>NC_089508.1:46185626-46506016 GCF_036850995.1 Saccopteryx leptura | reverse complement strand
TATCTCCCCAAATCCAGATGTTGAGAACTAGTCCCCAATGTGATAGTGGTTGGAGGTGGAGCCTTTGGGAAGTGATCAGGTTATGAATGTGGAGCCCCTATGAATAGGATTAGAGTCCTTATGAAAGGGGCCCCAAAGAGACCCTTTGTGCCTTCTGCCATGTGAGGCTGCCGTGAGAAGACAGCCCTCACGAGATGCTGAATCTGCTGGCACCTTGGGCTTGGACTTCTCAGCCTCCAGAACTTGAGAGATGTTTCTAAGCCACCCAGATTGTCTCCTTTTGCTATAACAGCCTGAGTAGGCCATGACAGGAGGCTCACAAGCAGTTACTCATTTCAACCAGAGGATTGAAGAAAGGCTTCAGAAAACAGTTTTCAAAGACAGACATTCTGTTCATGATATGGAGGCTATTTTTGATCAAAGATTATTCATCTGAACTCTTCTGGATCCAAGAGATAGAAACCCACCTCAAAATATAGTTTAAGCTAATAGAAGGAAAGTAACGGAAATCTAGGGCAGCATTTGCTTCACCTAACCAGGAACTCCTGTCCTATCCGTATGCATAAACTGCTTTCTCTCCTATAGCAGATGGACATAATCCATGTTGCAGGAGGAAGGGATGGAGTTTGGCAACAGATGGCTCTATGTTCACATCACATCACACGCTACTGGATATTTAATAGTCATAGAAGGCTACACACATTTCAGGGCCAGTAAATAAAATCTTATGGAAGGCTGCTGCTGGGTCTAGTTTGGCTCACGTGCCAACTAGAGGCGGTGTGGTGACCATAGCTTTTGAATAGGTAGATTTTAATATCATTCATTCTTCATGACTTTTTTGGGAGGATTACCATAAATTGTACAGACTCAGGAAGATTACATTCCTAAGAATGCTAAAAACAGCCTATTCTTTGAGGTTGTTTACTTAGGGCACAATTACTTGCTCTTGGTGAATGAGGTAATAAAACTTAGCTTGAGAAACACGGTATAATCCAGAAAACTACATTTATCACTTATTGCCTTAAAATTATTCAGTGTGTATGAACTAGTTTCAATTGAGAAATATAAAAACCAGATACTTCTAGCCTGACCAGGTGGTGGCAAAGTGGATACAGCGTTGGCCTGGGACACTGAGGACCCAGGTTCAAAACCCTGAGGTTGCTGGCTTGAGCGCAGGCTCACCAACTTGAATGCTGGGTCACTGGCTTGAGTGTGGGATCATAGATATGACCCTGTGGTCGCTGGCTTGAGCAAGGGGTCACTTGCTCTGCTGTAGCCCCCTGGTCAAGGCACATATGAGAAAGCAATCAATGAACTAAGATACTACAATGAAGAATTGATGCTTCTCATCTCTCTCCCTTCCTGTCTGTCTCTGTCTGCCCTTCTCTTTCTCTTGCTAAAAAAACAAATAAAAAACACAGATACTTCTAAAATGAAAGTTTATATATATATATGGCCATTCAAACTAATTGCTGCAGAGATAAAACTTAAATACTAATCCTTCAGTAAATTGAAGATTCTGAGAAAATTAACCTGCCTTTACTATTGAAAATGAAAGGTAACAAAGGAAGAAGAAAAAGGCCAGTTTCTTAGTCGTTACCACAGTCATTGACAGGATTCAGTACTGTTAGGGACAGTGAACAGAAGTAGAGATCACAGAAGCTGAAAAAAGAAAACATCTTACGGGTCTCAGGAGAGTCACAGGGCTATCTGCTTCTGAGAAATGAACCCAAGAGCAAAAAGCAAAAAACTGCCCAGATTCTTACAGGCAGAGTTTGTATTTATTATGACAGCCCGAGAACCAGAAAATGGTTACACCTTTCTAACGCAAAGCTCACAGGGAATCAACTATTTTCAGAGATTAAGCAGAGATGGTTGTGGGTGTGGGCATAGCCAAGGGAAGAGAGGAATACTGCTCATAGACATCTGAGGTCTTTTAGGAGAAAGCACTGAAGGTTAAGTATTAATATACTTGTTTTTCATCTCACTTCAACAGAAGACCAGATGTAATCTTCCTAAAGAATAGCTTCCCAATATATCCTGACGATTGCAGGGCGGGGAGGAAGCAAGTTGTACCCTGTTCTGTATGAACGAAAAACCATAAGGTAACAGACAATACTAAGCACACTCCCTCCCCTCTTCAAACACAAAGGCAGAGGAAAAGTTCATGCTAATGATTTGCCAAGACTATTTTTGGGGAGAAAATACACACACACACACACACACACACACACACACACACACACACACACGCACACACGCACACCACCACCACCACCACCACCACCACTAGCAGCAAAACCTTTTCTCCTATTTTCCAAAGTGTCTAATACTTAAAATTAAAATTTCCTGTTAGTTAACCAATATTGGGACAGTTTTAAAATGGACCTACTTGTCATGAATTGGTAAAAGGCCAGCATATAGACACCATGAAAAGAAATGGCAGGAATTATTAAACATCTTATACTCTGCAACTTGCCTACCAAGTTTGAGTTTGTCACCATAGTAAAAAACTAGTGAAACAATTCTTGGATACTTTAAAAAAAAATCTTTTCATCCTTTTGCTTTTCTTTTTCCTGGTATTTTCAATCTGAGACATGAAAAGGGTCTGTCCAGACCAGGTAGGGCACTCTTTCAAGAGGGTCTGGGAACAAAGGAGACCAGCTGGGGAACTGAAGCCTCTAAATACTTGTAAAGGGTTTACTGCGCCTGAAGCATCAGGTTACAGAGAGGGCTGGGGGAGGGATGGGAAGGAGACACAAAACACAGGCAGTTCCTACCGTTTAGGAGTTCCAATCTAACAGGGGGAGGAAATAGGCAGCATGGTATGAGACAGAGTTGGGACCTAGGACTAGCTAGGTCCTAGCTAATTCCGTCTTTGGCTGCCTATGTGATCTTAAGTGTGTGTGTGTGGGGCATAGCCCCTTGTCAAATGAAGTAATCACAAGAAGGGGTGAATCTCCGTAAAATGAAGGAATTAAATGTGATCAGCTTTCTCTAAGTGCATTCCAGTTTTTAAAAATCCTGTTCAATAAGTTTGGAAAAACTCCCCTTCCTCCACCCCCACAGCACCAGGATTCACACTGCATTTAGTCTATCAAAGGCACCCACAGCTGTGCCCTAAAGGGATCTTTTACATTTGGCATTTCTCAAACTTGCTTCCTGAGAGGACACCTGTTAACATCTGCAGACCATGCTTTGGAAAATAATTTCTCTACCTCTTCCAGCTCTAGAGTTCTATTGTTAATCATATTTTTCCTTGAAGAGTCCACTGCTTGCCTCCGTTTTTGCTGTGTATTTAGTCTTTCACTGAGTCTTTGGGCTGAGTCTTCACTTTTCAATGACCTTTAGGCTATTTAAATGCTCACATGAAACTAAAACAGGGTTGGATTATATGACCTCTAAAATTTGTACAAACACTGAAATTAAAAAATTTTTTTGAAATGATCACAAACATCCACTAAAGTATGAAACGGGGCATACACAACCCTGGCTGTTCCCATCACGGCACCATTGACTAGAGGAGACCTTTGAGATGAAATTCTCTATCCTGCCACTCTGTATACTGCTCTAAGCACAGTACTATAAATATGTCTTGGCAACTTCCTTCTCCCCTTGACTAATGCAAAAGGAGAAATTAGGGAGACAGTGTAAGAGTCCCCTAGACCCATCAGGGTTAAACGTGCTCTTCGTAGGTAAAGTTTTTCATGTAGGTAAAAAACGTTAGGAAACCTATGTACTGCCCATACCTAAGCACAAAAACATTTAATGAATGTGTTTCAAGTTCAGCTGGGGTACCATTCCATTCCTGGCAGAGGCCGAGGCCCAGGGATGGCAGCAGAGTAAGGATGTGACCATTTGAGAATCACCACAGAAGTCAACAATCCAACACAGTTTAGTCAAATGTTAGCTCTTTCTCCAGTATATGACTACCACAGCCTCTTTTTAGCTCTGCCCTGACCCTTCTTTAACATCATGCTGCTTCTTTTTCTTTTAGCGAGAGAGACAGAGAGAGGGACAGAGAGGGACAGACAGGCAGGAAGGGAGAGATGAGAAGCGCCAATTCTGTTGCAGCACTTTAGTTGGTCATAGATTACTTTCTCATGTGCCTTGATGGGGGGGGGAGGGGGCTACAGCAGAGCAAGTGACCCCTTGCTCAAGCCAGTGACCACGGGGCCATGTCTATGATCCTGCGTTCAAGCTGGTAACCTCTTCAAACCTGGGTCCTCTGTGTCTCAGTCTGATGTTCTATCCTAGGGGTTGGGAACCTATGGTTCACGAGCCAGATGTGGCTCTTTTGATGGCTGCATCTGGCTGGAGACAAATCTTTAATAAAGAAAAATGTTAAAAATATAAAACATTCTCATGTATTACAATCTATTCATTTCCTACCACTCATGTTAATGGTTGCGGGTGGCTGGAGCCAATCACAACTGTCCTCTGGGACAACATCAAACTTTTATTGGATAATGCGTAAGGTACACAGGTCGTTGTATGGCTCTCACGAAATTACATTTTAAAATATGTGGTGTTCATGGCTCTCTCAGCCAAAAAGGTTCCCGACCCCTGCTCTATCCACTGCACCACTGCCTGGTCAGGCACATCATCATGTTTCTTCTTCAACTCTATTTCCATGCTAACAAAAAATTATTCAAAAACAGTAAGACATACACTCATATTCGTTTTCTCAATGTCCAAATGACTTATTAGTAGCTGAAAAGACAGAAATATGAACCATGCTAAGTAATCAAAAAGCAATTCAATTATTTTCCCTCAACTAAAGGCCTCATAATGAGATCTCTAGGCTTGGCCGGACTCTGCTGGGACACCGCACTGTGAACTTCTTTGGTCCTGTCTGCTCTGTGGGGAAACACAAGGCTGGGACTGGCTTGTTAAATAAATGCCTTGCAGAGCAGGACGCTTCAGCCTGCAGCAGGGACACAGAGAAAAAACGAGGATAAATGTTTGCACATCACTGTCTTGAGGGCTTCTGTAGAACATGTTCAGTGTGAGAGCTTCCAGAGGCTGACAGATAATGTCCCACAGGAAGAAATAAAACACAAGATTCCCAAGGCTTGCTTCATATATAAAGGAGTAGTTCTTGGAAAACTGAGGACATTTTGTAATTATGATCTAAAACACAGTTGTGACATAAGTATACTTACTATTTAAAATAAAGTGATGAACAAAAGGCTCTAGCAAAGGCTAATTTTAAAGTAAAAATAAAGCAAGATTTAATCCAAAACATTCTCAAGTTTACATAACTTCTGTAAACCTAAATGGATTAAAATTGAACGATCTGACCAGTGCTCAGAAGAATCATCATAGCATGTACACAAAATAGAGAATAAAATTTTAATGGTATCAAAAACAAAACTTTTTAGTACTTGCTGGAATAAAGTTGCAAAATATTAGTACTTGCTGGAATAAAGTTGCAGAATGTTACTCAGTAACTGACTTAGCTTCTAAATCAAGCTGAAGTTACACATACTCTGTATATTACTTGAGTATATACAAGTACATTCCATGGTAACATGCAGACGGGGAAACAAGAGTACTTACTGTAAAATCAAAACTGCCATCTCTGCTGATGAAGTAATGAATTGCAAACAAAACACCTATCCAGTAATACTGAATATCTCATTTTGAAAAGGGTGTTTTGAGTGTTCTTTTCAAGGATTCAAATTCCATGTGGTTAAACTTGATTCTTTTTTCTCAATATGAAAAAAGGGGTGCAGATATATTCCTACGGTTAAGGAATATAATTTTCTTTTTACTCAATTCCAAATTAAAAGGTTGATAGACTTTCTTCCGAGGTAAAAAGGGCTCTTCACATTCTAGTGGTTGAGAATGAATTCCTTAAAGCTCTTAGGCATTTGAGTGTCGTACCACCCACAGCAACGTATGCTCAAGTACATTTAATAACAGTCATACGAGATACAAGTTTAATTTTCCTGAGAACTAAATTCGACCTACGAATAAAGAGGGTATGAAAATGACCTGAGTTCACAGGAATCTCTAAATTCAAAAGAGATTACTTCACCTTTGCTAAGATCTCATCAGAAGCCTTTTATAGCAAGGGTTTCTTGGTCACATATTTGGTCATGGAGCCTTGGAATCTTTTTAAACACTAAAAAGAAGTGTTTTATGTTGTGCAAATTCAATGAAAGGCCAAAATAGACAAGAGGACTGATGTGCTGAGTAAAACCCACAAGTAAGCCACAGATCCCACTATCTTATAAAGGAGAAGGTGACATGTGCAAATGACCAACTGTGCCCCCAGTCTGACCATCACAGGGAAGCTAAGAAAAATCCTTGTACAATAAGCAAAGACAGCACCTTAAGTGGAACCTAGTGGAAGCCACTCAGAAGTGAGGACTGGTTGTGGCAGAGATGGCTACTGGTCCCCTCTAGGGAGCTCTTCCTTTTGTGTGAGAACCCAAGAATGTGTAAGACACCGTAGAGATGACTGGTTTCACAGTCATTTCTCCAAATTACGTACTGTGACTTCTGTTATTACTGTCTGCAAACTATTAAGAGGTAACATGTGAATTATTAGTCTGATATGAAGAATATGGTCTGGCTTCAATCTGAGCTCTTCTGACTTGCTCTGTAATCTAATTCAAGGCACTTCACGTATTTTGGTGCCTTAGTATATTACCATGTAAGGTGAGAATAACACTTACTTACCTCAAGGAGCTTCTACATAGATTACTGAATTTTAAAGCACTTTGAGCTCCTCAGATGAAAAGCACTGTGGAAATCATTATAGCTAAGGAAGACTCTTCTAATGCCTCGGAACCCTGATCTGTTCTGCCTTACATCTTAACCATGTTTTCTTAAACACTTCTAAAATAAAATGTTAGTGGCACTCCATCCCTTTATATATGTTTGGCACATAGATATTTATATATTTAAAATAGTTGTCATACTCCCGAATCCAAAGAGGTTTATGAAAATTTCCAATAAAGTTGATGTGTACTCATTATGGAGTACTCTGTTTAGAAAACTTTAGCATTCTGAGGTACACGTGAAATAAAAAGTACAATTTTTTCAAAATAATTCAACTAGTGTTATTTGTGTGAAACTACAAGTTTTTAATGAAAAAAATACTCAAAGTATGCCACAGTGTCTATATATTCATCTGAAGAGTACAAAGATGATCTTTTGGGGACAAAACTGGTCTTAACAGTATAGAAAATAAATGTGGTTCTTAAATTTTTCAAAGGAAACATTAAAAAAGTAATGTTTCATACATTGAAATAAAATAATTAGAGGTAATAAATTATAAATACAGTTCAAATATTATTTCTTTTTTATCATTAGTTTTGCTAAACAAATTAAATTCAAAACACTTAAATGTTATAATCTTTCAAAGGAACCGTGGAAATGGAAGCTTCAATGATACTGACTCTTGATCTCCATATAGAATACGTTAGATCTTGACCACTTTATATTTATAACATATTTTGGTTAATATATTAGATTCAATCCATTAATATGCCTTTATATTGGTGAAATTAGATTGTGATTTATAACCCTGCAGTTCACCCAAATGTTCCTTACTTTCAAGTTTTGCTTCATTCTCTGAAAGGGGGGTATATGTCTGTCAGACTCATAATTAAAATGATGATAACTGTAAATTTACTTCTTTTGGACTGAAAAAATGTTTTGTTTCTTAAACAAAATAAAGTGCTTTTAAATTCAAATATTTCTTGCCCTAAACAAAACTGAAATATACTTAAACTTGAAATCTCTGTATCTTGACACACATATTTTAACAGAAAAAAAAAGTCAGTATTGGGCCACTAATGTCCTTCAAGAGTTCAAATTGGATCTAAATTGGGTTTTGCATTATTGTCGTGCTCATGTTTGTACATGAAGGTTAAAAGAAAGAGGGCGACATCCAGGGACGACCAGTAGGCAGTATGTGACGTGACAGCTGACCAATAGCGGCTCTCCACAAGTCCTTCTCGGAGTTCAAAATCAATTCTGTGATCCAATTCCACTAAAAGAAAAAAAAAATCCATCAAGTGAATAAATATTACAATATGATGGGTTCTATATAGACTTACTAGAGTTGAAGGTAAAAATTTAGCTAATAGAAGTGATTCTCCTAATGATAGATTTGTACATATATTTCAAAGTGACTTTTCACTCTAATTGTATGGGGAGAACACTCAAGAGAGCCTTATTATCTTAGGATTCTATATGGTGAGTACTTTCCTTTGTATGCCCAGATTAATATGAAATAATAACAGAACAACAAAAAAATTCATTTAGGGCCCAGGCAGAGTAGCACAGGTGGTTAGAACGTCATCCTGATATACCAACGTTGCAGGTTCTATCTCTGGTCAGGGAACATACAAGAATCAACCCATGAATGCATAAATAAATGGAACAAATCAGTGTTTCTCTCCTTAATCAATTAAAAGAATTCACTTGGTATTAAAGAGTAGATTTGCGTTAAAGAAACTAGGCTCAACTCCTGGATTTCCTTTTTAAATTTTCTGTCTAATCTGTAAAATAAGAAAAGCAGCCCTCCTGCAGAATTATGGTCCAGGCTTACTTGTAATATCTGTGGGAGTGCAAGAGGTCACTAGAGGTCCCTTCTTTGGGGAGGCCCTACACATTGACTGGCGCTGCAGGGATATGCTAGAAGATAATGTTTTTATAGCTGCATGTCTTCTTCCCCACTTGGCCGAACTCCTCAAAGGCAGCCTAGATTCTGTCCAGTCAGTGGGGCCTAACATGTGCCTGGAACATACACATGCTTCGTGAATGTGTGTTGTGGTTCAAGCTGAAGTGGGAGGAAGACTGCTGATCCTTGAGAGGAAAGATTTCATTTATAGCAGTGCTGCACTAACACAATTCAGTGAGTCAATGAAATCCTTTCTAACCCCCACAGAAAGTCCTTGCAATACCCATTAGAGCAAAATCCCCTTAAAAAATCAAGGCATTTAATAAATCCTTAGAGAGAAAACACTTAAAAAATGATATTTTGATCTTCAGGAACTAACTTCTCTGAAACTGTCAGTGAGCCATACGGTATTTTTGAAGGGTCCACCTTCAAAACAAAAAATACTCAAATCACTACCAGACACTCAAAGTCTGTTCTTTGTCCAGAATGCCAGAGGATGTGAAAAGTAAAACTGCAAAAATTAAGGAGGAATTTGGAGAAAAAGTTGGGTTTTGTTTTACACTGAGAATTTGGTACTTGCATGCAGGAAACTATGTCACACTAGAGAATGATTTCATATATATGTTTCACTAATACTTAAACATCTGTTTTGTGATAATACCATTTGGTGACTTAAAAATGCATATATAGTTGGTGCTTCTCTATCCAATTGTTCTTTTCTGATAAGAAATGTCCATGGACCTATCTATACCGTCTCAGGCAAGGTTTATACTTCAACAGCATAAAATACCTATTAGGTTATTAAACCATTTGTAAGATACACTGACATAGACGTTTATAAAATTTTTTAAACTGTTACTTTCCTCATTTAAATTATGATAGGCTAATCCATAAATCAGAAATAGATGGAATCCATCTCGGGACTGTGGGTAGTGACGTCTGACTCTTACATCTTCTGCACTCCATGGACCTTTGTGCTAGGTTTGTACGTATGTTCTGACACAACAGGCAGGAAGACGAAAGAAGAACTGGAATTCTCAGCATGATGAGGAAGAGTCAAGGTAAAGTTAGTTATAAAGAAAAAAAGGAGAAAAAAGGGGAGAAACAGAGGAGATGGGAATCATATGCATTAATACTGGTGAAGACCACAAAGTGTAAGTTCTAAGAATTCACTTTCAAATGTCACTGTAGAATGTCTTACTAGTCCAACAGTCTTAAGTTGAATTGTGTTAAAGTCAAAGAGAGATATTTTTTTGTTATGACAAGTGTTATTTGGCTCTGCTTTAATTTCATGTACCTGAAATTTATTTTTAGTGTGCTATTACTGTCATACAACACTGCCTTTCACAGACTAGACACTAAAATGCTTAATTTAATCATCATCCTATTATGTGTCCTTGTTACTCTTATCAGCTATTGGGACTTTAATAAAAGTGCTGTTAACTGGTTGGCTTTCCCTTTCCCTTTCTATCAATGTTTATTGTAGGTTGTCCCTATCAAAATGGGATCTGGGTAGCCAGCTTATACCTGATGCAAATATGATAGTCTCTCACCTTCCTTAAAATGTTTAACCCAGGCAGTCTGGCTGCTGGTGTGGTTAACTTCACACTAGTGTTGATTCTACAGGTGGATGGAAAGAGCTAGTTGGGCCTGTGTCTCATCTTTTCTCTCTTGTTTATACAGATCACAGTTTCCCAAGGGACAGGTTCAACATGACAGCATCACTTTATACAGGGTGGGACAAAAGCAGGTTTACAGTGGTGAGTCCGTGAAACACAGTTTATTGTTATTATTATATTATTTTCCATCTGAACAACTGTAAACCTACTTTTACCCCACCCTGTATGTGCTATGAGATGTGCTGTTGGCCAAAGTGGCCCAAGTCTACATGGAGCTGCCTTGGACGGACTTCTTCCTGATTACCAGACCGAGAACAAGGAGCACCACACAGGCTGGCAGTTTCTCCATTTCTCTCACTGAGTTAGGGGAAAGAGAAAGGAGAATAGAAAATCATCACTTTGTCCTTCTCTCTGTTTCTTGGGTGTCTAAGTTTTAGAATTCTTCTGTTCACAAAGAAAAGAGTAAGATTCCTGAATGGTTGAAGAAAAGTAAAATGAGAAAAAAAATGTCAGCTTTTAACAATCATCAGCAGTTGCTAAAACATGGATTATTTTCTTTCCTGGGGAGTCAGGCATATGAACATGTTTCCCTCCCTAGTCCCCAAGCAAACGTCTACACTTTACATAGTAAGAAGGTAAAGTGTCACCAATACTGTGCTTTTATCAGAGAATTCTTTTGTGCACAAGGCTTGTCAACATGGATATGGTATTAAAGAAATAGCATGAACAGAAAGAAAGCATCTTAGTATTAAAATGTGTATTAACCAGACGGGTTACTACTATTTAGAGGAAGCATCTTAACTTCCCTAGG
Source organism: Saccopteryx leptura (assembly GCF_036850995.1). Taxonomy (NCBI): domain Eukaryota; kingdom Metazoa; phylum Chordata; class Mammalia; order Chiroptera; family Emballonuridae; genus Saccopteryx; species Saccopteryx leptura. Next base: position 46,494,945 of record NC_089508.1, on the reverse strand, counting down.
GAGAAATTTTTACAAACTTGATAAATCTTAAAAGTTATCTTATTTGTAAGTAATAATTATGGTCATAATTGCATGATTTGTGGCTCCTTGTAGACAGCAAGAAAAATAAAGTACTAGCAAAGAAAACCGTGTTTTTAAATGATTGGTGAAAGATTCATTTGTAGTAAGAAAGATTATATTCAGAGTTCTTGTTAGCAAATTATGTCATATTTTTGTGCTGCCTCAGGGCGACTATTTATTTCATGTGCTTAGGTATTTGACATTCAAGGAATATTTATATATTTTTGAACTATCATAGCTCCAAATACATTTAGGAATATTCTCCAACTATCCTTTACTTGAGGAAAGTAACAAAAACTCTATTAACAAGTTTTAAAATCAGTTGTCATTTCTGTCAAAAACGTTTCCCAACACTAACGTACCTTGAAAGACATTTAAATACCCAGATTTGACAATACATGGGCTGTGTGGGTGAACATAGACTCTGCAGGTCAATCTTGAATAGAAAAACTTCTAGATAGTGGCCAGATTTGTTGGACCCACTACAATCTGGTTTAAGAAGCATCCCAAACATATTCAGAACTACTCCCTTCCGCCTGACCTGTGGTGGCACAGTGGATAAAGCGTCGACCTGGAAATGCTGAGGTTGCCGGTTCGAAACCCTGGGCTTGCCTGGTCAAGGCACATATGGGAGTTGATGCTTCCAGCTCCTCCCCCCCTTCTCTCTCTCTGTCTCTCCCTCTCCTGTCTAAAATGAATAAATAAAAAATAAAGAAAAAATTTAAAAAAAAAAAAAAAAAAAAGAACTACTCCCTTCCACTCAGCCTTGGCACTTCTCAAGAAAACAAACTTCTGGTTCTTATACACTCTGTGCTCCCCCCACCTCTGTGCCTTTGGTTATGCTGTTTCTTGTCCTTGCAATGTTTTTCATCTCTGCATGTTGAAACCCTACTTCCAATGAAGCCCTTTATAATTTCTCCAGGGTGATCATTTGCCTCACTCCTTAGAACTGACCACGTCTGTGACCAGCACCTCCCTGATGTGGTTCATCACATTCTACCACATATTATAATTATTTATGTAGTTACCTACTTTCCCTACTAGAGTATGCCCTCTGGAAAATACTTAATTTCCACACCAGTATTTAATATTTTATGGGCAGTACATAAATCTGTTTCATCTTGGTATTTTTACCAGTGACTACCTTGTTATCTTGGCTCATGGTAATCATTTAATAAATAATTATGGAGTAAATACAAACAGGGGAAGAGAAAATAGAAGCCATATGCATACTGCCAACTGAATCAGTTTGGTGTGGTTATGATTAGTGGCCTAATGGCTCAGGTCATTGGAGGGCTCTAAGATAGTGGATACAAGGGCTGCTTGAACACAGGAAAAATATACAAGCAGATTAATGTTCCTTTCTGCAACTAAATACGTTAAAAACATAAATCAAATGACTGTATTTTGTTTCATAAGATGCACTTTTTTCTCCCCCAAAAGTGGAGGGAAAAATGCCCATGTCTTATGGAGCAAATAATATGGCATTTTATTAAATATTTTAACACACCATTTGGCTCAGAATATTTTTTTCTTACTTTCCTCCTTAAAACCCTAGGTGTGTCTTACGATCAGGTGCATCTTATGGAGTGAAAAATACGGTGTTTCTTTAGGGAAATAACTAACAACTACATGAGCAGGGACCAGAGTGAGTTCTAGAATCTATGTAAACACAATAAATTAAAATCAATCAATCAATCAATCAATAAAAAGTTAAAAAAAAGCAATTCTTGAGGGGAATTTACTGACTTTGATCAATACAAGATGTGGCTAGGGAGAAAAAAAAGTAGATCGATTTGTGATACTAAAACACTGTTTTGAAACTTGTATCAAATAAGTTATTTTGAAAGTAGGAAAAAATGTATAAAAATTAGCAATTAAATACAGAAATGGTAAAATTAGACATGCCTAAAATATCCAAAGAAAAAACCTGTAACACATCTTTTATTAGAGACAAAATCCACAATTAAAAAAAATGAATAAAGAAGTTGTAGAAACTGATGAATATAATTTAAATTGCTAAGATTAATCCTCTGTGATATTTAGAATCTGCTGAAAATTAAAGAGACTGAAAATATCTCTTGCATCCAATAATAATTGGTAAGCAAACCTGCCCCTCTAAAGAATATTAAGTACTTGTACCGAAACCAGATATTAGCTACAACATACCTATAGCCCTAAGTGGTAGTGTTACTGATATCTGAAATAATTAGGAATGATTAAATCCTTTACCCTATAAAAACCTTTTGTATCTAGTGTAGTACCTGAGAGGTATGGTGCACTTCTTTGAAGCCTTTAGGGCAATAGAGAAGAAAAAATGGCTTATGCTTTTCTCCCCTCTCTAAAGGATTCTTTTTTTGTAGGAATGTATAGAAGTATCATATATTTTAGCACATTATGCACTGATCAACAGTTGAGTTTCAGGATCACTACCATTTAAGATTAGAAAATATAGAAAGAAATAGTCTATAGGGTGAGTTCATAGAAGAACTGATTTAATTTTTCAATGAGCAGAAGAACTAAGTAGATAATTTTCATAGTATTTTGAATGCTATTCCTGACATATACCATACCGAGGGTATTATCTTTATTCTGCATTACATTTTCCGGAAAAAGAAGTTGTGGGAGATTAAAGAACGACTCCTGAAGTCTGAAATCTGTGAAAAAAAAACACAAGATGCTGTAAAGTATTGGCTGATAGTGACAAAAGGCCTTCAATGATGCAGTGGCCAAAAGTTAGAACAACACTCCCAAATAAGCTGATTAACCCTAGCATACATAAAGAAGTACACATTGTGATTTTTTGTAAAGAGTTCTTTCATGGAAAATGTAAGCATAATTAATTTTGAAATGTAACGGCATAATCTGTTAACACCCAGATCTCCCCAAAAACATATAGTTCATTTAAGTTCTGACCTAAAGGCAAAACAATGCTACAAGAAACAGATCTGTCCTTTCCACATGTTACAGAGGGGAGCATAAGAAATGAAATATTAACAGCACTGGAAATAAGCCTAGACTTTTTCAAAAGAAAAAGAATAGCTAGCACCATCAACTTGATGACAACCAACAGCACTTACTCTCAAAGTCAGAAACCCTGACTGATCATGAATTCAAAACCTGTGTCCATCTTACCCTCAAAGAAAAAGAGAATCAATAGAGAATCAAAGCTGGAGCTTCAGAACAGAGGTTACTGAGAACTGAGGCCATGGAGGGGAGCAGAAAGAAAGAAGGCAGGCTGAAGGACCTCATCATAATGACCAAATTTCAAAAAGAAGATTTAAGGAAGTTCTACGATTTGCAAAAGATAGCCAAAATAGCAATTAAGACTTAAGAAATTTGTCTAAATCAGGATTACGCATAAGAGTGTATCACTGAAGCAAGTCCAAGAATTAGTAAGGCAAATCTTGAGGATTTGATTTAAAAGGCAGAATTCTACTGTAGCAGTGGCCCAATTTTAATAGTTACATCTATATCTACAGATGAATATATGTAATGAAGATTCATTAGATTAGCTCAGATTTAGTTGAGTTTATAGTTGACAAGGAATTTACCATTAGGACCAACAAGGAATTTATATGTAAGAAGGAAAGCAAGTGTATTTTATTAAGCTATCAAAATATAATGATGTGATACAGCTAAGCACCTGTACTCACTATTGTTTTGAAAGAAGAAATAGGTTTATCTATTATCATTTTGAATTTACTATGTTAATTTTAAATAGGAAAAAAGAAAAGAGGAAGGAAGGAAGGAAGGAAGGAAGGAAGGAAGGAAGGAAGGAAGGAAGGAAGGAAAGAAGGGAGGGAGGGAGGAAAGAAAGAGAGAGAGAGAAAGGGAGGGAGGAAGGGAGGGAGGGAGGGAGGGAGGGAGGGAGGAAGGAAGGAAGGAAGGAAGGAAGGAGAGAAGGAAGGAAGGAGAGAAGGAAGGAAGGAGAGAAGGAAGGGGAACCAAACTACTAAAAGTTTTCCTCCCTCAGGTCCTATAGATTCTCCCTCCGTCTTCATCACCCTTCTCTTGGGCTACCCACTCTGCTCTTCCATTCATTCCACTATTTACTACCACCTTTGTGGTGCAGTAACATTACAAGAATTCCGACTTTTTACCTAGCATCTTACAAAATTCTTTGAAATTACTTTTCCTTAGAAATTTAGAATTTTCTTTTGACACCTGCATGTTCCAACAGAATTTTGTATTTTCACAATCACAATTCTGATATTAAATAAAATTGAGAGCTTATTCTGATAGTAAGTAGAAGTGAGAACTTAAGTCAGCAATAGTATAGGAACTCTTATAAGAAAACTAAAATATAAAATTCGTACAAACATCAAAGCCTAAAATGAGGTTTTTTTTTAGCACTGTTAATTTTCAGTACTCAGAATCTGATAACGATAAGATTAAGTTGGCTCTGGCCAGTTGGCTCAGTAGTAGAGTGTCAGCCCAGCATGTGTAAGTCCTGGGTTTGATTCCCAGTCAGGGTACACAGGAGAAGTGACCATCTGCTTCTCCACCCCTCCTCCCCTCTCTCATGTCCCCTTCTGTCAGCCATAGCTCAAATGAGCAAGTTGGCCCTGGGCACTGAGGATGGCTCCATGGCCTTGCTTCAGGCACTAAAATAGCTCAGTTGCTGTGCAACAGAGCAGCAGACCCAGATGGGTAGAGCATTAGCCTCAGATGCTGGGTGGATCTTGGTTGGGGTGCATGCAGGAGTCTGTCTCTCTGCCTCCCTGCATCTCACTTAAAAAAAAAAGAAAATAAAAAGGGAAAAAATGATAAGATTAAGTTAAAAATGCTATTGGCTTAAACAGGAATGTCCAACTCAGATATCCACGATAATTTATCCTAGAGTGGGGCTGACTGTGGAGAAAGATCAGCATCCGGGACTATCACAACTGATCTTCATTTTTACGTAAGTTTTATGGATGGCAATAAATGCTCGTCATTTTAAAATTTAGAGTAACAGACACAATAAGAAAACAAGGCTATCAGTATCTGAAATACGTTTAAAAATTTTTAGACAAAAAAATGTTACATAAAGAAAGTAGCTAGTTTCAGAATCTACATTTCCTTATACTAAAGTCAATGGGAAAATAGAACTTAACTTTTTAGTCTTATTTTACTGGGCAATTAAAAATGAGGGTCAAATTTAGATTCTTAGAAGTAACTATATACTAAGTAAGGATATTAATGTTTCACAATTCAAGATTTTAAACTTTGTAAGTCCACTGGAAAAAAAAGAATAGCTCCATTCTAATGCCAAGTCCAGCATAACAATCCATTCATTTACTCATTTCTTGAGTATCTGCTTTACGCCAGGTAGCTGGGATAGAACTGGAAGCCATAGAGTGGATCCAACACTAACTGAAGCTCTGAAGGTTTTATAATTGGGTTGCATAAAAAGAAACAGTGGGATTAGCAGCAGGATGGCTTTGGTGTAGCAGTTTTTAAAAAAGTATCAAGAGTAGATACAGCATCCTGGACAGGTAACTCAGTTGGTAAGAGCATCGTCCTGAGACGCCAAGGTTGCAAGTTCAATCCCCAGTCGGGGCACATACGGGAAGCAATCATTAGATGCAAAACTAAGTGGAACAACAAATGAATGCTTCTTTCTCTCTCTCCTTTCCTCTCTCTGACTCTCTAAAATCAATCAATAAATAATTAAAAGGAAAAAAGTAGATTCAGCATAGGTTTGCTGCAACTAGATGAATTTTTAAGGCTGAGATGACAATACTTTAAAAAAACTACTTTATAAAAACCGGGGGGTGCTTACCTCAGAGATTTGTTTATGCTTGATGCTTAAGACCCCTGTGCCACAAGGCCCTGATCATTATTAATTCACCAATGCAGAGAGTAAAACTGCATTTACCTGCGATTAATCTTAAAAATGTAAGCAGCTGAAAAGCATTTTTTTCTTGAAAAGTTTTAGATTTTAGAGTTGACTGCTAGTGTTAATATCTTAATCCTCTCTGCTCTCTTCGATTTTAAAAAAGATAAAGCATAAAGTTAGGGAAGGAACAGTATGAACTAACATGCAGAATCAAGAAAGCCGGAACTGCTGTGTGGAAGGGTCTGTGTTGCCACAGTGGTAGTAGAAGGCGAGGCAACTGGCTTCTTCTCATCTTCTATTGGGTCCTTTGATATCTCAGACGGCTGTGATGTGGATGAACGTCCAAATCTTGAGAACAACATTCCTCCAAGGCCCTTTCCAATGCTAGCGGCTCCTGCATTTCACAAAACAGGGCAGTCATTCTGCTGAATTACACCACATACCAAGCTGAAGAGCACCACCCATAATTACAGCCAACGGCAGAGCGACCAAGCCCTAGTCATATTTTTCCAGGGCGGGAACATAAAAAAAAAATTACAATTTATATTGTAGGTTTCTAAATAAAAATGGTGTGGAACAAAATAAGAGTGTACAAACTCTAGAAATATAACCTGCAAAGGAATAAAGATTCTATTTTATTCAAGTGAATGTTATTTACTAGAATATTTGGTAAGATTAAAAAATTTAAAAACCATGTCACTGACATGGACATATATTTACTATTGATATGCTAAATACAAATTAAATGAATATGTTATAAAAATCTATCCATAAACAATCTGTATGACAAAGAGATACAGCAATTAAATCAGCAGGTAAAGCCTATTAATAGTGCCATCTTGTGGTACTTTATATTAAGGCAACTCATAACCAAAAGCAATGGACATACTCACATGGGTGAATAATACCCAGCATTGTGGCTGATACTAGAGATCATTCAGAGATAAATGAAATATCCTTGTTGCCCCCAAGAAGAACATAGTTTAGGAGACTTTTGGGACATTGATCAGGGAACTAGTTGACCCTTAAAACTCAAGTACCTCCTTATTTAATAAATGAGGAAGCATTCAAATCTATGTGACTTGTCCAAGCTCTCACAGAAGTGGCAGGACCAAGAATAAAATGAGGGACTAGATACCCAGAAATTGTGTATTCAGCTATCTCATAATCTAAAACTACAAGAGCTGATCTAATAAGAGGATTTCAGGGCTTTTGGTCGTCAAATATGAACAGTGAGAAGGTAGTTAATTCTAAACACGGGGATTAACTATTGGATGGGTTTGTAATATGTAGAATATTTCCAAATATCCCAAATTTAATGCCTGTATAAAAAGTGCTTATATTCATTGGTAAGGAATCCTGAAGAGAAATTACCTAAGATGCTTGCTTTGCCTATATTTGTTATAGATTCTCCATAGTGTCGGCGGGACAAGACTGGTGAGGTCACAGGGCTTGGTATTGTTGAAATGCCTTCATTCTCTGAAACTGAGGTAGGTTCTTTTGCTGGGTGGAGAAAGCTTGGCTTCATATGCTCATAAGGTAGAGGATTGGAAGTATTATACCAGTGGATCTGGACGGGTGAAATGTTGCTGTAGTGCTTCAGTATTAACGGTTCTAATCTATAAGCCTTGATTTAAAAAAATAAAAATCAAAGAAACATAACATTAAGGCCCAAATTTTAGTAAACTGTTTATTCTTATTCTGCTGCATGCTCAGGATACCTTAAAGAAAATTAAAAAACCTGATATTTCTAACATGTATTCCACTCTTAATAACATGTAGTTGGCCTAATATATCCTTAATAATGGGACTAGAAAAATATTAGAGTTAGTCTAGGCTGATAGTACCCATGAACTAAGTTTTCAGAGAAATAAATTCATGTTTGTCATGTTCTGACATCATGTAACAGATTTAGATAACTCTCACAAAGCTGAAGCAGCAAAGAGTAAACTGGTACAAAGCAAACAGGTCAGTTCCTAGGATCTTAGGAGCTCTTATCTAGTAAATCTATTTTCAAGTAGATTAATACAGTAATACACAAATTAGATGCTGATATAAGTCTAATGAAAAGTGGAGATGATATAGCAGAAATGGTAATGGATTTGGTGTCAGAATTCCCCCAGTTCATATTCTGGCCTCTGTCACTTATTATCTGTATGACACCGCGTCACATGGTCTCAGAGCCCCGTTTCCTGAGCTGTGGAAAGGAGAGTACACTTCCTACCTCATAAGGATGTGGGAAAAAACAGATAATGTTGGTAAAAACTGCCTAGCACAGTTCTGACATAAATATTTAAAAAGCACACCAAAAATAATCACAGAAATATATAAAATGAATAAAAATAATTTATATTAATAAAGTGAGTCTGAAACCATTCCTTATAACAAAGTTTAACATTGCACAGAACACTGAAAGCTCAGAGTTCACCTATAAACCCAAATTCAAGTTATAAAAATGAGTGAAATGAATGTTTATTAATGAAGTGCTGAACATCTAGCTAGATGTTTTCACATATATATTACTTAATCCTGACAACCCTCTGAGGTAAATATATTATTTGCATATATGGATAACAAATAGTCTCTGAAGTGTCTTGGCCAAGATTGTATAGTCTGTATTTAAATCGTGTATTAGATTTCAGTTTAGTGAAATTAATTTCTTAAATATAGCAGTTTTGATTAACATATGGAAAAATTTCTAAAATACTGGTGTTTAGTCAATGCTATATTTATTTGGCGCTAGCTAATGACCTTTTAAAAAGACTTTACAGCCTGACCAGGTAGTAGCGCAGTGGATAGAGAGTGGCAAGGGGTCAGTCACTCTGCTGTAGCCCCCGGGTCAAGGCACACATAAGAAAGCAATCACTGAACAACTAAGGAGCTGCAACAAAGAATTGATGCTTCTCATCTCTCTCCCTTCCTGTCTGTCTGTCCCTTTCTGTCCCTCTCTTCGACTCTCTGTCTCTGTCAAAAAAAACCCCAAAACAAAAACACAAAAAACTTGACACAACTATCTAAAGCTATTTTTCAGAATGCTATTTAAAATAGTTTGCTTTAAACTTAGTTATAGCTAGGTTTGTCCACCAAAGGATTTAAGGAAGCATTCTCACCTAAAAAAATGATTCATGAAATGTTTTACCTGAATGCAAGATCCTTAAAGTGTTTACATTAAAAAAATTATTTATAATACAAACATAAAATATAAAATTCCAAAACTGAATATCTATCAGGCTAAAACAAACTCTTCCACTTTTTCATGTTTAATACATAATATCGAAATACTTTCTTTTCTAAGAGAATCTAACAAATACATTTCAATACTGTAATATACTTTAGAGAAAAAATACTGAAAGTGGAATTCTCAAAATTTATGATTGCTAGGTTATTGTTATTACAACTGGGTATGATTTGTAAGTCCAGAAGATTCCTGTCCCTTGTATTAATCATCAAGATAATATTTTTACATTATACTCTTATAAGTTTAACATAGGTCATCTCTAAGGTATTTATTTTCTGAGTCCTATATCATCCAAAACACAAATGTTTTAAAAATATGAACTTATATTAACATAATTAGATAAATGAACTCTTTCTCATTAATTCAGAGGTACCTTGCAATACTTCTTATACATTCTTTTAGGAACAACTGAATATTGAGAGAAAAATGTCTATATGTGCAACTCACCACTGGATCTGTTGGATGAAAAATATTTAGTAACCGGTTACAAATCTCTCTGGGCAAAATATGGTCTTGACTTCCAGTATTCCCAGGGCGAATGCCACGCAATGCCAAAAAGACTGCAAGTGGGGATCCCATGCAGAAGAAATTCTCAACCTAAATAATAAAGACATTCAAAATTTAAGAAATGGTGAAGTAATTCTTAACAGAATTTGGGCACCATATAACATATGGTAAAATGCAAATAATAGTTATCTCCGAATACATGTTTTTTCTTTCTAGAAGCTTTGTCTAGATGGTATCTGCAATATTTGTTAACAACATGCCAATCATTAATTGTACTACACAATTTATTTCTAGAAACAACCTTAAATATATCTTTAAATATAATAGAAAGTGAAGAATGAGAAGAGGAGGAACAGAAGGCAGATAATTTCGTTGTGTTTCTATACCCTAATCAAAGATGCTATTTTGTGTGAAGTAATATACTAGGTGCTCCGGAGGATATAATGATGAATAAGGCAGCGCTTCTGCACTCAGAGCTACAACCTTGTGTGGGAGGCAGAATAAAATAAGTGCATGAGATAGGGAAAGCATGCTATAAGAGTGATTTTCAAATCCCTTTCATCTCATGGCACACATAAACTAGTTACAAAAATTCTGCGGCACACCCCAAAAAAATATTTTTGCTGATCTGACATAAAAAAGGTATACTTTTAATTCATTCACACTAAACAGCTATTATGTTGACAAACTGAGGGCCAAGAGGCCAGTGTCCCTGACTAAAGAGTCAGGTATTGCATGTTTTATTAAAAATTTTTGCAGTACACCAGTGAGCCTCTTGCGGCATGCCGGCTGAAAATCGCTGCCGTAAGAGAACAGAGAGGAGTAATTAGTGCCAACTCTGAGGGCTTAACAAAGGAGGAAGCATCTGTGTGGACCAAAAAAGATAAAAAGAACTTCCACAGTTGGGGTTGGGACACTGGGGTTGGAAGAAAGGATGATCCAAAGTGACAGAACCACATGAACTAAGGCACAGGGAGGAAAGAACCTGGCTTAGAGAACAGAAATACTCTGAAGTGGTTGGAAACTGGGTGTGGGGAAAATGTAGCCTGAAGTGAGACAATGTTACAGAGCTTTGACTAAGAAAGTTGGATTTAATTTATTTTATAAGTAGTGAAAGAGAATAGGATTTGATCCATGTTTTAGGAGATTAGTAAACTTGGTAGTTGCTTGTGGATAAACTGGAAAATTGAGAGGTTGGTGACTTGGAGACAAGGTAGGAAACCACTGACAGAGTTTAGGCATAAGATAATCTGAAGCCAGGCAGGACTACCTGTCCCATTCAGAAATGAAAGTATGAAAGAACAGGGTAGAATCAACATGAATGAATGGACACGGGGGTGAGGAATGAGTCAGGGGCAATTCATAACATTTGATTCTGGCTGACTGGGAGTGAGTCCATTAACTGAAACAGGAAACTCTTAAGTACATTCTATTTTTGTTCATCATAAGCCTGAGGTATCTGTAACATATCTAATAGGCAGCTGAAAACTTAGGACAAGAGATACAGAATTGGATATGTCATCATCCAAGTCTACATGATACCATTATAGAACTGACATGCAAAACCAGGAGAATGGGTAAGACTGCTAAGGAAATGCACAGAGTGAAATGGCTTTGGATAGAACTATGATGTCTACATTTGATTAGCAGGTGAAGGACATAAAACTAAAAAAGGGAGAGTAAAAGAAGAAAGAGAACCAGGAAAATAGTATCATAAAAGCCAAGGGAGGAGAGGGTTTCAAGAAAAATAGGGTGGTCAAGAACACTGGATTACATACAGAACGTAACACCTTTCCCTCCTAAACCGACCCGACCTCTCTCACATGTTCCATATCTTGATGAGTGAGGCATCCTAAATTCATCTTTCCCTCTCCTCCCTAACATCTAAGACACCATTCCAACAGATTTTAACATTCACCTCATCACCTCTCATTTGGACTAACTGTAAAAGTGTCCCTGCCTCCATTTTTTTTTTTTAAGCCAGAGACAGGGACAGAGAGACGAGAGGCATCAGTTCTTCATTGCAGCACAATAGTTGTTCATTGATTGCTTTCTCGTATGTGCCTTGACTGGGGGCTCCAGGAGAGCGACTGGCCCCTTGCTCAAGCAAGTGACCTTGGGCTTCAAGCCAGTGACCTTTGGGCTCAAACCAGCAACCATGGGGTCATGTCTATGATCCCACACTCAAACAAGTGAACCCTGTGCTCAAGCCAGATGAGCCTGTGCTTATGCCGGCAACCTCGGGGTTTTGAACCTGGGTCCTCTGTGTCCCAGTTTGATGCTCTAACTGCTGCGCCACTGCCTGGTCAGGTCCTGCATCCAATTTTATATATCTTTAATCCCTTCCCCACAATGCTTCCAGTGATTCTTTCTTTATGCAAATTGAAAAAACCAAAAGAATGATTATATATTTTGAAATGGTACCTTTAAGTTAAAGAAGATTTGAGAAAGTTTTGTTTTTGTTTGTTTCTAAAGGACTGGGTAACTTCATCATGTTTGAAGGCTGAAGAAAATTAATTTGTGTTAAGAAAAATAAAAAATCTAAGAGAAAACTTTTGAAATCATAGTGACAGAAGCATCAATTTATAAAAAAATTATGGTAATTTCTTCTATAAAATATGGAAAATATAAAAGATAGAGAAGAATAAAATATAATAGAGAAAGCTATGTAAATTCTTTCTGATTGATATATACAAGTGCACACATATATACATGTACATCCTGCCAAAATGCTTTATGCAAAGAAACGATGCTTTATGCAAAAAAAAAAGATGCTTTATGCATTGGTCAGGCACGTCACAAATGTTTGTGAACTTGTTCAACATGAAATATAGTTGGTCTGCAGTCTGATAGACAAAGGAATGTTCTCAGATAAGAGTAATGACTGCTTTAGTAATATTTATACCCATCAAAGAATTTTAAAGATGAAAAATAACTTTTAGACATTTAGATATCTCTTGTCCAGAGATGAAAAAAACAGACGAATTCAGAGATGTTGAATGATTTGGCTAATGTTACCTAACTAGTTAGTGGCAAAGCCTCAGTATCAGAATCAATTTTCCACTCTCCAGACCAAAGTTTGTATCATTTTTTCCCTTTAAAGTTCAGTGGTCACCTGTAATAGAGCTAACACCTGTATTCTGAAATTAAATCTGTCAGTTTATAGGCACCCAAAAGATTTCTGTTCCTTTTAAAACTCTAGAGTCCTAAGTATTAGTTTGCCAATTCATCATATATTCCTTTCTAAACTTCAGATTTCTGTATTTTTTCCAAGTAATTAAATAATTTAAAATCCATATTATTAGACTACATATGACCTTGTATTAGGATACATAATTATAGTGCATAATTTCTAGTAATGTGATGCTAAAATTTGAAATCCTAATATATTTAGTGGATTACACTCAACTCTCCAGTAAAAAACCAAGGATATAAAATAGAAGAGTTTACTTTTTCTATCAGATCAGTTGTATGTATTTGACACTGATTGTATATAATAATTTGGGTACAAATGGAACTCAAATTCCAGGTGGGGATGATTCCAAAGACCATGCTCTTACGACTTTTACATGTATATTATAACTTTACTAATGGTTTTTAAATGTGTAAGTTAAAAAAAAAACCCTAAAACCTTTACAAGTCATGGAGTTGAAGTCTATAAAAAAATTCTTAAAGTTTTATTTTATTTATTTATTTTTACAATCACAGTTTACATTCCATATTATTTTGTATTAGTTTCAGGTGTACAGCATAGTGGTCAGAAAATAACATACTTTATAAAGTGTTACCCCCTATTCTGTTTTATAAAAAAATTTTGCATCATCCCATTACTTAATCTGTGTGCTATGACCCTGTGATTAATATAGTACACTAGACATAGGCATATATTCAACAGAAAATGAGTATTAGGAAACATACCATATTCCATTTTAACACTGCAAATTATTTTTCAATTATAAGCTATGTTCTTTTCAACAGTCAGGTGAATGTCGACATCTCTCTGCTATTTTTATTCTTTGCTTTTGACAGCTCCATTCTGAGGCTTGAAAACCCTGAGAAGCTTCCCATTTCCCATATCAAACATGCTCTTTATTTCTGGCTCTTCTTGCTCTCTCACAGTCCCCTTGCCCTGCGTCCTGTATGGGCTAGCCACACTGACTTGCTCACCCTGCTCCAAACTACCCATGTGCAGCCCATCTGTGCTTTGGTTACCAACTCTTCAGTGATTGAAATGCCAGCTCTCCGTCCCTAGAATCAGCCCTGATACACTTCATTTATTTTTTTACCGCCTACAAATAGCTGGTCACTAAGGTTTGTTAATTCTAAATACTAAACATTTCCCAGATCTGTTTCTATTTTTCTTTTCCCACTACTTGAGATTATTTTGTGTTTCTTAGAGGCTCTATAAAGTCATATTTCTCCATACCTTTATATTCTTGCTTTTACATAGAATAACATTTTCCCTTTCTTCCACTTGGCAACATTCCAAGTTATTGATAAAAGTACAAATGTCATTCCTTTGTAATCTGTTATAACCAAAATTACAACCTCTATCTCCTACATATAGTATATCCTTCTGTATACTGCTATTAGCACCAATATCCTAAGGGCTGGGGAACTGTTTTGTCCATTTTTTTCTTTGCAGAATCTAGAAACTAGCAATGTCCAACACATAGTATGTGTTCAATAATTATTACTTTGAAAGAATGATAATTAAGATTACATTTGAATCCTAATATTATGCTTCAGTTGCTGTTTGGAAAAAAAAAGTGAGATAAATAATAAAAATCTCATCAGTCTTTCCTTACCTTAAATTTTAAGGCGGGTGTTTGTGTCATAGATGACGCCTTCAATCCATGTAGCCGCTCTTCTATTTCTCTCAGCCTAGAGAGCAGTATAAGATTATGTATACATTGTATTTATAATTTCATAAATATCAGATGCTCACTAGTTCACCAGAGTATAAAGAAATTGATGACCCATTATCTAATCCCTCAAATTAATCCCTGCTGACAATATTTAATAAATGCACCTGCTAGAGTACAGAAAGTCTATACAAGTTTATAAAATGATTAGTAAAAGTATCTGCCAATTAGTAGATTTTTTGGTGGATCCTTTAGTAAAATGTGAGGCAAATAAAAGCATGTATATACCTTAAAAAAATCACACCAAATGTTCACATCTTATACATTGTTCTATAGCTTTCTTTTTTCTGTATTTAACAATGACTCTTAGAGATAATTTCATTTCATTGCCTCCTGATATTTAATTTTCATAACAGCTGTGTAACTGCCCATCTTAGGAATGAACCAGTTTATTTAACCCTTCTCTGCTAGTGAACATTTCAGTTTTTCAATTTTTTTCCCGTTACAATGTTCTGTATCTACTTACATTTAATGAACCATGGAAGTAAGATAAAAGAAAAGGGGTGTAGTTCATTTTATAAGCCTGTTAAAAAAATTTTTTTTACTAGATTTTATATCTAATATGCTGATCTGAGGCTTGACAACATGACATTTTCTTTCAAAGCTATCAAATATTTTGCCACTATAAACTTGATGTATTTTAGCCATAAGATTAAGGTAAACCCAAGGCTTCCGGGTAAAAATTTTAGTCAACCAAACTGTTTGTTTTTATATAATGCTAACTAACAAAATGAGTGACTTTTCATTGTTCTATTAAAAGGGACTGGATAGTCACTAAGAGGACAAAGAAGAAAGGGCATGTAATTACAGATAAAGGCAGGGATGCTGCACCCTGAATGACAGTATCTGGAAAGCCACGAGTGATCAGATTGTTATAAAGTCTGTCAAAACTAGATTTTCCAGGAAAAAAAGGCTTCAAAATTATTTCCAGAATAGTAAGAAAGATAAGGGTCCATCTCTAAGATTAGTAAAACTACCAAGGATTACAAACTAATAATCATTTTCAACAAGGATTCTTTACAGTGGTTCAGTTTAGATAAGTTTTAGACTTCACTCCTAATAATTGGGGAAGGATAGATAGAAGGAAAAAGAGGCAAATGATAAAACCATTTATTTTATACTATACAAAAATGCATTTAATTATCATGAAGAGTCTCTCCTTGATTACGCATGTTATTTAATAATCTTTGTACCCTGAACATTTTTTCTTTATCATGAAAATCTTCAAGTTTCCTCCTAAGAAGTCCAGTAATTCAATGAAGACATTTTAAATTCTTTAAGAGACCAGGGTATTTTACCGTCGTTTTGTTATATAGAGTTCATCAAGAAGATGTCGTTCTTCATAGCTCATCCATCGTTCATCAGGCAACTCTTCTTCCTTCTGCAGCAACTGTTCATAGAGTCTAACTGGATTCCAGCCAGTCATTATGTCATAAGTGATCACACATCCCAGTGAATGAGACACTATTGAGACTTTACCCCCTTTTTCTTCAAAGTCTGGATTCCGAGAACAGAAAAGGGAATATAATCGATTCAGCTCTTGCTGAAGGCCTTTAACTAGCTGTTTGAAATAAGAGAACATTATCATTAGAGTAATTACTGACTACTATAAACTTTATTTCTAAAATCAAGCACACTATAAAAAAGAAAAACAATCATTACTGGCCAAATATACCTAGGTTATTAAAATTAACTCAGGTGTTTCAAAACCTTGCAGGAAATGAAGTAAGGCATCTATTACCATAATTCTTATCACTTAAGAATAAAGGCAGGTTTCCCACACAGATCCTTTCATAGTCCTCAAACTCTATGAGCCAGCAGTTCCATCAATTCAGAAAAAAAGTTCCATGGCTATTCCAATAAGGTTTTCAAAGAGCCCCTGGAAATGCCTTTTTCACTGCAACTTACATGAAATTCCAAATTTTTGTACTTTGTAGTTTTTAGGCCATAGTAAATTTTAGGGAAAAACCCCCTGAGTTTATTATAACATATTATATATATTATTACACTATGCATTTAGATGAGAATGATATAAGAAAATGCCACTGTATGACTAAAGAAAAAGCTAATGTCTACCTACTTGATATTTCAAAATCACCAAAGATTGGTAATATAGATATGAGCAAAAAGTTTTATATGCCTGGAAAACAGGGCTTTTTAAGGTTTAGAGGTTAATAACATGGGATATATCTTGGTCATTTTTCTTTGTAAGACTGCTTTCTTTGAAATTTAGCTTTAACAAACATTATTGAAATATGCCATAAAGTCAGAAAAATAAAATTCTTTTGTTACTCAAATCCATATTGGGTCTTGATTTGACTTTTAAGGAAGTTCTCTCCTCCTCCCATCATTGCTGACTACTATAATTAATGGTCAATTTCCTGCTTGATATTCAATTTCCCATTCAGTACTTCATGTGTGTGTGTGTGTGTGTGTGTGTGTGTGTCAGAGACAGAGAGAGGGACAGATACGAACAGACAGACAGAAAGGAGAGAGATGAGAAGCATCAATTTCTTCGTTGCGACACCTTAGTTGCTCACTGATTGCTTTCTCATATGTGCCTTGACCAGGGGGCTAAAGCAGAGCTAGTGACCCCTTGCTCAAGCCATCAACCTTGGGCTCAAGCTGGTGAGCTTTGCTCAAGCTGGATGAACCCATGTTCAAGCTGGCGACCTCAGAGTTTTGAACCTGGGTCCTCTACATCCCAGCCCAATGCTCTATCCACTGTGCCACCTCCTGGTCAGGCCTCATTCAGTACTTCCTAATATGCCAGCTGTTACTCCAACATACAAATATTAGTTACGTGTCACTTCCATTTTGAATCTTATTTTGTCTCAAGAACATCTAGACTCCATCAGATTTTATTGAACATTCTCTACCTGCTGACATAAACTGAAAATCATTTGAGCATTCATGCTTAGCAATTAGCAGTGGCATGAATGAAGGCATGGTGTTCTCTGACTATTGGCATGTCAGAGCACTACAATGCAACACTGAGGGTTTGGTTAAAGCTACTGAAACCATGTATTATGTCTGATGAAATATATTAAGCCGATGAAGACAGACAGGACTAAGATGAACTGGTAGCATGTGGCAAGATGATAAACTGTCCCTTCTCTAAAGAGGAATGCAAAAATTTTACTTTAATTGGACATTTTAATTTTTTTCCCAAGAAAAAGCAAAAAATCTCATACTTTTTTCCCTCCCTCCCTCCCTTCTTCCTTTTCTCCTTCCCTCTCTGCTTCCCTCCCTCCCTTCCTTCTTTCCCTTCTTCCCTCTCTCCCTTCCTCTCTTCAGAGACAGACAGGAAGAAAAAGATGAGGAGCATCAACTTATAGACGTGCCACTTTAGTTGTTCATTGATTGCTTCTCATATGTGCCTTGACTGGGGGGCTCCAGCCAAGCCAGTGACCCCAGGCTCAAGCCAGCAACCTTGGGCTCAAGCCAGCGACCTTGGGCTCAAGCTAGTGACCACGGGGTCATATTTATGATCCCACACTCAAACCAGTGACCCCGCACTCAAGCTGGTGACCTTGGGTTTTTGAACCTGGGACGTCAGTGTCCCAGGTCGACTCTAGCCATTGTGCCACTACCAGTCAGGCAAAAATTCCATGCTTTCAAACAATGGTTCTCCAATTTTCAATGCGCATCAGAATCACCCGGAGGGCTTGTTATATATACAGATTTCTAGGCTCCATGCACAGTTTGATTCAGTAGTTCTGGGAGCTACACTTTAAGAACTGCTGCTTCAGTGGCAAATGCATATAAAAGCCTTCTGAGACATGGCTGTACGTAATTCTAGTCAATAGTTTCAGGAGCAGGCAGTGTGATGAAAGTACATGTTCTGTTCAAAGTGAGCTATAATATAATGTTTTGGCTTTAGTAAGAGTATCAGATAACTTAAAATTTTGTAATTTTCCTAATTTACAATCTAAAAGTGTAAAAAAGCTCATGTCTACATAAAATAAATTCCTTTAAAAGCAACATTTGTTAATAGTTTTTACTTCTGAAGGCCTAGCTTTAAAACTCATATCCTGTAAATCTATAAACACTATAAGATATATATTTAAGTACTTTGGCAAAAGGTATCTAATCTGTTTGTTTATTTATTTTATTTATTTTAGTGAGGAGAGAGAGGGAGAGAGAGCAAGAGAGAGAGAAAAGGGAGGAGGAGCAGGAAGCATCAACTCCCATACGTGCCTTGACTAGGCAAGCCTGGGGTTTCAAACTGGTGACCTCAGAGTTCCAGGCCGACACTTTTATCCACTGCGCCACCGCCTGGATCTGCTTTCTTAATTTGACTCTGACCTTGCGACTTTCCCCATCATTCTTTTGAGTATTTTCCTACTTTCTGTCATAACAAGTTGT
Source organism: Saccopteryx leptura (assembly GCF_036850995.1). Taxonomy (NCBI): domain Eukaryota; kingdom Metazoa; phylum Chordata; class Mammalia; order Chiroptera; family Emballonuridae; genus Saccopteryx; species Saccopteryx leptura. The sequence continues at coordinate 46,476,023 of NC_089508.1, read as the reverse complement.
GTTAGCTTCTACTTGAATCTATCCTGTCGCAGCCATTTTTTCCAAGTAACTTTAGTTCTTCGTGGGGAGTAACAGGAAAAGATCTGAAAACTAGGTGGGATCATTAGATTGGGGTGTCTGCTTCTAGACCAGGGGTTGGGAACCTTTTTGGCTGAGAGAGCCACGAACGCCACATATTTTAAAATGTAATTCCGTGAGAGCCATACAACAACCCGTGTACGTTATGCATTATCCAATAAAAATTTGATGTTGTCCCAGAGGACAGCTGTGATTGGCTCCAGCCACCCGCAACAATGAACATGAGCGGTAGGAAATGAATGGATTGTAATACATGAGAATGTTTTATATTTTTAACGTTATTATTTTTTTATTAAAGATTTGTCTGCGAGCCAGATGCAGTCATCAAAAGAGCCACATCTGGCTCGTGAGCCATAGGTTCCCGACCCCTGTTCTAGACCCTTTCAGTGTACAGAAGTAGGAAATATATGCATGTGCAAACAATATACACTTAAATATATAGATAAAAGACTCTCCTTTCAGGATTCATTGTTATAGTTTGTTAAATACATAGATAATATCTATACACATTCACATATTTTCAAATCATAAATTCATTAACACCCTAAATTCTGAGGTTCTCCCAAGGGGTTCTTTTATGCCTGCATTTTTAATGAGCATCCCTGGTGACCTTCCTAATTAGAGATGTCGGGAAACATTGCTAGAGAATGCTGAAGCTCAGTCACAAGTTCTCAGTGCTTTTTCATGAAATTCAACTGAATCAAAAACTAATTTACAACACTGGCTGTTACCTTTCCATTTCCTTCTTTCTACTAAATATGTTTTATTTAATTCCATTCTGAGGATTATTGTTAAAGATTGTAATAGCAAAAGAGAAAGTGACCACTTTCTTAGTCATCATTAGCCAATGGCCAGAGCATTGCGTCTGACACTTTTCTTTTTCTAGTTATTATTGTTGCTATTAATGTCAACTTAAAATTTAAAAAAACCTTCATTATTACTTTTGGGAGACAAGTCTTATGTTACGTGTAAGGCACACACACATGGGGTGTGTGTGTACAGTAATATGTTTCAGCCATTCTCTTTCCTACATCTTTCTACTAATATCTACTTCATAGGGTTCTGAGGAGGAATTAAACGAATTAATATATGTTAAGTAATTAACAAAGTTATTCCTATGAAACAATTCTTTTTCTCTTACCAATATAGTCACAAAATGCATTGGTAGACATTCTTTCATCCCTCTGAAGAAACTTTCAGCCCTCATCCCCTTTGGGGTTATCTTTGTGATACATAAGCCACATTACTGTTTGAGAACTATACAAATCCACTAAAGAAACGACAACCTAGAGATAGAATTAATCAGATTATGAAAACTAGTATTTTTCAGAGAGCTATTTTCTAACCAACAGTCCACTTCCAAGATTGATTATTTTATTAAGGGTCCCAATATGTGGTCTGAATATAATAAAATTCACTATTAATATAGGCTACTTATAGGTTAATGAATTCCTATAATTTTTCATTTTCTTGTAAAAAAAAAAGGAGCATAAAATGTTAAAATTCAGGACACATGCTATTATTCTGAAAAATACCCAACAGCAGCAAGATAATCTGATACTTACTTCATCTCTATAAAGTGGGCTAGTATAATACATTATGTCCATTGCACTGCTGTTTAACATATCCCTTAAACCTCGTACTTTGTCAGGAGTAATGGAATCAACTGTGTCTACAAATAAAACAAACAAATAAAATTTACAGAAGATACCTGGTTTCAGGGAAAATATAAATTGTAAAAAAGTTATATTCCCTGAAATAACAGCTCTTTAACATTTCAATATTCAAGATTAGCTTTGAATCTAATGAACCTTCTCTTGCAAAATATAGCAAGAAAAAACAGCAAAAGACAAAAGAGAACATGATAAGAGAAGAAACTTTAAAGGATGAAAGCCATTATCAAATCAATAAAGCCTGACCATTTTTTGTAGGGACTGGTGTTTGCATGACATTCAGGGATATCCAGAGCAAAACCAGGCCATCTCTATTCCTGGAACAAGTGTCAAGAGACACAACCTCACTCTATAGCTCCTTTTCTGTTTCCTTTCTCTTCTCTGGACTGTGCACCTGGGGCCTGGCAATACTCATGTGGAAGGCGTAGAAGCACTGGTGGCAAAGACCAGCAACAAATTCAAGTTTTTATACTTTACATTTATTTATCTTTAGTGAACCAAAGATCCTACGAGGAAGAGCTGTCGAATTACAAATATGCACAAAGGCAAATCGCAATGGACACTGCAGTAAACAAGATAAAGTTGCTATAATTTACTTTTGAAAATAAAGTGTTGCATAAACTGCACTGCAAACATGTGCAGCCTTTTGTGTGAGTTGCAGCTAACCTATGGAAAATCTACCATGGGAAGACTATTCTATTAAATGCCTAATAAACTCAGCTTTTACTGAGTTTTAGTTTCCTCAATAGTAAAATAAAGAAAATAAAGTAGGTATTTCATAATTTGTGAGAAAATTAAATGAGATATTCTATGAAAAATGAAATGCAAAGTATCATGAACACAGTCAAGGCTCCACAAATGGCAGCTGCTATTGTATCTAGTACAACTCTCTCGTTTTCCAGACTGGGGAAATAATCTAAAGACTCTACTGGTTTTCATATTGAAAGGATATAACTTTGTGTAAAGATATGCCTATGCTGGCTAACAGTTCTTCAAGGAAGGAAACAAACATGATTGTTCTTATTACCAGCCCAGGGAATGTAGGAAAACAACAGAAAACAAAAAACCCATTATTTTATCTTCCAAATATAGGTAAGGAAAATTATTAGGAAGAAAATATAAGCTCATGAGGGATTACGACAACAGTGCTTTAATGGTATTGACAAATTAGGTGGCTCCATAGCATAATAGATAGGGCATTACAAACTTCTAGAAGTATTGCCAAATTACATTTTTGTCAAAAATTTTAGCAAAAGTTTTTTCCCCTCCACATACCAACCACCCCCACCCCTAATCCACAGAGGCATGCATGAAAACTGCTAACTATGAAATCTATATGGTGCTCCAAAATGACACAATATAACTATTTTAAAAATCAATGGATTTTATTTTCTTAAATAATCTAGACAAAGAATGAATATACCTCAAGACAACTAAATTAAAGACCTTTTGTTTCCAATGAGCATCATGTTGCCGCCAGTGGCTAAATCATTTAATTTTTAAACATAATGTACCTCCATCAAGAGTAAGTTTTGACCGCCACTCAACAGGCAGAAATTCAACATGTGTTGCATGGTTGGAAAAATGCCTTTCTTCTATTTTTCTAGCAGCCTCTCTCATCCTAAAGAAACAAAACCAAAACAAAACAAAACTTTATCACTGTAATTTCATATATGTATTTATATTTATATGGTATAAATAAATGTCTTTAACTCTAATGCTTCCAGTTGTTTATAACTGTCCAATTATGTTTTGATTACTACTATATTATACAATAGTTCATTTCAAAGCATATCTTGTCCATGCCAAATGTTCTTTCATATTTGGTTCTGTCCAAAATGTCCCTGTTTAAGAAAATGTTGCTGGTCTGACCTGTAGTGGCGCAGTGGATAAAGCATCAACCTGGAACACTGAGGTCACTGGTTTGAAACCCTGGGCTTGCCTGGTCAAGGCACATATGGGAGTTGATGCTTCCTGCTCCTCCCCCTTCTCTCTCTCTCTCTCTCTCTCTCTCTCTCTCTCTCTCTCTCTCTCCCCCCCCCCCCCATTCCCTCTCTCTCTCCTTTCTGAAAAAAAATTTTGAATAAAGTCTTTAAAAAAGAAAACATGTTGCTAGGTTTAAACAGCCCATAACATTTACTTATATTTTTGGTTTACAGGATTGATATATAAAAGATACTATTAAATTTTACTGTGTTGTGGCTGGATGCCAATACTACCTCTTCTTGCCTAGTTAGCCCAGGTGGTCATGGCAAATGGGATTAGGCAGATGGGTTGGTGTGGACCAGAAGTCTCCATGGACATTTTTGGACAGACCCAAATGTCTGCTAATCTAATGGACAGCATACAGAATAATTCTATTTTCCCCTCGAAGTCGTTTATAGTAGTATAATACTTTAAGTATTATAGTAGCACCCTTCCACCATAATACTTAAAGCAAATCTCAAACATCACACTATTTCACATGTAGTTTAGTATTGTTTCTAAAATATAAGCAAAACATAACCCATTTAGTTCTATTTTTTTCCTATTCAGTACTATTATACCAAAAAATTAATAATTATTAATTTTAGGAAAACATGTAATTCAGTGGTCCCTTTTGCCTAGACTATAAATGTCAGTTTATAATAACACCAAAAATATTTTTTACACTAGTTTAAATTGAGCTCCACATACAGTCCATGTATTGTAATTGGCAGTTGTCTTTTAACCTAGAGGTTCCTCTTTTTTGCTTTGTAATATTTTAATACCCTGTAGAGTTTTGCAGAGTCTAATTTTTAATGACTGCATCCCCATGGTGCTGTTTACATGCCCTGCATCCCCTATTTCTCATAATCTAGCAGTAAGATATAGGGGTTTGAGCTGATTGAAGGTCACTGTTTTGTTAAGACTAGTACCCCATAGGTACATATATGATACATCTGGTTTTCTCTCTTTTTGATGATGCTAGCAATCATGATGGTCATTGATTAGACCCTCTAGTTTATTATGGTTGGAAAAAGGTGCTTATGTGGTACTTAAATGCCATCATTCCTTATACTGCTAGAAAAAAATTTCCTCACATTAGTTATTTGACTATTTTGTGGTTCAACCAAATAGTTTCTCAGAAAAGGCAAGATAAATGGTTAATTCTTCCCGTTTATTAACAATTTTCAAAATATTGAGCTGTCAGGTTTCCTATGTATATATACATATTTATATATAAACATATATTTACATTACTAACACATTAAAAAATATTTGAAGTGTTTAAACCCACCATAATTATCCTCACTGATGCTCAAATTGTCTCCCTTTTCGGTCAGTGAGTCTTTTCTAGTTGGTTTCTGTATATCTTTTTGACATAACCTCACTAGTATTTTTTTCTTTTTAAACAATTCAGTGGCTTTTAGTATATTCACAGTTGTACAACTATCACCGCTATCTAATTTCAGAACACTTCCATCACCCCCAAAAGAAATACCTTACATAAAGCAGTCATTCTCACTCATCCTTCCTTCCCCAAGGCACTGGCAACCTGTCTCTCTAGACTGGCTTATTATGGATATGACATAAATGGAATCATATAACATATGGCCTTTGTGTCTGGCTTCTTTTGTTTAGCATAATGTTTCAAGGTTCATCCATGTTGTATTATAAATCAGTACTTCATGGCTTTTTTTTATGGTTGAATAATATTCTATTGTATGAATATATCACCTTTGCTTATCCACTCATCAGCTGATGAACATATGGGCCATTTCCATTTTTTTGGGCTATTATGAATAATGCTATTATGAATATTCACCAACAAGTTTTTATATAGATATTTTCAGTTCTCTTGGATATAGACGTTGGGGTGCAATTGCTATGCTAACTCTACATTTAACATTTGAAAGTGTCAAACTATTTTTCAAAGCAACTGTACTATTTTACAATCCCATCAGCAACATGAGAGGTTCAATTTCCACAATCTTGCTAACACTTGTTATTTCTATCTTTTTTTTAGTGAGTGTAAAGTGGTATTTCTTTGTGATCTTAAGCTGCACCTCCTTATTGACTAATGATACTGAGCATCTTTTTAATGTGCTTATGGGGCCATTTGTATATTTATTTGGACAAATGTATTCAAATCCTTTACTCATTTAAAAAACTGGGCATTTCTTTTACTGTTGAATTGTAAGAATTCTTCAAATATCCTAGATGCTAGGCCCTTATCATATATACGATTTGCAAATATTTTCACCCATTTGCTGGGTTGTCTTCACTTTCGTGATAGTGTCTGTTGAAAAACAAAATTTTTAATTCGACAAAATCCAATTTGTCTATTTTTTCTGACTATCTTTATACCAGCCAGAACCACAATGTCTCATTACTGTGGCTTTGTAGAAAGTTACAGAATTGGGAAGTAAGGTCTCCATCTTTGCTCTTTTTCAAGATAGTTTCGGTTGTTCTGGGTTCCTTGCCTTTCTATGCAATTTTCGGATCAACCTGTTAATTTGTACCAAGGATAGGTGGGATTGTAATGAATTTGTAGGTCAATTTGGGAAGTACTGCCAAATTATCATTAAATCTTCTAATGCACATTCATGGGTTGCCTTTTCCGTTTATTTAGGTCTTCTTTAATTTCTTTCAATGATGTATTATGGTTTTCAGCGTGCAAATCTTGCACTTTTGTTTCACTTATTCCTAAGTATTTTATTCATTTTGAGGTTTTATAATAAGTGGAAATACTTTCTTAGTTTAATTTCCAGATTGTTCACAGCTAGTGTATAAAGACTATTGATTTTTTACCCTGGCCAGGTAGCTTGGTTGGTTAGAGCGTCACCCTAAAGCACAGAGGTTGCTGGTTTGATCCCTGGTCAGGGCACATACAGAGCAGATCAATGTTCCTGTCTTTTACCCTCTCCCTTCTGCTCTCAAAAATCAATAAACAAAACATGAAGATCCTATTCTCTCTCTTTTTTTTTACAGAGACAGAGAGAGTCAGAGGGATAGATAGGGACAGACAGACAGGAACGGAGAGAGATGAGAAGCACCAATCATCAGTTTTTTTTGCGACACCTTAGTTATTCATTGATTGCTTTCTCATATGTGCCTTGACTGCGGGCCTTCAGCAGACCAGTTAACCCCTTGCTCAAGCCAGCGACCTTGGGTCCAAGCTGGTGAGCTTTGCTCAAACCAGATGAGCCCATGCTCAAGCTGGCGACCTTGGGGTCTCGAACCTGGGTCCTCCACATCCCAGTCTGATGCTCCATCCACTGCGCCACCTCCTGGTCAGGCAGATCCTATTCTCTTAAAAAAAAAAAGGACAACTAATTTTTGTATATTGACCTTGTATTCTGTAACTTTACTGGGTTCATTTACTGGCCCCAATAGTTGTGTGTGTGTGTGTGTGTGTGTGTGTGTGTGTGTGTATGAATTCATTTGGATTTTCTATATAAGATCATTTCAATGCAGTTTTATTTCTTCATTTCTAATCTGAATATATTTTCTCTTTCTAGCATAACTGTCTAGTCTTAAACCTGTAGTACAATGTTGAACAGAAGTGGCAAGAGAGGATACCTTTGTTTTGTTCTTATCTTGGGAGAAAGCTTTCAGTCTTTTGTTAAAGTATTATTTTAGTTGTGGGCTTGTAGATGCCCTTTATCAGACTGAGGAAATTCCCTTCTATTTCTAGTTAAAACGTGTTTATTTTTCTGTTTGCTCTGTTAATGTGGTGTAATACCCTTCTTGTTTTTTGAGAGAGAGAGAGTTAAAAGGTGGGGGAGGAGTGGGAAGCATCAACTCAGAGTAGTTGCTTCTTATATGTGCCTTGACCTGGCAAGTCCAAGGTTTCAAACCAGTGACTTTAGCATTTCAAGTCGATGCTTTATCCACTGCACCAACACAGGTCAGGCTGATTTATTTTTTATTTCCGAAGTGAGAAGTGGGCGGGGGTGGGGGTGGGGTGGGGGAGGCAGTCAGTCAGACTTCTGCATGTGCCCCACCAGGATCCACTTGGCATGTCCACCAGGGGGCGATGCTCTGCCCATCTGGGGCATTGCTCTGTTGCAACCAGAGCCATTCTAGCACCTGAGGTGGAGACCATGGAGCCATCCTCAGTGCCCGGGCCAACTTTGCTCCCATGGAGCCTTGGCTATGGGAGGGGAAGAGAGATAGAGAGGAAGGAGAAGGGGAAGGGTAGAGAAGCAGGTGGGTGCTTCTCCTGTGTGCCCTGGCCAGGAATTGAACCCGGGACTTCCACATGCCGAGCTGACGCTCTACTGCTGAGCCAACTGGCCTGGGCTGATTTTTTAAAATTTTGAACCAACTTTGCATTCTGGGGATAAATCCCACTTGGCACAGTATAAAATCCTCTTTACATGCTGCTGAATTCAGTATGCTGGTATTTCATAGAAGATTTTTGTATTCATAAGGGATATTTATTTTTATTCATAAGGAATATTACTCTATAGTTCCTCCCCCAACCCCCCGTGTGATGTCTTTATCTGGTCTTGGTATTTGAGTAATACTGGCTTCACAGAATGAGTTGGGAAGTCTTCTTTCGTCTATTTTTTGGAGAGTTTGTGAAGAATTGGTGCTAATTCTTTCAATATTTTGTAGAATGCACAGTGAAGTCATCTGGTTTGGGGCTTTTTTGTGTTTTTGGAAGAAAGTTTTTTGATTATTAATTCAAATGCTTTCCTTGTTAAAGGTCAGTTTGGATTTTCTATTTCTTGTTACTTATTACCTTATCAGTTTGGTAGTTTTTGTCTTCCTAGGAATTTGTCCATTTCATCTAGGTTATCTAATTTGTTGACATAGAATTGTGCACAGTATTCTCTTATAATCCTTTTGGGTTCTGTAAAATCCTGAATGAAAGAGGGTGTATTATTACTTTCATTCCTGATTTTAGTAATTTGAATCTTCTTTTTTTATTCTTGGTCAGTCTAAAGGTTCACTGTCTTTTGTGAATCTTTTCAAAAAACCATAAAAATATAGAGATCTTTTTCATTTGTTTTATACAAATGCATAGTTTATCATCATATAAATAGTTGCAATTTACCAACCAGCTTTTTACTGTTAACAGTTGAGTAGTTTCCTGTTACAAGCAAAGCTGCAATTAATAGCCTTGTGTATATATCTTTTTGTATTTTTGCTATTTTCTTTTTCTAAGATTTTTAAATTGATTTGAGACAGAAAGAGAGGGAAAGACAGAGAGAAACACTGATTTGTTGTTCCACTTATTTATGCACTCATTGGTTGATTCTTGCATGTGCCCTGACCAGGGATTGAACCTGCAACCTTCGTGTATCGGGATGATGCTGTAACCAACTGAGCAACCTGGCCAGTGCTTGCTCATATTACCTTTGATTCAGAAGTATGTTTGCTGGGTCAAAGGAGAAATGCATATATAATTTTGATAAGATATTGCCATTCTCTCTCTTCTACTGCTTTTCACTAGCAGTATGAAAATGTCTATTACTTACAGCCTGGCCAAAAAAGTATACTGTCTAATCTAATAGTCAAGAAGTGGAATCTTCTGTAATTTTATTACACATTTGATGAGCACGGTTGAGCTTTTCCTTTTCTAGGAACTGGCTGGCCACCTCTTTAGGCCATTTTTCTGTAAGGTGGTCAGACATAATTTAGTTTTAGAAGTTCTATATATGTTAGGGATATTAAATGTTCATCTGTGATATAAGTTGCACATGTTTTCCCTCAGTTTGTCTTATTTTATTTTTTTTCCATTTTTTTTGATATGATCTAATATTTATCAGTATTAGCTTACTGCCTCTGGAGTAAGTCATAGTTAGGACAGTTTTCTCCATTTCTAAAGTGTAGAAGAATTCAAACTCCCCTTAAACCTATTTTTAAATCCATAATACTTGTATGGTTTCATTTCTCACATTTAAATGTGATCCAACTGAAATTTATCTTAATGTGAGAAATGGATCCAATTTTATTTTTATCTATATTGTTATCTAGCTATCCCAACACTGTATGGTAAAGAGTCTTTCTTCATTTTTAATATATTTTAAAAGGCATTATTTATAATACAATACAGTTCACCCTGGAACAGCTTGGTTCTACTTATATGCAGATTTTTTCAGCTGACCCACATAGTCCTAATCCATGTTGTTCAAGCATCAACTGATGGTTGGGAATCTTCCTCCATGGACGGTCAACTGTAGTTATACACAGACTTTCAACTGCAAAAGAAATAAGATCCTTGTGCTGTTCAAGGGTCAACAGTAATATTTTATTGATTGTACTATATACAAAGTCAAAGTTGCCATTTTAAAAGGTCTAAATACATTCTGTGTTACCAAAAGGTAAATGTGCTTCCCTTATTTTATTTCTTATTCTTTATTGTGCTTCCTTTATTTTTGCTGAAAATAAAAATAATAGCCAAAACTTCAGACTTGGAAGGCAGGATCTCTTTTATTACCCATAGAGTCTAATACATTCCTTTTTTTTTAAAGTCAACAGTCTCTAGTAATAGTTACATAAACGTTTTGTAAGTCTGTCATCTTCTCAGATGTTCAGTTTTAATAAGTATAAATTTATACAAGAAATTTTTTTTAAGATTTGGATTATTCCACTCATTTATTTGTTTTGATATGTCATTATGACATAATAATTAGGAAATGATATATGTGTTATCATCTGAATTTACACAAAAAAGTTCATTTAGACTAGTGGTTCTCAGCCATAGACAATTTTTTTCCTCTAGAGCAGGGGTCGGGAACCTATGGCTTACGGGCCAGATGTGGCTCTTTTGATGGCTGCATCTGGCTTGCAGACAAATCTTTAATAAAAAAAAATAATAACGTTAAAAATATAAAACATTCTTATGTATTACAATCCATTCATTTCCTACCGCTCATATTCATGGTTGCGGGTGGCTGGAGCCAATCACAGCTGTCCTCCGGGACAACACCAAATTTTTATTGGATAATGCTTAACATACACAAGTTGTTGTATGGCTCTCATGGAATTACATTTCAAAATATGTGGCGTTCATAGCTCTCTCAACCAAAAAGGTTCCCGACCCCTGCTCCAGAGGATACTTTGTGATGTCTGGAAACATTTTTGGTTGTCACAACTAGGGATCTATTTGCATCTAGTGGTTAGACATCAGGGATGTTGCTAAATATCTTAGAACTCATAGGCTAGCCACCCCCAATAAAGAATTATCTAATCAAAAATGTCAATAGTGATGAAGCTAAGGAACCCTAATTTTGAATTATAAACTCAGAAACACTACATTTGCTTAAAATACTGTCCTTTTCTACTTTAAACTGACACAATTCTATACTTCAAGCATGACTATCATAGTTCTCAAATGCTCATGTAAGTAGATACTGATTAGGCAAGTAGGCATGTCTGCTGGATCACTTGGCAGTGATTATTTAGAGTGGCTCTTAAAAGGAAGGAAAGAAAGATGGAAATATGAAAGAAGATAATGAAGAACAAAGTTTGGATTCTATACTATATGGAGAATGTATTCATCAAAGAACTCACATGGCCGTATTTTTGATAATTCTTCCTTGGTCCATCTTCTGCCCAATGCCATGCACAACAAATACAATATGGGTAGTCTGTGATGGCTTGTCTTCTAATGTGGCTTCTTCTACATAACCTCTATGAAGTCTGGTCCCACTACTGGATGCTGTAGAAAATTATGATTCTAAATTCACTGTTTATTTCAAAAACAGCATTCTAATAATATAGTAAAATAAAAATGAGGCCCAGTTTGTTCAGTGGATAGAGCATCAGTCCAATGTTTGGATATCCCAGGTTTGACTACTGGTCAGGGCACTCAGAAGTGACCATCTGCTTCTCCCTCGCTCCCTCTCCCCATTCTCTCCCTCTTTCCCTCCCGCAGCCATGGCTCGAATGGTTCCAGCGTTGGCCCCAGGCACTGAGGATGGCTCACTGGTTTGAGCACTGGCCCCTGACGAGGGTTGCCAGGAGGTAGGTTCCCGGATGGGGTACATGTGAGTCTGTTTCTCTATCTCCCCTCCTCTCACTTAAAAAAACAAAAAAGAAGAAAATATTACAAGAAATTTTCATGGGGTTGGGAAGGGATAAAATTTGTAAGATGATGCATACTGACTGGCTTTGATAAAAAGTGCTACATTGGTCAGAACATCAAACCAGAAACCATAAGGAAAAAAAAAAGGAAAAGGAAAGAAAAATAAAAATAAAGGAAGGGAGGGAGGGAAAAATTGGACACATAAAAATGACTTCCCTATATAAAAAAACACCATGAAGCAAAAATAAAAGGTGAATGACAGAAAAATTTTACAAAATAGGATGGACAATAAGTTAATTACTTGAGTATACAAAGAGAGCATACTTACCAAGAAGTGAAAACAACTATTCAAGGAGCAAAGTAAGCTAAAGATATACAGTAATTCACAAAACAAATACAACAAATGAACATAAGATATGCAACCACTGCTGTTATCAAAGAGATTAAAATAAAAAAATGGGATAATAAAAATAATATCAGACCTGACAAAAAATTTTTTAAATGTATTTTTTTGAAAAATTTTATTCACTTAAGAGAGGTGGGGGGAGAGAGAGGGTGACAATGAGTAAGATAGAGATAGAGATAGAGATAGAGAGGGGGAGGAGCAGGAAGCTCAACTCCCATATGTGCCTCGACCAAGCAAGCCCAGGGTTTTGAACTGGTGACCCCAGCATTCCAGGTCAATCCTTTATCCATTACACCACCACAGACTAGGCCTTAATTTTACTTTTTGATAATGCTCTCATATCTTCCCCAGGTACCATTCCCTCTTTCCTTTCTTTTAGTCAAACATCTTTAAGGAGTTGTCTACTAACCCTGCCCCCATTTCTCCACCTTGTACTTAAGCTTCAACCAAGGCCACTCTGGCTTCTGCCCCATCAATCTAGCTACCGTATTTTCCCATGTATATATATAAGACGACCTTAATTTTGGGGCCTGAAATTTGGAAAAAAAATGTATTACATAAAGTTATTGAACTCAAGTTATATTCATCATAAAATTCATACAACTCCTCATCACTGTCAAAACTTCCATCTATTAGCTTGTCCTCCTCTGTGTGAGATGATGAATCACTGTCTTCAACAATGAGCGCAAAAACAAGCACAAAAAAGTGGGAAATGCAAGTAAAATAATCTACAACCACTGTATAAGACGCACTCAATTTTTAGACCCCAATTTATTTTGAAAAAGGGTGCATCTTATACATGGGGAAATACATAAAGTCACAAATGACCTCCATTTCATTAAGTCCAATGGAAAAATTTCAGTCTTCATCTTCCTTAATACTATGTTTCAATTGCTTTGTTTTATTTTCACACTAGTACCTCATGTTTGACTGCTTTAATATCTTAAGAAGTATAAAAGGTAATTATTAATATTGTCAGATCATTCTAAATATATAATTATTCACTGATGAATACAAGTCAACTCAGTCACCTTAGTAAAATTTGCAATGTTTAAATATACTAAAAATAGAATTTGATATTCTGAATATAAAAGAAAAAGTCAGAATTCCCCAAATTTTGATATATGATAGTAATACTCAACAATTACCTTTAGAAAATCCCAGTTTTTGGGTAACTGTTCTTGCAATTTTTGACGTTGTTGCATCACTATAAAGATATACTTCATCCATACTGTGCCAGTCCACGTGGTTTCGGCTCAACTTGAAACTATGAACAGCTGTTACAAAAGGAAAAACTAACTTGAAGGTTTCCAAGACAAACTTTATTTGTGTGAAAAATTATAATACACAGATTTTTTAATCAATATTTGAACTTAGTTCAATAAAAAACTATTTCATTGAAACACATTGATGTGAAGCAAATGATAGAAACTTTTATTTTCTAAATGATTAACCATATTATAGGGTATGAGAACTTGTTATAACATGGAATAAGTGGTTTAACTACCATAATGTTAACCTCTAACATGTAATTAATGTGTTGTGATGATTAAAGTACTGCTTTCCCAAGTGATGTACCAGTCTTCAGGTCTAAGAGACATAAACCTTCCTTAATAATTTTGATACATTGAAGTTCCATTACTTCTCTTGATTTTAATTTTGGATCTGTAAAAATTTTACTCAATGCAAAATAAAACAAGACTCAGAGGGGAAAAAAATACCTTTAAACTGGTAAGAAAATAATTTAATTTATTAGAATATAAGGTATTTTTGGAATGGATATTAAACCCAATTATCACTGTATACTGCTTACCAGAACAGAAATCCAAAGTTGAAAGATGTTTTAATAAGAAATTAAAGAAAAATTTTTTCTCTAATATTCAAATTAGTATGGTTATTGCATTTCTATAACTGCGGTACGCTTAGTAAAAGAGCTCAAAAAAAAATATTAAACCCTATACTCTAGAAATACATAAACTCTGAGAGGCAGGGGCTATATCTTGATCATTTGGTATCATTAGCACCAAACACAGTGTCCTAACACAGTGCCTGACATGTATCACAAATTTAGCAATGTTTGTGAAAACAATGAATCAAGAAAATTGTCATAACCTCACCAATTCATAATTTGATAATTCTTATATTTTGAAAAACTTAAATGTTACTTCTCTATCTCTGGTATAGAAGTAAGAAAAATTCACATACCCATATTCAAGAAAACCAGGCACCTTAAAATCATTATGCCTGATTTATATTCTTAAAATCCTCTTTAAGCAAAATATTATCTCCCATTATATATAAAGAAACAGATATAAAGAGATTAAGTGACTTGATACAAAGCTAGTTACTAGCACAATGATCTTTTGATTTGAAGATGGGCTGAAGATAACCTCAAGCAATATATGAAGGAATATAGCCTTGACTAAGATCTAAGATCCTAAGCCATTTTTATGAAAACCTGTCTCCTACTAGAATATACAGAAATGTAAATCCATTCCAGGAAAATGTGCTTCTTAGTGGTTACAAATGTAATTCAATTCATATTTAATTTATCTGCCAGGACCCATTACTAACATTGAACATAAGACCAAGATGGAATTAACACAAACAAACATTAGTAATACCTTTAGTTCCAAAGAAAACATACAAATTCAGCTTTTTAAATAAAAAACTTTTCATTAAAAAAAATTTTTTTGCATAACAATTATTTACTTTTCTAATTCTATGCCCAATCTAAGCCACTATTTTAAGCCTTTTTATCTAATGTTTCTAAACCAAATTTTTGTTAAAATAGTTTTGAGCAACATATGGTTAAAACACTATACAACAAGATCAAGGTGTTAAGAGAATAGTGTTAGGCCAACACAATTTCCTTCTTAATAGGCAAACTTCCCATTACTGAAGTATACACATTATTTACAAATGTTTATACCACTTATAATTAATACTAAACAAAATAGCATATATACATTTCTATGCTTTAAATAGTATCACTAATAATTTCTGTGCTTTAAAAACAACTGAGTGCTCTAAATGCAACTAAATGCTATAAACCGGGACTATAACTACATGGAGAAATAAAACTACAATTACTGTACCTTGGGAACGCTTTCGCTTAAGACCTGCCGCATCTGTACTCTCCTTATATCCTCTCCATTTGAACAGAGAAGGGAGGGAGAAGGGAGGAGGGTGGTAGACAACTAAGAAAGCAAAAACACTGAGCTTCAAAGTAAATTTTAAATGAGGTTTGCTATTTTGCCTTTTTTACTGTATTAACTTTAAAAGATGGGTTGTATTTGACAAACATTATTCTAAATGCTTTATTTATATAATTTGTAATTAAAAGTCAGTAGAACAAAATATTAGTTTAATATTTATCAAATACATGCTCTACTTTTACTGAAAAAAGGCAAATGATATATACATTTATCAATTAAAGACAACTGTGCCACCATTTTTAATGTCTCTGCATAGATTGAATTGAAAAAATAGAGCAAGGCACTTTTGTATGTGCTGGAGATTTATAATTCCTGTCTTTACAATACTAAGGTTATTTAATCTCACCAAATTTGTGACTAAGACAGGTAACAGCTGCTGTGCAAACTGATAATGCAATAAATAACATTACATATCTAATGCAGCTTTCCTGAGAAGATACCACAATATACATTCTGCTAGATGCTTTAGATTACTGAAATATAATGGGGCCTCCTATAGAAACACATCTTTCTCACAACTCTGTTCAAGTCGCTAAAAGACTTTTAAAAATGAAACAAAAACAAAATCAAATTTGAAGCTCTATTTCTGAGTTATTAACGATAAAATAATAAAAAATACTTATTAGTGATGGAATAATAAAAAAAGATGATTAGTAAATATATATGCTGTGATATCTTGAAAGCATGAGACAGACTGTACAGAGTAAAGCTAGTCATGGGTTTGATATTTGGCAAATCAGTAGATAATCGTCAAGTCAACATTTCCACTGTCAAATATTGCTAGTTATACATTTTTAACATTTTTTATATTTTAAGTAAGCAATTATTTTAAAATCTACTTGAACTTGAACCTTACAAATCAATTTCTCAACAGTTCAGTTAATGAACCACAGAACCTTATGACTTAGTTCAAATTTATGTTCTAATACATTTGATTTCCACCCTCATTCCCTTCTACATTAATGTGACATTCAAAAGTTAAATACTGCACAAATATGAAAATATTTAATTTCTGTTATATATATAGTACCAGACAACTGTGTGATCACCATTTTTAACGTCCATTGCATGTACAAATGAAGTATACTGAAAGATTTGTACAAGAAATGTCATTAAGAAATGCTTACAAGGGCCTGACCAGGTGGTGGCGCAGTGGATAGAGCGTCGGACTGGGATGTGGAAGGAACCAGGTTCGAGACCCCGAGGTTGCCAGCTTGAGCACGAACTCATCTGGCTTGAGCAAAGCTCCCCAGCTTGGACCCAAGGTCACTGGCTCGAACAAGGGGTTACTCGGTCTGCTGAAGGCCCGCGGTCAAGGCACATATGAGAAAGCAATCAATGAACAACTAAGGTGTTGCAACGAAAAACTGATGATTGATGCTTCTCATCTCTCTCCATTCCTGTTTGTCCCTATCTATCCCTCTCTCTAACTCTCTCTCTGTCCCTGTAAAAAAAATAAATAAATAAATAAAATTAAATTAAAAAAAAAAAAAAAAAAGAAATGCTTACAAGGCAATTAGATGGCTTTAAAAAGCTACAGACTAGGATTAAACACTGGGTAGTAATGTCAGGATTATAGAAACACTTCATTGTCATAGAAGGGTGGAAAAAATGTTTCTTCCTTCATGTGTCTTCTGGTCAGTTACTGAGAAGAGATGTAAAACTTGTACAAAACATTTTTAAACAACAAAATTCATTAGGAAAAAGCTAACATATCAAGTAGATCAAATAAGCATAGTTCTGAGCCTATTACTCAAAGAAACAAAGCCTAGATTTTCTAAGTCTACTAGTAAAACTAACATGAACCAATTGCATACCTACTAAAAGAGAACTAATGGGAAACATAAGGACTATTTAACTAAACTTTAAAATTATGCAAATGCTTTCAGAAAGCTAGTAAAGATACAAAAATGAAAGGCTTTCTTTTCTAAAGGAATAGCATAAATTAGGAATTGAAAAAGAGAAGCATATTTATTTAAAACATTTATACAAAATTAAATAGATACGGTTTTTACCTTCTCAAATTTAATTCTTATTTTCACTTGAAAGTCATTTGCTCTATTTGTTTCAACATCCTGTTAGCATAGGGAGCTTGATTTTTTTCAAACCAAAGCACAGATCCAAATAGGGATCACAGTAAAAAGAAATTCAAGTGCCAGAAAGCATTACTCTTTTTCTAAGATAAAAATTTTAGTTAGAAATTCTTATGATATGTTAGCAAAAGTATATATAAACTCAAAATATATGTAAAAGTGCTAACTTTTTAGATGCTAACATTTAATAAAACTTTTCTTTTATATATTAAAGTCCTAAACAGAAATGAAAGATTTAAAGTATAAAATATAGTATTTCTTCACTATAGCATAAATCATGTCTTCTTTTTTTTGTTTTTTTTTTTGTTTTTTTTTTAAGTGAGAGAGAGAGAGAGGCAGAAATAGAGAGACAAGAAGGAAGAGAGATGAGAAGCATCAACTTGTAGTGGCAGCACTTTAGTTGTTCACTGATTGCTTCTCATCTGTGCCTTGACCAGGCGCCTCCAGGAGAGCCAGCGAGCCCTTGCTCAAGCCAGTGACCTTTGGGCTCAAGCCAGCGACACTGCATCATGTCAATGATTCCATTCTCAAGCTGCAACTCTGTGCTTAAGCTGGTGTTCTTGGGGTTTTGAACCTGGAACCTTACCACCCAGGTCAACACTCTATCCCCTGTGCCACCACCAGTGAGGCTATAATTCATGTCTTAAAGAAACTTTCTTTAGTATATAATTCTGAAATCAAAAGAATATCAAAATAGGCGGTTGCTGATGACATACTAATTCCTAGAATGGAACAACTCAGTAACTTTTCCCTTTATATAAATTGGCAATCTGGATAACCTCAACTTTTGGGGAAGAAGCAGGCATGCACATCTCAAACCTGCCAAATGTAATGAGAAAACTCCTGGCAATCTTCTTGGATCTCAGAGATATTGTTAGATAAATTTATAAAAATTAAATAGTAGCTAAGAAATAGACCAGGGAATTCTCTAACCAGCTCCCCTGCCCCAGTCTTTTTGACTTTTGAAATTCTATACTGATATTTAGATATCCTTACCCAGCAACAGTGATAGGAATGAATACAATCTTACATGCCACATTGTTAAATGTTATAAATCTTTACAGATCCATCAGCACCTGTGCTGTCACAGTACCCCAAATTAGCTTAAATAGTAAAACATTGATTTTTAAACTTTCAACCCATCTAACATATTGATAGTGTGACTCTTGCAGATAGCATACAGTTGGGTTCTGCGTTCCTAACAAATCTGCCTTTTAATTGGGTTGTTAGTTCACTTATACGTATTTACTATAATTATTGATATGGATAAATTTAGGTCTATAACTTCCCATTTGTCTTCCCTTTGTTCCATCTGCATAGTTTGTTATTTTTTCATGGTTTTGTTGTTTTTACTATTTATTTTAATTCTTCTACTGTCTTTTTATTTTTTTATTTTTAAAATTTTTTTATTTTTATTTTTGTATTTTTCTGAAGCTGGAAACGGGGAGAGACAGTCAGACAGACTCCCGCATGCGCCCGACCGGGATCCACCCGGCATGCCCACCAGGGGCGACGCTCTGCCCACCAGGGGGCGATGCTCTGCCCATCCTGGGCGTCGCTCTGCCGCGACCAGAGCCACTCTAGCGCCTGGGGCAGAGGCCAAGGAGCCATCCCCAGCGCCCAGGCCATCTTTGCTCCAATGGAGCCTTGGCTGCGGGAGGGGAAGAGAGAGACAGAGAGGAAGGCGGGGGGGGGGTGTGGAGAGCAAATGGGCGCTTCTCCTATGTGCCCTGGCCGGGAATCGAACCCGGGTCCCCCGCACGCCAGGCCGACGCTCTACCGCTGAGCCAACCGGCCAGGGCCTGTCTTTTTATTTTTAAAAAAGCCTTATTACAGAATAACTTTAGACTTACAGAAAAGTTGAAAAAGTATATAGTTACCATATATCCTTTATCCAGCTTCCCCTAATGTTAGCATACCCATAGTACAATTGTGAAAATTAAGAAATTAACATTAGTACAATACTATCAACTGAAATATATAGACTTTATTCAGATTTCTCCACTTTTCTTACTAATGTCCTTTTTCTGTTCTGAAGCCCAATCCAGGTACCATGGGTGCATTTTGTTGTCATGTTTCCTTAGCCCTCTCTAAGCTGTGACAAATTCCTTAATCTTTCCTTGTTCTTCATGACATCAAGATCTTAAAAAATATTTGTTTTATTAAGGTATAATGGACAAATAACATTAAAGTGTACACTGTGGTGATAATATACATTGTAAAAGGATTCCGTCCATCTAGTTAATTATGACCATGACAATTTGGAAGGGTGCTGCTCAGTTATTTTGCAGAATGTCCCTCAAATTGAGTTGATCTATTTTCTCACGAATAGATTGAGATTATGCTTTTTTTTTTTTTTTTTTTACCAGAGTGAGGTACAGAACTAACCCTTTTAGCTGAACTGTTTTTTTTTACTGATTCCTGCTTAATATAGATAAACCATAAAATGGGTAAAACACTAATTTATTATAAGGCTCAATTATTTACAAAATTACTTATTCAAAGGCCTAATTTTATTTGTTTGATTCATCCACAGTGAAACTAGGCTTTGATTTGTTTAGCTGTTAGATAAATGTCTTGTAGCTTAGGAGATGAGGTGAAAAGATAATTAATTAAAAAAAAATAAAATTTAAAGGATCTAAATCACAAATTTCTGTGTGCTAAAAATGTATGCTAAACTTTCATCAATCTATTTAATTCAACACTTACTTTGACATTGTAGTAAAATTAATAAGAAGAAAATATTAAACATATCTAATATACTTGTGGCAATAAATACCTTAACCAAAATATAGATAAGGTCAGAGAGAAAAGGAATTACTTTATTTTACTGTCTTTTAAGGCAAGAACTCTTTAGTTTCTTAAAAATTCCCCACAGCACTTAATAAGAGTTTCTTAAATATATTTTTAAATGTTTTCAATTATGAAATGGGATTTTACTCACTTGAATAACCCCACTGTACTATAATCACCAACTGTTTATTCCAAATCTCCCTCAGAATGTGTAATAGGCACTATCCACTGTGTACCCCGTATTTACTCTTTGTTCTCATCTGCAGGCTTGTCTTCCCCCATAGGCTTCAAATCCCATGAAGGTAAAACCCCGTCTATTTATTTCACATTTCACAAAAGTGCTTAGCACATAGTACTATCTGTACATGAAAGCATTCAAAACCTCCTAATAACAAGAATCAAGGCTTTATCATATATAGGTGAGAAAATTTAGGTTGAAAAGATCTTGCATTAATAAAATATAAAATTTCAGAAGACTGGAGGTAAGAAGCAAAATAAAAGATGTAATATTTTTTGTCTTTGTAGTTGGGATAAATTTGAGTTGTTTTTCCAACAATGGTAGCTTTTTTTTTTTTTTTTTTTTTGTATTTTTCTGAAGCTGGAAACGGGGAGAGACAGTCAGACAGACTCCCGCATGCGCCTGACCGGGATCCACCTGGCACGCCCACCAGGGGGCGATGCTCTGCCCCTCCGGGGCGTTGCTCTGTTGCAACCAGAGCCACTCCAGCGCCTGGGGCAGAGGCCAAGGAGCCATCCCCAGTGCCCGGGCCATCTTTGCTCCAATGGAGCCTCGCTGCGGGAGGGGAAGAGAGAGACAGAGAGGAGGGAGAGGGGGAGGGGTGGAGAAGCAGATGGGCGCTTCTCCTGTGTGCCCTGGCCGGGAATCGAACCTGGAACTTCTGCACGCCAGGCCAACGGTCTACCACTGAGCCAACCGGCCAGGGCCCCAACAATGGTAGCTTTTTGGTAAGCAAATATTCTTTCCTTAAGACCAGTGATAATTTTCAAATACACTACCAAACTTCCCATAATCTTCAAAGTCTAATGTCACATCTTAACACATAAATGTATATTGTACATATACTGAATAACAAATAAAATGGTTGGAAATTTATAACAACAGTATACATACCGAACTGAACTTACAATGTTTGTTAATAATAAAGCATATTGATGATTTACCTATATGCTATTGTATATTTTAAAAAATAAATTTTTCTTCTAATGAATTTCAAAAATCATTTTGAAATATTACAACATAAAAGTGTTTTAACAGTTTATTCCTGTTATTACTACTTAGAATTTTAGCAGTTAGTGTATATCCTTAAGGCTAGGGAAAATATTATTATAATATCCAAGATTGATACTCTAGAATAGACACATATGCTCAAAGGCATAATGAAAAGCTACTCATACAAATAAACCATGTTGTTTATCAGATTTATGTGAATGACTGACTCAGAAAATTAGGGCACTTTGAAAAAAACTGAAGTATCCTGTTACATTTAACAGTTTAATAGGAAGTAGAAGTAAAGAGGACATGTAAAATTTTAGGTTTTACTGTAATAGAAATAAGATTCAAAGTAGATGGAATCTAGAGATGAAACCAAGCTGATGATAAAATTCCACAGGATGAAATGGCAGGTAGAAAAAAATGCTTTGAACACAGATTGAGAATGAACTGCTTTTTATAGATTGATATGTGAAAACCTTGACTTTGAATTTTACATTGAAATAAGTACATATATGACTCTGTAGGTTAGGAAAATGAGGTATTTAAAATTCCTCGAGTATGATATCTAGCAAGTAATAGACAAGTTTTGTTATATACATTTGTTAGATTTAATTGCCAATTTATTCAGAAAGCACAACTTTCCTCAGTTACATAGACTTTTAATCAACTAGAAACTAGATACAGAAGGTGCTTTTAATTTGGTATAAATTAAATTATACAGTTTCCTTGCCTCTATGTGTGTGTGTGTGAGTGTGTGTGTAAGTTCAGGGAGAGATAAAAAACAGAAAAAAGTAGAAGAGAGAAAAGACTTGAAATATTGCTAACAATAAAAAAAAGCCAATTTAAAGCTTACTGTTTTGCCATTAATTATGTTACATAAACCATTACTTTCAACCATATCATTCATTTCTTTCAAGCTGCATTCTGTGAATTACTTGATCAATATTGAGTTTTTCTACTTTGGAGATGTTTAAGAGAAGGAAAAAAATATCACTTAATTCACTAGATTTATTAAGGCTTGCCAAAAAACCTCCCCAATAAAGGCAAGCATGAATGAGGAAATGCTTAAAAAAAAATCAGAGAAATCTACAAATTTTAATGCACCTATACTGTTATACTCACCAGAATAGTTGATCCCACTGCCTGCAGTAAATGGAACAACAGAAATATTTTTAACTTGATCATATATTTTGAATTTTACTCAAGATCAGACATAACAAAAGATAGTAATCTTGGCTACCATATAAATATTTAAACTACTGCAAACATATGCTGAATAAGGAAATGTAAGAAGCAGATTGTTTAGAATTAAAAGTTGATATGGTTATTGATATGGAGACATCGAAGAAATACACACAAAAATTAAAGTTTTTCTTAAACTTCAAGAACTAACCATAAAATATTAACAAAATGGCTCTTTTGATATAATGACAATGAATTTTTTGTAAGTTCAATTTTCTTTGATAACTAAAAACTATTGAAAAGATTGAACTCAGAGTGCATTACAAATATTTATCATTTATAGTAAATCATGTTATGCCACTAAACATACACATTAAGTTAAATAAAAATTGAGATAGTTCAGAAATTCAGACATTTAAAATTATCAAATATTTAAAATAATATTAGTTTTATAAATTCTAACACTCCTAAATTACTACGTCAAACTTAGAAACAACTCTGAACTTTATCAATAACTTACTTGGTTTAAGAGCATATTAAATGTATTAACTGGTCTTACCATCTTTTCCATCTATGGATTTTGACACTTCAATATCAAAATTTTCTTGCATCTGATGACCTCTAAAACAGTTGAGATGTTCTTGCTCAATTAAATTACTTTCTTCTTCCTCTAGAGGTTGCCAAGTACCATCAATAAACCACTGTCCACGCATTACTGGTATTTTATCAGCCTCTAAAGAGAAATAGCAGAATTACACATTTTAGGATCCAAGTTCCCATAAAGAGACGTACTAATTATAATTTTATATTTTACTACTGCTGTGGCAAAAAGAGATTTTCATGACTAAAATTTTAAATTTCAAGACAGAATATAATTTTTTTCAGCATATAATTAAAAAAATGTTTATTTTACTTATTTTAGAGAGAAGAAGGAAGAGAGCAAAAGACAGGAACCATGGATCTGTTCCTGTATGTGCCCTGACCAGGTATCGAACCAGTAACTTCTGTGCTTTGGGGCGATTCTCCAAAAAAATGAGGTATCTGGTCAGGGCACAGCATTTAATTTATTTATATTAAATATTACACATAAAAGTTACTTTGACATTAGAAAGGTAGATGAGCAGTCATCTATGTTATATATAACTGAGGTACTGAGTAGCCAAAATTAGTAGGCTAAGGGGTTAACACAAATTTCATGCAAGGCTGCTGCTGAAAGTTCCAATATATTAGAAAATATTGATTTAAAACTCTCAAAAGTAGTTTAGCAATAATGTTTGTGGTAGGGTATTGCACTTTTTAGGGCTACCTTAGAGGTTATAGGCTCCCAGTTACTATACCAGAATAACTGAAACCTTTAATTATAGTAAGTTCCTCAATTTTTAGAAAAATAAGAGAAAAATTTCTTGAATAACTAAATAATTTTTGATTAAATATTGTTCCTGTAAGCCTAAGATTTTTACTTGCTCTTTATTTATTTAAATAAACTGTCAGTCAACCTATCTAGAATTCTTTAATATTTTAAAAAATAAAGCAAAAATAAAATGGAAATAACAAAGCCCTAACAATAAAGGGCAGAACGAAACAAATGAGCTTAATTATGTAGTGAGTTGATAGTTTAACCACATATACAGAAATTACTTCAAATAATTTATTTAAAGCCTGACCAAGCAGTGGTGCAGTGGACAGAGTGTTGGACTGGGGTGCAGAGGACCCAGGTTTGAAACCCCAAGGTTGCCGGCTTGAGCGCGGGCTCACCAGCTTGAGCATGGGGTCACTGTCTTGAGTGTGGGATCAAAGAATGACCCAATGGTCTCTGGCTTGAGCCCAAAGGTTCCTGGCTGGAGCCCAAGGTTGCTGACTTGAGCAAGGGGTCATTGGCTCTGCTGTAGTCCCCTGGTCAAGGCACATATGAGAAAGCAATCAATAAACAACTAAGGTGCCACCACGAAGAATTGATACTTCTTATCTCTTTCCCTTCCTGTCTGTCCCTTTCTGCCCTTCTCTCTGTCTCTGTCACACATACACACAAACATTTAAAACAGTAATTTGTACATACAGATTAGGATATATATTATGGACAAAAATGCAATCATATCAAACCCTTTATAGTATTTAGTTATAATTATTAATAATTTTATATTGATATTGTTAATTTGAAACTAAGTTAAAATGATTATATTAACTTTGTTAATATCATTAGGAACCAAGGTTTTTAGAAAAAGAATAAAAGAGACACAGATAGATATAAAAGTCAAAGAAGGGCCCTGACTTGGTAGTTCAGTTGGTTAGAGCATCATCCCAATATGCCAAGGTGGTGGGTTCAGTCCCTGGTGAGGGCACATACAAGAATCAAAAATAAGTGAAACAACAAATTGATTCCCTTCCTTCCCTCCCTCCCTCCCTCTCTCTCTAAAATATATAAACATTTTTAAAAAGTCAAAGAAATAAAAACAGTATAATTTTAAATTTCAATTAAAAATGTCACCATAAACTAATGATGCATATTCTCTTTTAAAAATGTCCTAAGCTTTGTTTAATGATAAGGCCTAGAAATAGAGACCAATCTAGTATAAGTAAGCACTCCTGACATAAAGATTGTGATTTTTAAAATATCATTTCCTAGTGGTAGAGCATCAGCCTGGTGTGCAGGAGTCCTGGGTTCGATTCCCAGCCAGGGCACACAGGAGAAGCGCCCATCTGCTTCTCCACCCCTCCCCCTCTCCTTCCTCTCTGTCTCTCTCTTCCCCTCCCACAGTCAAGGCTCCATTGGAGCAGAGTTTTTGGCCCAGGCACTGAGGATGGCTCTGTGGCCTCTGCCTCAGGCGCTAGAATGGCTCTGGATGCAATAGAGCAACACTCCGGATGGGCAGAGCATCGCTCCCTGGTGGGCATGCCGGGTGGATCCCGGTCGGGCGCATACAGGAGTCTGACTGCCTCCCCATTTCCAACTTCAGAAAAAAATACAAAATAAATAAATAAATAACATATCATTTCCTATTTAAAGAACCCAAGAATCCTTGAAGAAATGGCCAATTTCAGGTTTGAGATAGGAAATCAACAGATGGTCCTGAGACATCTTGTACAGACTTGTACTATGATGCATTCAAAATCCATTGTGTTTTTATTTCTTCTTGCATTATTCTATACAGCTGGCCCTTGCACAACATGAGTTTGAACTGTGTGGGCCCACTTATACACAGATTTTTAAAAGTACAATAAATGTACTCTTTCTTCCTTATAATTTTTTTTTTTTTTTTTTAGCGTGAGAGAAAGAGAGAGAAAGAGAGACAGGGACAGTCAGGCAGGAAGGGAGAGAGATGAGAAGCATCAACTCATAGTTGTAGCACCTTAGTTGTTCATTGATTGCTTTTGACAGGGAGGTGTGGCTCTAGGTGAGCCAGTGACCCCTTGCTCAAGCCAGAGACCTTGGGCTTCAAGCCAGTGACCTTCGGGCTCAAGCCAGCGACCTTAGGGTTTCGAACCTGGGTCCTCAGTGTCCCAGGATGATGCTCTATCCACTGCGCCACCACCTGGTCAGGCCCTTATAATTTTAATAAAATTTTCTTTAGCTTTTTATTGTAAGAACACAAGTATATAATATATATGACATATAAAATACGTGTTAATCAACTGCTTATGTTACTAGTAAGGCTTCTCATCAACAGTAGGTTATGAGTAGTCAACTTCTGGTGAGTCAAATTACATAAGGATTTTTAACTGTGTGGGGTCAACATCTCTAATCTCCAGGTTGTTTATGAATCAACTGTATTCTGCTATAGCAATTTTGCTATATTTAGGTGTTTGCTCTTATTTGATACATAAGATACTAAAAAATATTATAACATCATTGTGAATTACCGTGGGCTTAAGCCAGAGACCTTGGGCTTCAAGCCAGCAAACCCTGGGCTCAAGCCAGCGACCATGGGGTCACATTTATGATCCCATGCTCAAACCAGCGACCTGCGCTCAAGCTGGTGAACCTGTGCACAAGCTGGATGAGCCCGTGCTCAAGCGGGCGACCTCTAGGTTTCGAACCTGGGTCCTCTGCATCCCAGTCCGATGCTCTATCCACTGTGCCACCGCCTGGTCAGGCCGTTGTATATTGTTTTTGAGAGGTAAGATGTACATTTACTTTTTAAAAATTAGTAAGGTGATCTTAGTTTCCCATAGGAAGCCAAGAAAAAAAAATCTGTCTTTAAAATTTAATACTAGTTTTGCCTTGGCCGATGGTGCAGCTGATAGAGCATCGTCCCAGAGTGGTCAGGTCACTGACTTGATCCTGGGTTGCCAGCTCGACCCCAAGGTCATCAGTTCAGTTCAAGCCCAGTCAGGGCATGTATGAGAAGCAATCAACAGGTACACAAGGAAGTGAAAAGAGGTGATACTTCTGTCTGTCTGTCTCTCTCCTTTCTCCCCTCCTCTTTCTCTCTGAAAAAAAAATTTTTTTAATAGTTTTACTAATCTTTAAAAATCTAATAGTTTATGACTTAGAGTTCATTGTTCTGGATCAATCTGTCCATGGTTGGCCCTTTTAACCTCTACGTTTCAGTTTTTCTCTAATTTTTGTAAAGTTTCCCTTGGGTTATGGTTTAAAAATTACTTCTGTCAGCCTTGGCCAGGTAGTTCTGTTGGTTAGAGTATTGTCCTGATACACCAAGGTTGCAGGTTTGATCCTCAATCACAGTACATACAAGAAACAAGCAATGAATACATAAATAAGTGGACCAACAAGTTGATGTTTAATTCTCTTTCTCTTTTCCTCTCTCTCTAAAATCAATAAATAAATTAAAAAAATTAAAAATTAGTTATGTTTGTTTGATTTCTCTTTCTTCTTCAGGGGCTCTAATTATTATAAGTATATTAGGTCTTCTTTTGCCTTTATTGCATTTCAACCATCTCTTCTCTGAAGCTCTTTATGTATCTCATTTTCATTCTTTTGGTTGTTTTCCTTATTTTCTTCAATGCCCCTTACATGAACATCTCTAGTAGTATGTCCACAAGTTTGAGGATATTTTATTTGGTTGGGGTGTTATAATACAGTTTCCTTTTGTTTTGTGTTTGTTTTGGGGAGAATAACTTTTTCTGAATTCCTCTTGAAATAGTTTTGTATGGCATTAATTTCTATTCCCGAGCATTTTATAGATAGAGTTCTTAGTTTCAGAGTGTCTGCTTCTGCAGGTTATTAAGAACAGCGTCTTGAATGGATGAGTTTGTGGTGATAGTCAGTGCGTGGGGATGGAATTTGTGTGCCTGTTTCTATTTCATTTCCCCTAAGTCCCTAACGTTTCCCCTCCCTCCTTTCTTCTCACTGCCACAGCTCCAAGGGGCACCATACTTTATCTTTTCTTCCAGGAGGAATGTTTCCCTGGTGTCACTTCTTCTGGTTCCTCTCACTTTCGCACACCTCCCTTCAGCTGGTGCTTTGAGTTACTAAGTCCAGGTCTATGCTCTTATTTTGCCAGTTGTGTGGGGGAAGTTTTCTTTCTGAGGGTGATTTTGTTAGTGCTTCATTTTAACCACACTCTTCTTTTTCACCATCTTTTAAGCCTTTCCTTGCCCCATTCTTCAGACTCAGAGGTTTGTAGCAGCAATAGGAACTGTTGTTCCTATTTCCTGTTTTTTACATACAGGTAATTTAAACTTCATGGTATTGTCTGTCTTGTAGTAATTCTGAAAGTGTGAGTTATGCATCATTTGTGTGTGTGTGTGTGTGTGTGTGTGTGTGTGTGTGTGGTCCTTTCTGGTCTTCTGGCTTTTAGGGAGGAGACATGGAGAGATTTAGATTTAGACAACTGCCATTATCTTCCAGAACCAAAAGCTCATCTCACATAATCTTAACAGTGATCTTAAAAGATAGCTATTAATTATCCTAGTTTTACAAATGAGTAAGCTGAGTCTTAGTGAAACTAAATAACTTGCCCTGATGCACACAGCAAAGTAACATGAGAACCCAGAGTCCAACCAAAGTTTGACTCTAAAGTTCACTCAAGCTTTTCCTACTACACAATGCAACCTATATTCTCAAACAGGGAAAGTCCCACTTACCCTCTCTCCACGAAATACAACCCATTTAGTTGTGTTGGTAATTTCAAACTAGTATGGGAACTTTTATATTGCCAGTCTAATATGAGACTTACAAACCAAAGCCAACCATCCCTCCCCACAAAAACCATAGAAATTTAAAAAAAACAGTAAAACAAGTTTATAGCAAACATCTGCATTCCCAACTCTTTTCTTGTCTTGAGTTTAATTTAAACATGTATTCTTTTGATAGATGTTTTGGGAGCTTTACCTAAGCTTTATATTCTAGCAGTATCCTGTCAAGTATGATACTGGTTCAGGCCTTTATCTTGAACTCCAGACCAAACATTCAACTGCCAATTAAACATCTCCTAGTAGATAATCAACGGTTGCCAGAGTGGCAAATAGTTAGGAAAGATATTTGGTTCTGGCAGAAAACAAAATAAAACAGAACAGAACACAAACTGCACTTGTATCCTCTATTATAGCAACCGTGTACTGACAGTATTCAGCTAGTCATCCAAGAAAGAAATCTGGGAGTCATCCAAGATGCCTCCTCCTCAAATGCTTCTTACAACACCTGGACGCTATGTCCTGTTTATCATCTCTCCTAAATCACCCTCATCCCTTATACTCATCAGGCCTACAGTCAATGCCTGAGTTCACACTCATCATTTCTACCTGTTTTATTTCAGAAACTTCCTGTTTAAACTTACATCTCTAGCTTCAGTTGTATGACTCTCACCACCACTACCAAATGCCCACTTACAAGCATGTGTATGTATATGTACATGCACACACACACACACAGATTCCCCTATCTTACTTTCTCCTCTTCAGACACCCAATCCACCTTTTCTAGAGTTGTCAGAGAACCTTTCTAAGATACTACAAATCATATTATCCCAATATGTTAATTCTACTATGGCTCCTCACTACGCTCCAGATAAAACTCTCAGCTTCTTAGGATGGTTAATAAGCTCTTTATGAACTTTTCTTGGAATACCTCTTCATATATTGATGCTACTTTAGGCATTTTTTCCCCATCTAATATCTGAAGGTCTACCATGAACCAGGCACTAGAGCTGGCTCAGGGATATGTCAGATAATGGTAATGGCCCCTGTGCTTTCCATGTCAACAAGGACAGTTCCTTGAATGTGTTATGCCGAGTTGGACTTCTGTATCCTGTATTCTGGTTCCTTTTATTTGGAATGCTCTTCCCCATTTTCTTCATTTAGCTCATTCTTTTATTTATCTCTTTCAGGAAGCCTTTCATCATTGCCCCTTCTCTGTGATTCCAATGAATTATTGATAATTCTGCACATAGCTATCAGTTTTTATATTACTGAATTATAACTGTTTATTCTTCTTCACTTCTCTGGGATCCCTGGATACAAGTGCAATGTTTCTAAAAGATAAGTACCTGTCATAAAGTATGGTTTCAACACAGGGATGTTGAATGTTGCTGAACAAGATATATCTCATTCCACATTACCCCACTGCTTGGTAGGTTTGGTAGACTGAGCACTTTCCTTAGTGCTCCAAAGTGGGCCTTCAGTTTGAGTGGGCTTGCCCATCTGCTCAACTTGGTTTATGCTGCAGGGTATATCACCCATTAACATTCTATTTTCTGATAATTACCTGATTCAGAGGAAAAAGTCTATTTTCAAGAATAAAAAAAGAAAAGATGGGGAGGTAAACATTTTGTTAAAAGATGACACATACAGGAAAGAGCACAAATGGCAAGCATACTGCTCAATGGCTTTTTACAGGTTAATCTTTAGTTTATTTTTTAATAATCATATAATGGAATCATATAGTATTTACTTTTTTATTTGGCTTTTATGGCTTAGCACTATGCCTATAAAAGCCAGCTACAAAGAAGGGATTCTTTTTATGGTTTAACTACTTGCCAGATTAGCAGGTGAGCATTAGATAGCTGTGAGCTATGTCCTTGGTCTAGCTACTTCTACCATTAAAACAATTGTAAATAATAAAAACATCAGCCAACGGCCCTGTCCGGTTGGCTCAGTGGTAGAGCGTCAGCCTGGCGTGCAGGAGTCCCGGGTTCGATTCCTGGCCAGGGCACACAGGAGAAGCGCCCATCTGCTTCTCCACCCCTCCCCCTCTCCTCCTCTCTGTCTCTCTCTTCCCTTCCCGCAGCCGAGGCTCCATTGGAGCAAAGATGGCCCGGGCGCTGAGGATGGCTCTGTGGCCTCTGCCTCAGGCGCTAGGATGGCTCTGGATGCAACAGAGCGACACCCCAGATGGGCAGAGCATCGCCCCCTGGTGGGCATGCCAGGTGGATTCCGGTCGGGCGCATGCGGGGAGTCTGTCTGACTGCCTCCCTGTTTCCAGCTTCGGAAAAATGCAAAAAAAAAACAAAAACACCAGCCAACAAATCCTTAAAGATATGCTATAACAGCTGTTAAGTCATCAAGTCAATAACTGATCTCCACAGAGACTAACCTAAATGGGCTGTCAGTCATATAAATGAAGAAACCTCAATTTTGGACTGTAGAAGACTGTTCCCCCCCCCTTAATATAGACATCTTTTTCACCCTGGCTCAGCCTCCAAATACCCTGTGCCAGGCTGCCTTCATACCTATACCTATGCAACCCACCTTGAGCTCTGACATCCCACAATAAGCCATCATCCCTTGTGGCTGCCCTCCTCATCCCAGGTGGCCTCTATTATCCCATACTAGGCTGCTTCTTATGTGGATACCTCTTCACTCAACCCCATACCAGACTGTCCCTACTGCATGGGAGGAAGAAAAGAGAGAAGGGCTAGTGTAGTAGTTCTTAACCTAGGATGGTTTTGTTTCCCAGGGGACATCTGGCAATCTTCAAAGACATTTCTCATTGTCATAACTGGAAGGTGTGGTAGTAGTGCTACTGGGATCTAGGCCAGGGATGTTGCTAGACATCCTATAATACATGGAATAACTCCCCCCACTCCGCCTAGCAAGAATAAATTATCTGACCCAAAATGTCAACAGTGCTGAGGTGGAGAAGCTCCAAGCTAGAAACACCTTTTAAAACCTAAATAACACTGCCTGACCAGGTGGTGGAACAGTGGATAGAGCGTTGGACTGGTATACGGAAGACCCAGGTTCGAGACCCCGAGGTCTGCCAGCTTGAGCGCTGGCTCATTGGGTTTGAGCCCAAGGTCGCTGGCTCGAGCAAGGGGTCACTCAGTCCGCTGTAGCCCCCCAGTCAAGGCACATATGAGAAATCAATCAATGAACAACTAAGGAATCACAATGAAGAATTGATGTTTTTCATCTCTCTCCCTTCCTGTCTGTTTGTCTCTATCTGTCCCTCTCTCTGACTCTCTCTCTCTCTCTCTCTCTCTCTCTCTCACACACACACACACACACAAAACCAAAAAAACAAAAACAAAACCGAAATAACACTGGTAACTTTTCAGAGTAATTCTAGAAATATAGACATTTTGTAAAAAACAAAAAATTATTACAGTATATTTTAACAATTGTTCTATTTTATTATTAGTTACTGTTGTTCGTCTCTTAGTATGCCTAATTTATAAATTAAACTTTATCATCAGTATATAATATGTATAGGAAAAAACAGTATATATAGGTTTTAGTACTACACATTTGTGGTTTCAGGCATGCACTGGGAGCCCGGGAGTATATTTCTCAGGATAAAGGGGAATTCTGCCTAATGGCATCCACACTGGAACATTAAGCTCTTCCTGCCTGAGGGCCTTTGAACAGGGTCACATGCTCTACCAGGTTCTAAAGAAGCCTGCTGACCTTCAGACTCAAATGAGGATTTCGCCTCAATAGATTCTGGACTTGCCAGCTTCCTTATAATCTACTTTATTGTCTTGACTGATACATTCAGAAGAAATAAATTTCACATATTTTGGAAGAAACTGCTAGATGCCCATCCTCCTATCTATTATTCTACCCTCATTCCTTGTAACAGAATACTTTATTTAGGGCAGCAATATGCTCAATTAAAAGACTTCCTATGGCCCTGGCTGGTTGGCTCAGTGGTAAAACATCAGCCTAGCATGTGAATGTCCCAAGATTGATTTCTGGTCAGGGCACACAGGAGAAGCACCCATCTGCTTCTCTACCCCTTCCCCTCTCACTATTTTCTTTCTTTCTCTCTCTCTCTCTCTCTCTCTCTCTCTCACTGTTTCCTTTCCCTTTCTCTCTCTCTCTCTCTCTCTCTCTCTCTCTCTCTCTCTCTCCTGCAGCCATGGTTCCGTTGGAGCGGGTTGGCCCCAGGCACTGAGGATGGCTTCATGGCCTTCGCCTCAAGCGCTAAGAAGAGCTCGGTTGCAAGCATGGCCCCAGATGGAGAGAGCATCACCCACTAGTGGGCTTGCTGGGCGGATCCCAGTTGGGGTGCATGCGGGAGTCTGTCTCTTTGCCTCCCTAACTCTCACTGAATTAAAAAAAAAAAGACTTTCTAATCTCCTGTGCAACTAGGTTTGGTTATATAATTGAATGTGGGTAAAAGGATCCAGCAGAAATTACTGGTGGTACAACTCTGACCTTCTCTTCTTTATTTTCTGTCACCTTATGTCTTGAAGGTCCTGAAACTCTCTTGATTTTAGAAAGGAAGGGAGAAATGGAAAGAGGAAGGGAAAGGGAGGGGGAGGGAAGAAGAAGGAGAGAGGGAGAGAGAGAGAAACATCAACTTGTTCCCTTTATTCATACATTTGTTAGTTGACTCTTGTATGTACCCTAACCAGAACTGAACCTGCAAACTGTCCTATCAGGATGATGCTCTAACCAACTGAACTATACAGCCAAGGCAGGAACTAGATATCAAAATGTTACCTTCGATTTGAATACCTAAACACTTGCTCATTCACTAGACAGGAACTATAATCTGGAAGAATAATGTAGACCCAAAAGAAATCATTATCCTAATCATCATTTAGCCTGTCTACAATGTTATAATTACAAAATTGGGTTAGCAATTAGCAATCATACAAAATTCTATCTTATGAAAGAAAAAGCTATACCTTAAAATACACATTTGATCACATTTGAAAATAACAATTACAGCAAGAATACTAAATTATGTTTAGGTAATAATATCTACCACCACTCACCAATTTAAAACAATTCCATAAAGATGAGAAACACTGGACAGTATACTTAGATCGTAAATATTCTTTGCTTCTTTTGGTTCAAGAGCCAAGGCCACAGACTTTTAAAACCTGTATATATTTTTTAGCTCTTCATTAGTGTAACTATAAAGTGTCATCAGTGGCTTCCAGTCCTTGTATTAGTTTGCTAGGGCTGTCATAACAAAATACCACATTCTGGATGGTTTAAACAAGGGAAACTAATTTTCTCACAGTTCTAGAGGTGAGAAGTCCAAGATCATGGTGTTGGAAGTTTGGTTTCTGTGAAGCCTCTCTCCTTGGCGTACAGATGACCCCCTTCTCACTGTGGCCTCACATGGTCTTTTCTCTGTGCATGTGCCTTTCTGGTATCTCTCTGTAAGTCCAAATTTCCTATTCTTGTAAGGACAACAGTCAGAATGAATTAGAGCTTACTCGAATGGCCTCACTTAATGGCCTCATTTAATCATCCCTTTAAATGTCCTATCTCTACATACAGTCACATTCTAAGGTAGTGGTGGCAAGGGATTTAACATACATATGACTTTGTTGAAGGACATAATTTAGCCCATTTCAGTCCTCAAAAGTTTTTATTATGTAATCCTTTTAGGTACTGACATATTCATAGTTTTCTAAAATTTTAATTCACATAAGGCACATTTTAGATGTTGTTAGCAATCTCTACATTTCAAAATGGCAAAGTCTTTAAATCATAGGCCCTTTTGTTCTTACCCTAGGGAATTTAATATTTTGGTGGTTCTAGGCAATGAAGAATTTTACATTCTTAGGAAAAAAGTTCTCTCATGGCCAGTGAAAAAATGTTGCGTATAATCTGCATAGACATGGGAGAGAAACCTGTGCCGAAACCGGAGTATATAACGTTAAGAGACTTGAATTTTAGAAAAATTTCCCACTGATTTGAGGAGGAAGAGAGAGAAGAAAGAGAGAGCAGCAGCAATTTGTTTCAGTTAGTTGGTCCACTTTTCAGTTGTGCACTCACTGACCGCCTCTCATACACGCCCTGAAGGCAGGGGGTGGGGGGGGGGATCTGCAACCTTCAGGGTGCCAGCTGACTTTATCCACTGAATAAAATGGCCATGGCCTAGACTTTTGAATTTTTAATGTTAATGTTAGCTTAGTGAAGATAATCAATGCAATATTGACTATGGCCGTTTTATCAGATTAAAATAAAAAGTGAAGTGACAAACGGTAGTTAAAACTTTTAGAATCAGTAGAGTGTCATTCAAACCTGTCTAATCTTCTATCTTCTTATTCTAGAATCATTCAAACTAGTCTATCTTATCTTCTCGCTCCTCATTCTATACTCTACATATTTTCCACGATTTTAACCTGTGGTTCTCAAACTTGGCCAATCAGAAACACTTGAATTAATTAAAAGATGGATTTTTCAAATTCCTTGCTATATAGTTAATAAATCAGAGTCTTGGAGATAGGGTTCAGAAACGTGTATTTTGTGTGTGTGTGTGAGAGAGAGAGACAGAGAGAGAGACAGAGAAAGAGACAGAGAGAGTGACAGATAGGAACAGACAGACAGGAAGGGAGAGAGATGAGAAGCATCAGTTCTTTGTTGCAGCTCCCTAGTCTCCTTAGTTGTTCATTGATCACTTTCTCATATGTGCCTTGACCGGGAGACTACAGCAGAGCGAGTGATCCCTTGCTCAAGCGAGTGACCTTTGGGCTCAAGCCAGCCACCTTGGAGTCATGTCTGTGATCCCATGCTCAAGCCAGTGACCCCGTGCTCAAGCTGGTGAGCCCACCCTCAAGCCAGATGAGCCTGTGCTCAAGCCGTCATCCTTGGGGTCTCAAACCTGGGTCCTCTGCGTTCCAGTCTGACACTCTATCCACTATGTCATCACCTGGTCAGGCAGAAATGCAAATTTTTAAAAAAGTTCACCAGGCTATTATTGTAAAGCAAACACTCAGAAATGACTACTCAGTTTAAATTAGTGATCTCCAAAAATATTGTGAGTACATTATCATATATATACATATTTATAAATTATGCATAAGTACTACTGTTCTAAAATGTTTTATACATTATAAAACATACAGAAATAAAATACTTGAAAGGATGAACTAGAGGGTAAATATAAATTCAAACATTTTCATTGTAATACCTTCAACAGGGTGTCTGCATACCCCATTTTAGAGACCACTGGCTTAAATTATGAGGATCATTGCATCTTTAATTTCAGTGCTATTTTTTTCTGAGCTCCAGACCTATATATGCAAATATCTACCAGATGCTTCTATAACTGGATATGCAACAGACACTTTAAATGCAATATATCAAAGTAAATGATTACTTAGCTTCCCTCTGCCACGATCTAAGGTGAACCTGGGTGGAAAACCTCCACAATCTACCCAAGTTGAAAATATAGGCTCTGGCCAGGTAGCTCAGTTGGTTACTGTGTTGTCCTCACATGCCAAGGTTACGGGTTTGATTCCTGGTCAGGGCAAATACAAGATTCAACTAATGATGGCATGGATAGGTGGAACAACAAGTCAATGTTTCTTTCTCTCTGTCTCTCTCCCTTCCACTCTCTCTAAAAATCAATAAAAAAAATTAAAAATTAGTAGGACAGTATAGAGACAACTTGGACTACTCCTCCATGTATGTATTCATACCGCACTGACAGTATCCATATTCCACTTTCTTTACACCTACACTCACCCCTCCAATAATCATTCAAAGAATATCATCCTAGACTCTCACTGTTCCTCATTTGTAATACTGCAACAACTCCTTAACTAGTTTCTTGATTATATCACTTTCCCAGCTTTCCAGTTATGTTCCAACCTATGGCCAGAAAGATAACCTTAAAATGTGATCTGATCAAGTAATTTTCCCATTTTATACTTGCTAATGTTTCACTCTCATAGGATAAAACTTAAATTTTCAGTATGAAAAAGCCCATCCTGATCTAGACTCTGACAACCTATCCAGTTTCTTCTACCCTTTTCTACCATATTCCCAGTGCTCCTGCCAAACAGAATTTCTGTAGTGCTCAGAACGCTGAGTCCTCCTCCTTCAGGACTCCAAGGTTTTCATTCATTCATTCATTCATTTTTTATCTTAGTGAGAGGAAGGGAGGAAGAAAGACTCCCACATGCACCCTGACCAGGATCCACCTGGCAAGCCCACTAAAGGGCAATGCTCTGACCATCTGGGGCGTTGCTCCGTTGCTCTACAACTGAGTCATTTTTTAGTGCTAGAGGTGGAGGCTAAGGAGTCATCCTCAGCGCCCGGGGCCAACTTGCTTGAACCATTTAAGCCATAGCTACAGAAGGGGAGGGAAGGAGAGAGAGAGAGAGAGAGAGAGAAGAAGAAGAAGAAGAAGAAGAAGAAGAAGAAGAAGAAGAAGAAGAAAGAGAGAGAAAGAGAGAGAAAGGGAAGGTGAGGGGCAGAGAAGCAGATAGTTGCTTCTCCTGTGTGCCCTGATCGGGAATCAAACCCAACACATCCACACATCAGGCCTATGCTCTACCACTAAGCCAACTGGCCAGGGCTACAAGCTTTTTAAACATGCCATGCTCTCTGCCAGTAACACCTTTCTTTAATACCCAAATCAAGGGTAAATTTCTCTGGAAAGCTTTTTGTAAACTCAAGGTAGTTCACTTCTTTCTTTTACCTAGTAGACAGAAGATGAATATTTGTGGAATAAAAGTAATAGAAAAAAAAATCTTTTGTAAAAAAGAGAAACAAGAGAAAAAGATTTGTGTAGTTAAAATTCAGAATGCCTGCCAGCATAAAAGCAAAAACTTCAACACATGTAAAAAAAAAAAAAGCCGAGAAAAACATTTATTTCTAAGTCTAAAATTACAAGAAACTTGTTTGAGGAATACATTTAGAAAATCATCAACTAGAAGGAATAAGTAGCAGTAAAAGTAGGCAATTCTTATATAGGTTACAAAATAATCCAGAATATCAGGTTCTGTTGGTATATAATGTTCACATCTGCTCGGTGGTATCAGCTGGAGTTCACACATGGTATACACTGGTTATGGACTCAGAAGGCATAGGCTCCAACTTATAATTGGAATTAATAAAATAATGTAGGTGGAAAGCACTTTGTAAACTATAAAATCCTATTCCAAATTATGACATTATTCTAATTCACATAATATCTTTTAACGTTTCTAAAATCACATGCAGTAATTAAATCTGGCTATATCAAAACTAGCCTTCTAGAATTCTCATCCATTTGGCTTACCTCTCCCCTTTCCCCTAACATCTCTTCCAAAATGAAAACCTTACACTTTGACAACAGGAGAAGCAGGTTCAGAAAATCAAAAACTAAATATAAGCTAAGACACGCAGGTGAGCTCACTATAGACATACTGTGTGACTGGTAGGTTAATCCTGATATACTTCCTGGTGGTATCAGTAAAAGGTAGATCCTTTGAAGTAAAAATAGAGATCCTTAAGAGTCTGTTTGTTTTTTTAAATAAATGAGAAATAAGAGAAAAAGAAAGGTGGAGACTAGGAAGCATGAGACATTAAATGCAGCAATTGAATTGGTTCAGTAGGCCGCAGGTATTATGCCAGCAAAAAGAGGCAGCAGTCAAGAGTTCTGAGGTACAACTCTAACAACTGCTTCTATCTTAAAGCCCATTAAAGCAGCTCCAGAAGATGTTTCAATTCACTGTGTGGCAAACAGCCATTTGATCCATATTTGCTCTCTAAAGGTATTATTGCTGTCCATTCCAACATTCCTGGGCAGGAAGGCTGTAGGATATAAGAGTACTAGGTTGTGCCTAACAAAGGGAGAAATAAAGACAAGGCCATCAAGAATGGAGACAGTAAATTAGTTTGCTAAATGGGATGGACAGACTTCTGATTCTGGCCATGACAGAGTAATACATACTTGGTTTACTGTCCCAACTTAAACAACTACAAAATCAGATAAAATATATGGACAATGATTTTCAGATATTACACAACAGGCACAAGCAGACAGTGATTGCTGAGAGAACGCCTAACCTGTCAAAACTTGGTGCCTAGAGCTTCCAGACTGCAGTGCAGGAATATGTAATTCAAACACAGCTACTCGTCTTGCGCAGATGTAAACCAGTTCAGAGTTCAGGGAGGCCAAGGTAGCTAGAATCTGTGGGGCAAAATCAGGCAAAGTAGAAAGCTCTACAGAAACAGAGTGCTGGAGATCTCTGAAGGAATTCCCTTGAGTCTTTGGTTGAATACTGACCTATGCAAACACTGGAGAAAACTACCTGCAGCCAGGGAAAATAACCACTGGAAAGGAGTGGGTAGAACAATCTCTGGACTTCATATAAGGCTGAGAATAGTTTATGTTCCAATGACCAGAGTAAAAAGAACTAATCCATGGGGCACTGAGTAATGAATGTCCTCAGAAAGGTATCGCCTCAGTTGTAGGGATAAATTATCCTAAAACTAAGGGCTGTTTTTGACTACCTTAATAAGCTCAAAAGCAAGCCTGGATAGAAAGGTTATTCCACAAACTAATGTGAAGTAATTTAACTATGTACTAGAACAAAGCCCAGCAATATTAAAAGGCATGCTACAAAACCCAGCACACAACAGAAAATTTATAATAGAATAAAAAATAATAACAAGTACTCAAGGCTAAATAGAGATAAAGAAAAGCTTAACGCATATGCAATCCAAAAGAAGGCAGGAAAAGAAGGAAATAGAGGAACACAATAGGATAAATAGAAAACAAGCAAGATGGTCAATTGACATTCAAACAGCATTAATCACATTACATGTAGTGGCCTATATTATAGGTCCTATACCACCAAATAAAAGGCAGAGATTCAAAATGGGTTTAAAAAGCAACAATAAAAGATAGGTAAAGACATATACAGGTTTAAAAGTAAAGGAACAGAAAAAAATACATTATAAAATACTAATCAAAAGAAATTTGGGAGTGGCTAAATTAGTATAAAAGTAGACTTCAATACGAGAAATAAACCATAGAGACATTTTAAAATGATATAGGCACTGTTTTTATCAAAATGATAGAACAATCATAAATGTGTATGCACTGAGTAAGAGCTTCAAAATATATAAATAAAAACCAACAGAACTGGCCCTGGCTGGATATCTCAGTTGGTTGGACCATGGTCCAGAGACACAAGCATTGCCAGTTTGATTCCCAGTTAGGGCACATACAGGAACAGCTCGATATTTCTGTCTCTCTCTCAAAAATCAATAAATAAAAAATTTAAAAACCCAATAGAACTAAAAAAATAAACAAACCCACAATTATATTATAGTTGGGGGACTTCATCCTTCTTTCAATAACAGCCAGAGTGAGTTTACAGAAAATCAGTAAGGATATCAAAGTTCTAAACTGGAAGAACAGAGCAGAAATAGGTAGGTAAAAGACAAGCAGAGATGAAATAAAGACACCAATTTGTGGGTTGAAAACTAGTTCCTCCAGAAACCCTTGAAATGCAACCTTGGATTGGCTGAACTGGTAATTCTCTGAGTGTAAGTGGAAACAACTCAAGATGAAGCAGCATTTAGACTGGGGGAATTAATGAACTAACAAGTATTATTAATGTGAGGTCTATAAACCCCTGCAATCATAATTATTTCGCATACCTATTAAAGAAGATTCTCAGGCTTCCAGGTTTAGATCTCTGGAATGGAATACCGAGAAGTGATCTGAGAATCCACATTTGTAATGATCTTGCACTAGATTGTTAGGCTCAACAAAATCTGCAAACTACTGGTCTAAGATAGAATGTCATTCCAAAGGCAAGGGAACCCAGGAGAGACAATTCAGAAACTGAAGAGTATTTCACTGTCCTTACCTCACCTGGAAAAGTCTTTATTCTGTTCAACCTCAGAGTCTACCAGAGGAATCAATATCCTTGAATGGCAATATTTTGTGATTCCCTGAGAGTGGTGAGATTAAGCAGGTTTATGATGCATGCACATGCGCGCGCACACATACACAGAGGGGAAGAGAAAGAAAATGGAAAGAGGAGGGAGATGGGTGGAGTATGTGTAGAGATATTATATATATATTTATGTCATCAAATTTAGGCTGAAGTAATTTTGGTAGAGCCACAGATTCCCACTCTTCTTTTT
Organism: Saccopteryx leptura; assembly: GCF_036850995.1. Taxonomy (NCBI): domain Eukaryota; kingdom Metazoa; phylum Chordata; class Mammalia; order Chiroptera; family Emballonuridae; genus Saccopteryx; species Saccopteryx leptura. The sequence goes on along the minus strand of NC_089508.1, from coordinate 46,435,106 downwards.
CACAAATAATAGAGGTCAGCCACACACTCATTTCTAGACATTAGGCTTCTAGTTTAAGAGCCAATATACCAGCCTCACTTAAATAAAATAGCTAATACTTATTGAACCAGATACTGTATTAAGTCCCCTACATATATGTATTTCAATGAAATATTCATAATAACCCCATGAAACAAGAATTATTATCCCCATTTACAAAGCAGAAACTGGGCCACAGAGGGATTATAACTCACCCAAGGTAATCTGGCTATGGTAAATCAAGGATTCAAACTAAGGAATTTCACAACAAAGATATGTTTTTGGAACCCGTTTGGCTTTTCTTGCCAAAGCTGAATAAGGAATTGCTGCTTCAAACCTCTGGACTAAAGGCACATTGATACTTGAAGCCAGATATTACACCAGGTGCTAGAACTCAACTATCTTTCCTACCACTGCTGTTTAATGGAAGGTCAATTAAGAGAAATCCTTCAAAGTTTTCATGCTGAGGTCTCCACTTAAGGGGAATTATGGGCCGTGTCTGTCTTGCCAACATGGCAGAAAACCAAGAACACTGTTGGCTCTGCCTCCACTAAAACTAAGCAGTCTTTTAGAAAGCTGTAAAGTTCTCTATTGTATCAAGTCCTGGTAGCGGGTTAGATGCTCTAAATGAGCTTTTGGAAGAAGTCAGTACCTCCCAACATCTGGTGATGGGATCTGCATACCAAAAAAAGTAGATGCTCAAGAATTTAGAATGAAAACTTTCTCCTTTTACAGAGGCAGATTTGTAGGAGAATAACTGGTATACTCTGGGTCCAACTCAGGAGACATCAAGACAGCACAGCTCTTTCTGGGGCCTTAAAGATTTGGCAAAAATCAGTCACAGTTTCCCACAAGAGCAGGCAACAGTTATTGGGCTCCTAGGACTGTGCCTAAGTGAAAGTTGATTACCAAGAGTCAAGTCCAGGAAAATAATAAGTCAGTAAAGAGAGAACTGAAACACACAAGTTGAAATCCAAGAATGTAGAGTGGGTTATAAATTTGAAAGGACAGAAGAGACAAGTGAATGGAGAATAACAGGTAACATACAGAACTTACTATTTATCATGGGGTTTTCAAGATCTTTAAATATTTTAACTCATTACAATAATCCTAAGAGGTAGGTACTACTATCCATATTTTACAAAGGAAGAAACACTGGCACAAAGAATTTAAGTTGCCCAAAGTTAGCAACAATATAGTATATGGCAGGGCAGAATTTGGGCTGAAACATCTGCCTTCAGTGCTCATTTACATTCATGAATATTACACAATGTTGTGTCTCTAGAACAACCAGTAAGAATTGAAATAGAAGTGGCAGAAATGAAACTGATGAGCAGGTAAGGTAAGAGATGGTTTGAAAACAAATGTAGGCCCTGGCCAGTTGGCTCAGCAGTAGAGTGTCAGTCCAGTGTATAGAAGTCTCATGTTTGATTCCAGGTCAGCGCACACAGGAGAAGCGACCATCTGCTTCTCCACCTCTCCCCCTCTATCTTCTCTCTCTCTCTCTCTCTCTTCTCCTCCCGTAGTCATGGCTCAAATGAGCAAGTTGGCCCTGGGTGCTGAAGATGACTCCATGGCTTTGCCTCAGGTGCTAGAATAACTTGGTTGCCAAGCAATGGACAAGTGGCTGCAGATGGGCAGAACATCAGCCCCAGACAGGGGTTGCTGTGTAAATCCTGGTTGGGGCACATGAGGGAGTCTGCTTCTCCACCTCCTTGCCTATCCCTTGATTTTTTTTTTTTTAAAAAGGAAAACAAATGTAAACCAAGTCCATCCTTTGTGTGTGTTACTCACCATTATTCTGATGGGTTCTAATCTGTTTGTAAAAGACAGAATTTCTGTAGGGCAATCATAATTCCAAACATCCCAATCCAGTATTCCAGGATTAGGGGCATTCATTATATGAGGTACATAGTTCCCCACCATAAAAAAAATGTAATAAATAATGTAGTTTACATAAAATAACAGGCTAAATAATAAATAGGTTAAAAACTGCTACTCTATCCAATAAAATATTGTAAACTATAAGGTCCCAGTCCTTTCTAGTGAAAGGGAAAGGCAAAGAGCAGGACTGTGGGTGCTGGTGCTACTCTTAAATTAGAAGAGTTAAAAGTGGTTGGCTATACAATGAAAATGTCGAGCAAAGGCAGGGATCTGTTCATAAACCTTACAGACAGATGCACTTGTCTCATTTAGTGCTAGCCACAGAGTAAAGGTTCACTGCAACATCGGAGAGCCAGCCCGAAGAGTAAGTGCCACTCAAAGTGCTTAAGCATCCATCCTGTGCTTTCCTCAGTTTGAGTGGGCCTCAATAATCCCTTTGAAGTAGACTCTTTCCAGTGACTATCTTTGATTCACAGCAATGATTATCTTTTCCAAAATGTAAACAAACTTGGGGTTACTTAATGTTAAAATACATACCAGATGTGAAAATTCAAGTTTTACTGAGGTTTAGGTGGGTGAATCGGGTAGATGTGAGATACCCTGGGCCCACCTAGAAGCAACTTTAAGAAGGAGAAGAAATAACATATTCAGTCAATAAAATGCTAACTGAATGTTGGTATTTGTCATAAGGAGTAAGATACAAGGTAGGATTGCTTTTAACTATGCCTATATTGAGGTTCAGAAGTAATTTTAACCTGCTCCCTGGGCATCATCTAAAGTTACTGAGCAGCACATTTCATGGAATGTGATTTAGGAGTCTTATGTTTTAGCATAGTTATCCAGTTCTTTGTCCCATATCATGTGTCTCAAGGGTGATCCTGCATCTATGTTCAGAATGATGGTTCACCGAGAGGTAGCCCAAGGGAGAATTAGTAATACTGTATTAGAAAGTTTCATTCATAGAGTTAAAACTCTTATTAATAAAAACTTGATTCTCAACTATTTGAAAAAGCCATCCATTTAGATGGAGTTTTATGTCCCTCAAATTTCCAAATATCTGAAGTCTGGAGGTACACAAGTACCAATAACAATGTAATTTCCAACAACAGGCCTGGCTCCAACAGTCATTCAACAGATTTAATTTGAATATACAAGTACAATGATTATAAAGATCATCTATTTAAAGCTTAATGTAAGCTTGACCAGGTGGTGGCACAGTGAACAGAATGTCAGACCGGGATGTGGAGGACCCAGGTTTGAAACCCGAAGGTTGCCAGCTTGAGCATGGGCTCATCTGGTTTGAGCAAGGCTCACCAGCTTGAGCCCAAGGTCACTGGCTTGAGTTGTTCACTCAGTCTGCTGTAGCCTCCTGGTCGAGGCACATATGAGAAAGCAATCAATGAACAATTCAAGTGCCACAACGAAGAACTGATGCTTCTCATCTCTCTCCCTTTTGGTCTGTCTGTCCCTATCCGTCCTCTCTCTATCTCTATCTGTCTCTGTCTCACACACACACACACACACACACACAAGCTTCATGTAATAAAACATTAGAAAAAAAATTTAATGAGTGTATAATTTATTCTTGTGTGGAAACCTGGTAAAATTAGAAAGCAATACATAATTATTTTTATATGATTGTATCAATATTTCTACTGTTTTTCTACAGTTCTCTGGCACAGATGATTCCTACTTTTCATCACCTTGAATTTCACTTATCTCCTAAGCCAGAGGTATCAAAAAGTATCTGTATCATGCTTTTCATCCCATAAATTCACTCATTTGTCCTGATTCAAAATCTTTGGTGGGCCCAATTCCCCTTACTAAGGTAGACTTAAAAGAGTAGAATAATAGACGATAGGCAGTGGCTATAAGAAGTGATTTTCCTTGTTCTACTTTTAACTGAGCTATTAGGAATGTATTGTGACAAAAAAGGAGAGACTGTATCTATACTTTTCATCAGTGTTGAAGTTTTTCTTGATAAAAGAAAACATGCAGGTTAAATTCCAGCACACTCATGAAAAGATAAGCGTCTTAAATCAGATTTCCCTACAATCAGGGATTTTATAACCACCTACATAACCCCATCTCTTCTGCCAGTAATGTTCATTGTAGGCTTCCCATGAATACATCCTCCATTTCCTTTTCTCCTTTCTATCCCGCTACTCTCCTCACCCGATGTCCAAATTTTCAGAGAATTCTGTGACTAGCACATCCAGCTTCATCTTGTTCTCTACAGGAAAGGATTAGCCCTAGGGTCCCAGGCATCAAAGATTTTAGCAAAGCAGAAACTACAGAGCATGATGTGGAGATAAAAGTTCCAGGAAATAAAATTTGAAAGAGGGACGAGTACAAAAGGTCTCTTTAGTGACAAAATAGTAAAGAAGGAAAGAAAAAAGGGGGGGGGGAATAGATGGATGAAAGAAAACCACACTGAATACTTTGAACAGTTATATAAAGCACTTGCACAACATGTAATATTACATTTGAGCCAAATGCAAACAAGGTGGATCAATAACTGATATTAGATGAGTTGTGTGTGTTTTTTTTTTTAAATTTTAAATTATTTATTCATTTTAGAGAAGAGAGACAGAGAGAGAGAGAGAGAGAGAGAGAGAGAGAGAAGGGGGGGAGGAGCAGGAAGCATCAACTCCCATATGTTCCTTGCCCGGGCAAGCCCAGGGTTTTGAACCGGTGACCTCAGCGTTCCAAGTCGACGCTTGATCCCCTGTGCCACCACAGGTCAGGCTAGATGAGTTTTTAAACAAAGGTACATTGCAAAGGGAAAGAAAAGTTCTGAATGCCTTGGCCAGGTAGTGCCATGTCCTGTGCTCCATACATGTCACTCACTAGTCTTTCATATCCTTGTGCTATTTCAGTAGGTCAATAAAAAATGCTGTCTAAAGCAGGCTTGATCTGGAATGGGGTTCTCAGAAGACATTGCCAGGGTTCCACAAACTTCAGCAGCCAGAATTTTAGTGCCACCCAAAGCTGCTTTCCAGTCCAGACTAGTGAGAAATAATACAGTTAAAAAGAGTAAGAGATACAAGCCTCTAACACTTCAGCACTTCAGTCAGGCATGTTAATCCCTGGTCTCTATGGTCCTGCTTTATTGGAGGCAGAAACTGACCAAGAAAGAGTGCTTTCTACCAGCTTGGACTCCATTACTTTCCCCTGATGCTTTGTGTCACATAAAAGATTATTAAGGTTATTAACTCTTCAGTGAAAAAGACATAAGAGATGGTTATAGCTGTGTCAAATTAATAAATATCAGATCATTTGGATTGTTACAGAAAAAAAAAATCCCTAATTTTTCTACTTCATTTTATTGGGAATATTATTTTCTCTTTAACATATAGGGTAGGGAAAAAGTAGGTTTAAAGTTGTTCATATGAAAAATACAATAATTAATAAATAATTATGCAAGAATAAACTGTTTTTGCATACTCACAACTGTAAACCTAATTTTGTCCCAGCCTGAATTATGAAGACTAGTTCATTTTAAAGTTTTAAAAGAATTTATTGACTTTAGAGAGAGAGGAAGGGAGAAGAGAAGGAGAGGGAAAAGGAGTGAGGGAGAGGGAGGGAGGTAGAGAGAGAGGGGTGGAGAGAGAGAGGGAGGGAGAGAGAGAGTAATACTGATTTGTTGTTCCACTTATTTATAATAAATTCACTGAGAAAGGGAGGGAAAAATGCTGTGGCTTATACTTAACAACTGCTTCTGGAAACTACACATTTATATAAATATTTGGTCAATTAAACTTAGTCAGTGAACGAATATTACTGATTCCCTAGTGCACATGGCACATATTACTATCAGAACTGGCTATGATACTATTCTAAACTCATCAAATATCACTATAACGTTTCATATACCTTCCCATAGCTATTAGTAAATGCTCTGGCCACTTTCTTTTGCCTGTGATGAGGTACGATTTTGCTCTGGTCAGCCTTACTAACTTTCACATGAGTTTCTACAAGTTTTCTGAGATTCACATAGATTTATGTAGTTAACATCATGTACTTTGTGTCAACCACTGTTCTAAGTATGTTATATATAATTCTCAAAACAAGACTATGAGGTAGCTACAAACAGCTTAGAAAGAACACAGGGAGTAAGGGAGTTCACTTAGGTATTACTCAGCAGTGATCAGTTTATATCTAAAATGTCCACATGCAGTCAGAAAACTATCTGAACAGACAATGAAACAAACATAACTTTCCCATAATTAACACTTTTTTTGTATGTAATATTTGCTTCCTATCTATAGAAGATGCATTCTGTACCTCTTCTGATTCATGCACCTCAAATTGATTCAAATTTTATCCGCTAGTAAAAGGTCAAAGGAAGAGTAAATATAAATTTAAGTCAACACCTTTCTTTTAAGACGACATACTATAGATAACTTGTTGACCTTGACAGCAATGGGTTCCATCAGGTTACAAAAACCCAAATGGCCCCTGGAATGCCTCCACCATTCCCTGTATAAACTTGTTGGGCTTTTTTTTTTTCTTTTTTCTTTTAAACCTTTCATTACCACTATTAAGAAAGTTTCTAGAAGGTTAAAAAAAATTAAAATGGGACGAAGGTCAAAAGTTGCCAAGTATTTTAAGAGTCCTTTCATTTGAAGAAAGGCTGAAGAGATCTTACTGGAAATGAACCCTTCTGAGAAGGTGCAAAAATACAGAGACCTGAAGAACCAATTAGATAAAAAGTTACATGAGATTCTGTGAGAAGTGGTAAATTATGAACCAAAAGCACTACTGCATTTTCACTCTAGTTCATACGAAGGCCTGGGACACCCACGGGATTGCATCTTGCAGAAAACTATTTAGAAAATGCTAAAAGGAAGTCAAAACATGTGTTGCTGTTCAAGAAGACTAAATTTCCTTCCAGGTTAACTTTTGTCAGCCCTCATTGTTTCTTATTTGATTTATGATATTAGTATTCTAAGATATTCTCCAACTCAACCTGTGTTGTCACTAATCACCTAAATAATAAGAGAACCTTTTTAACTGTTTGATTCTTTACTCACAGAATAAAGTCCAAACTCTTTAGCACTGCACATCCTTCTTTGTTCTTTTTCTACTTTCCCAAATGTGCTATTTACAGGCAGGTGCTCTTTTCACAAGCTCCTCCTGTCCTTGACCAAACATCTCTCTGTGTGGTGGTAAAATCCTAAACCTACTCTGTGAAGCCCAATTTCCTCAAAATGCCATGCAGTTTCATGCTTCTGTGTCCTTGCATATGTTACCCTACCTGGCTGGAATTACTTTCCCTCCATCTCCCCACTTCTCTGATTAAATTAATCCTTTAGGACTTAGCCTTACATTATCTGGGAAGCTTTCCCTATATCCTCACCCTATGGTGGGCCATTGCTCTTTAGATACTGATTGCACTAGACCAGTGGTAGTCAACCTGGTCCAGTGGTAGTCAACCTGGTCCCTACCGCCCACTAGTAGGCATTCCAGCTTTCATGGTGGGCGGTAGCAGAGCAACCAAAGTATAAATAAAAAGACAGATTTAACTATAGTAAGTTGTTTTATAAAGATTTATTCTGCCAAACTTAGCAAAAATCCAACATAAAGTACTTGGTAAGTAATTATTATTATATGCTTTAACTTGCTGTAACTCTGTTTTATAAATTTTATAAAGTAAAGTTACTTCCCTACTTTATAAATCACCAATACTGTGGAACTGGAGGGCGGTTAGAAAATTTTACTACTAACAGATACAAAAGTGGGCAGTAGGTATAAAAAGGTTGACTACCCTGCACTAGACTATGAACTGTTTTAGCACTTTCTAGCTGTGTGATGCTGGACAAGCTCATTAATTTCAATAAGCTTTCTTCTTCATATATAGAATGTGACCATTAATTTGATATTGCTATTAAAAAATGAATGTGAAAAATCACTGTGAATAGTAAAATGCTATGTAAGCATTAGCAATTTTATCCTAAGTTAAAAGAGTACATAGTATTCTAAGTGAACATAGTTCAGTTGACCCAAGGTTAAGATTCATTTCTTGGTTTTTAGTCCCTTCTCCAAGGATGCCTGGAATTTTATCCAACTTTCTGGCTCCATTAAGTCCTTGTATTTTCAGAGGAAAAATATCTATAGTGATGTCTAGGTCATTTGATGAAAAGACTGTCTTTCTTTCCATCCTTCCTAATGCCTTCCTGATAGTGGCTGATGCATAAACACCCAGTAAAATAAGAGCTGAATGAATGAGTGCATACAGCATACCCTGTCCTTAGTAAGCCTATAATCAAAAGGAGTGAATGATGTGACAAATCCCATTACAAATCTGGCCTTGTGAAAATGGTTAGTGCCTTAAATGCCATCTTTAAGTGTAGTAAAAAATTAAAATTTCCTACTATGCTTATTTTACTTGGGGATTTGATACATGTTGTAATTGTTATTTTAGTGACTCATGCTTAACATATGCATGTTTTGATATTATCTAAATCACTTATGCAATTCAATAGCTACTTACTGAGTATTTATTGCACTATGCCATGTAAGAATATTATGATAAAGGTGATGGACTCTGTCTATAAGATGCAAAGCGTAGAGAAAGATAAGTCATCAATAAACATAATTAATACGAGGCAGAATGCTTATATATAGAGGACCTAAGGTTGGTAACAATCAAGACATGTGAGTTGGGGCACTGGGCTCTAAAAATGAAAACTGTATATTACAAATTTCTAAAAATGAAAACTGTATATTACAGCTGACAGCTTCTTTTATTATAGAATATCTACTACAAATTTTGCTACATGCCATGGCAGACATTTCTGATAGCCTTCCTCCTCAATACTGTACACCTAACCATAATGTTGTCTCTGAATAAGAACTCATTATTAACAAATATCACACGTACGTGGCTAAGCAGTTTCAGGCCCTTTAGGTATATTATCTCGTTTAATCTCTACAACAACCCTTAGGTAGCTACCCGACTTTACGGATGAGAAAACCAAGGAACGGGTTTTATAAGTTCTCCAAGGCAAGAGACAAAAACATGTAAACAAGTGCCTAAGAGACAAACGTAATAAGTAAGTGGGCGGACGCACTTGCTAGAACTGCTTCACAATGCCACTTTCCACCTCTCCCTAACGCACCCAGAGGGAACAACCTTTCTCTTTCCCTCTCCCGCCAGGGATTCCTTTTCTTTTCTTGAGTCCATAACTGAACTGTTGATTCTTGAGCAGATTCTCTCAAACAGTCCCACTCCAGAGGACAGACTGCTATCTAAATCATAGGCAGTTCAGGGTGAGACCGAATCAGATCCCCGGTGGACAAAGCTCAGGTAGAATCACGGAATTCAACCTTTTGGGCCGGGCATCCGTTCCTGGATCGCCTCCAGGGGGATGGCAGCAGCAGCGGCTCAGCCAGGAGGCGCTACCCCGGCAGTATCCTCTCCTCCTGACCCCAGGCAGCTTGGGTTTGGCCATCTGCTCGTTTACCCTTCATCTGCCGGCGCCGCCTGCACAACCTTCAAACTGTTAAGACCAAACACCAGGCCTCACCCGCTTCCTTCTTCGCGGGGGTCAAGCCCCAAACCCACCCGCGTGCGCGTCGGCCCCGGCAGACGCGGCCCGTCCCGCTCCCTCCCCCGGCCGGCTACTCACGGTTCCAGTACACCGGGTAGCATTCTCCTTGGGTCACATCCACCTCGTAGAGGCCGCCCCGCACACACACCCGCTCGATGTTCACTAGCTGCTCCATCTCCGGCTCGTGCCTCGCGGTGCGCGGGCAGAAGCCGCAGACGCGGTCCTCCTCGTCGTCCTCGTCGTCGAAGCTGGAGGCCCGACCCACGGGGGAGGCCAGGCCGCACACATGGTCGCGCTCCGGGTCCTCGGTCTGGGGTTGGCCACCCGTGACCTGCAGCAGGGTCCGGAAGGCGAGCTCGATGCGGAGCGAATCGTAGCCGATGAAGGGCTTCCAAGTCTTTTTGTCCTCCTTGTAGAACCAGCGCACCTCCTCCGGGCCCAGCTCCGTCACCACTTCGTAGCGGTGCCGGGCGGCCGCGCCGCCGGGCCGGGTGCGCTTCCTCTCCCCGGGACCCCCTCCCGCCGCCCCGCCGCCCCTCGAGTTCGACGGCGCCAGCGACGGCTGCTGCGGCGGGGGCAGGCACAGGGAGCTGCCGCCGCCGCCGCTGCCGCTCTCGCCCTCGCTGTAGTAGCGCAGTGAGGAGCCCGAGTCGGCCGAGCTGAAGTCATAGTTCTCGTCACTGAGGCAGGGGTCCAGCGCCAGGTGGTGGTTGTGGTCCTCCGCTCCCGGCTCCAAGTGCAGCCCGGGCTCCCCGCGCAGCAGGGACAGCGACACCTCGCCGTCGCCCGGGTCCCCGCTGGGCAGGCTGTCGAAGCAGCAGACGCTGCCGCGGAACGCCGGTTCCGCATTCGAGCCCAGCTCCCAGGCGGAGCCGCCGCTGCGCCGGCCGTTATGCTCGGGGCTCCGCGGGGACCCGAGGCCCGGGTAATTCATGCTGCGGAGACGCTGCCGACTGCCCGGCCCCGCGCCGAGCCGTGGCCCCGAGCGCTGCCGCCACACATTCAACGCCGCCGCCCTCTCCACCGGGACTTTTTAATCTTTCAAATCCCGACCTGGGCTGCGGCGGCAGCGGCGGTGGCTCCGCCTCCGCGAGGCCCGCGGCGGCCGCCGCCGCGTTCCGCCGTCCGCCCCATTGTCACGCAGCCCGACGTAGGAGGTTCTTGGCCTCCAGCTTCGCCCCGCCCACCGCGCTCCCCGCCCCGGAAGCCCCGTCTCCGTCCACGCCGCGGGCGGGCTGCGCCTCTTGCTACTCCGCTGGCTAGTTTGGGGTCAGCTCAGGGTACCGGTCCCGCCAGCTCAGGGCACGCGGCCGCTCATGGGATTCCTCGGTTCTCTTCCGCTTCCTCTCTCTGCTCCCTGCACAGCTGCCTCGGCCCCCGCCTTACCGAAGGTCACGCCTTACCCACGTGTGGAGGGGCTTTCCACCTTGCCATCTGGGTCAGCAGACCAAAGGTTCAAATAAGATACAGATCGAGAGGGCTCTGGTAGCTGGAGTCTCCTGACCTGGTTTTGTGACCTTACACCCGCCTGCGGCTCCAGCTGGCCTTCTCAGTCACCTGGTGCTGGTCCTTCCAGAATTGTCCGCCTACAGGAGGACACTCCGCCCCACGCCTCATGCCTACCAATTCCTATCCTCAGAGTCACTACTCCCACTCAGAAACCCAAGTCTAAATTTTCCTTCATACGCCACCTCATATTATTGCTTATATTTCCATAGTTACTAGTTGTTTTCTCAACCACATTGTAAGGTCCTTGATGGAGACACAGTCCCAACCTCTCCCACACAGTGGGCACGCACTGTTTATCCTGACAGGAAAAGCCAGTTGTGATAGAAAGATTGAAAACCAGAAAACAACTAGGTTCTAGGCTTACTTTTGCTGACTAACCACAAGCAAGTGATCTCTTTGGATTCTTAATCTGTAAAAATAAAAGCATTTTTGGATTAGATCTCTAAAGTCTCTTCTAGCAATGGCATTCTGTGACCTTGTTTTCTTCCTGTTGTTTATGTGTCTCTGATTCTGTAGCTCATTTTCTGAGTTCAGGTGGAAACCTGAGGTTCCTCTGTGTGGTTCTTTTATATTTACAAAAAAAGTTTTATAACCCTAGCATCCTATACAGAGGGTCCTTGGGTTATGACACAGTCCCGTTCCTATGACAGTATGTAACCTGAATTTTGGTGTGAGTTGAAACACACCCTAGTCACTTACCTATTCTAACACAGTTGTAAAATTATAAACTTGAACATAAAAATACAACTAAGCCACAGACAAAGGAAAAGGACATAAACATACTGTACTGTGTACACTGTACTATAGTAGCAGGAAAAAAAAGACAAAGAGATGAGTGTAAAAAATATTCCTTACCTTTATCATGTGTTTGGCTTGCACATTCGACGGGACCAACTCCCTCACTCGTACACTGCGTTACTGCGTTTTCTTCTGCCGTGCGCAACCAAATTAGTTCACCCATGTAGCCTGTAAGTATGACACTAACTACATAAGCCAAAACACGTCACAATTTTTTAAAGTTTTTATGGAAGTAAGCGTCACAAACTCAAAATGTCATATGTGAGACTGTTGTAACCCAAGGACTCCCCGTATTGAGAATCCAGAGAAAATCTCCAACTTCAGTTCAAGATCATACAATATTCTTTAGGTATTTTTCCCCTCTCTTTGTGGTAGAATCAGATTTGTAGGACAGTTTTTACTGCTGGGATCTAATATGTCAGGTTAAGTACTTATTTAAAGCAGGATATCTCAAGCTTGTACAGTGTTTTTGTATGAGTTTGAAAAAATGTCATTGCTTCCTATAGGCAGAAATAAAACCGTATTCATGCACTTGATTTCTGCCTTTTGTGCCTTTGGCTGGATAATCTTGTGTAATAAACAACCTGCCCAACTGGACACTACAGCACTAACTCAAAGCATCTAAATTCATCCAAAGTCCTTCTGTTCATTTATACGGCTTTCTGAGTATTTGCTTATCAATTTCTTCTCCAGTCTTTCTGCTGACAATGTGCAGAATATGAAATTAGGTATGAGCTTTTATCTATTTACTACTGATAAAAGCGTTCATTCTAGTATTTTGAGGGTCACCAATGTCAGGCATCTTTGCTAGTTTCTGGTACAGAAGAGAATGGGGCCCTGGCCGGTGGGTTCAGTGAAAGAGCGTCAGCCTGGAGTGTTGGATGTCCTAAGTTCAGTTTCCAGTCAGGGCATACAGAAGAAGTGACCATCTGCTGCCCCTCTTCTCTCTTCCCTTCCTGCAGCCAGGGCTCATTGGTTCAAGCGCTTCCCCCTGGGGCACTGAAGATGTCTCCATGGAGCCTCTAAAAAATACCTTGGTTGTGAGCATGGCCCCAGATGGGCACAGCATGGCCCCAGACAGGGGTTGCTGGGTGGGGAGATCCCTCTCGGGCACTTACAAGAGTCTATCTCCCCTCCTTTCACTTGCAAAAGAAGGGAAAAAAAGAGAGAATGGGAGAGACTCGGTTCCTTCTTTTAGGACCTTAGAGTCTAGTAGGGGATACAGAAAAGTAAACAGATAGATTATAGCACATTGTGAAGAGTACTATAAAGAGGATAAAATAAGGGATATCATAATATTTAAATATCTCCATCCCTTTATGTTTCTTTTCTTTTTTTTTAGTGACAGAAACAGAGAGAGAGAGAGAGAGAGAGAGATAGGGACAGACAGACAGGGAGAGAGGTGAGAAGCATCAATTCTTCGTTGTGGCACCTTAGTTGTTCATTAATTGCTTTCTCATATGTGCCTTGACAGGGTGGCTACAGGAGAGCGAGTAACCCCTTGCTCGAGTCAGCGACTTTGGGCTCAAGTCAGTGAACTTGGGCTTCAAGCCAGCAACTATGAGGTCATGTCTATGAACCCACAACCCTGCTCTCAAGCTGGTGAGCCTGTGTTCAAGCCAGTGACCTTGGACCAACGGGTTCAAACCTGGCTCCTCTACGTCCCAGTCTAAAGTTCTATCCGCTGCGCCACCACCTGGTCAGGCCATCCTTTTATGTTTCTTGATGAAATAAAACCTAACTGTGTTGCTATCCAGTCAGATTATTCTAGCCAAATTTTATTTAGCCAAATTGTATAGTACAATTCCCATTAATGAATATGATCCTGTATTAAAAATAGTTACTCCCTGCTCTGTATTGAATGAAAGTTTCTTTTATTTAAATATTCTTTTTAATTTATATTAAGATTATCCTTTTGTAGTCCATTGCATAAGGCCATACTCTTATAAGTAGCATGTTCATTCTTGAAGATATTTATCCTCAAAGATGATTAAAAAAACCAAAAACTCAAACAAACCACAGTTCAGTTGGCAGGAGAAGAAAACCCCAAATTCTCTCCTGACCTATTTTGGTTTAGATCTTGGTGAGGAGAGATGTCAATCAGTGTTTGTGGGAATTGAGATTGCTTCTGCCCCTTGGAGGTGAGCTGGGCCTAGAAGGACAGGCCCAAGTAGTCAATGCTATGCTGATAGTGAGTAAAGGATACTTGAAAATATAATATCTAATTTCACTTAACTTTATGTATTAATTTCCTTGTTATTCATTAGCCTTACTAAGACAAAGGTCACAGAGCTGCTCTTAACTTTCTTTTTTGCTTTAAAAAAAGTCATTTCTATCTAATTCTTTCTGCTATTATTCTCCTACTTTTGTTTTCTAAAGCGTCTTTCGGGTCATATAATCCTGACAAGAGGGGGACAGGTTCCTCTATTACAGTCCCCAGCTGTTGGAACAGGTGTCAGGTGGCCTCTCACCATCATATCATGAGTGTATGCAATTGACACGGCAGAATCTGAACTTCCATGGTTATATGTAAAACACTCCATTGTATTTTAATAATTTCCCAAGACTAAGTCTCCTTCATATAAGCCAAATAGGTATGATTGATTCAGACTTCTGGCACTTGTGGATTCATGCCACCTTTCCCTTTTATTCTTCCGTACAGGTCTTCACAGTTGTTCGTCTTAACCCATTTTTACCTGTATAAAAATGTTAGGGGTAGAATGATGCCGTGTAATTTATTCTGAACCAGTAACCCATACCTGACTGTGCCTAAAGTGTATAATGGAATATTTAGAATGAAGAAAGAGGGCAGTCATGTAACCATACACCCATGTGATGTGTCGCCTGTTTGATAAGCCATCTACTACTTTTTAAATTTTATTTCAATTTTTTTTTTAACAAGGACAGAGAGAGAGTCAGAGAGAGGGATTGATAGGAACAGACAGATAGGAACGGAGAAAGATGAGAAGCATCAATCATCAGTTTTTCATTGTGACACCTTAGTTGTTCATTGATTGTTTTCTCATATGTGCCTTGACCTCGGGCCTTCAGCAGACCGAGTAACCCCTTGCTTAAGCCAGCAACCTTGGGTCCAAGCTGGTGAGCTTTGCTCAAACCAGATGAGCCCGCACTCAAGCTGGTGACCTCAGGGTCTCGAACCTGGGTTCTCTGCATCCCAGTCTGACGTTCCATCCACTGTGCCACCGCCTGGTCAGGCTATTTTAATTTTTAATATTACTATTTATCCAGTTTCTTTCTCTCTTTCTTTCTTTCTTTCTCTCTTTCTCTCTTTCTCTCTTTCTTTCTTTCTTTCTTTCTTCCTTCCTTCCTTCCTTCCTTCCTTCCTTCCTTCCTTCCTTCCTTCCTTCCTTCCTTCCTTCCATTTTCTCTTTCTTTCTTTCTTTCTTTCTTTCTTTCTTTCTTTCTTTCTTTCTTTCTTTCTTTCTTTCCTTTTTTCTTTTTGTGACAGAGATGGAGAAAAACAGAGCGAGGGACAGATAGGGACAGACAGACAGGAAGGGAGAAAGATGAGAAACATCAATTCTTTGTTGCGGCACCTTAGTTGTTCATTGATTGCTTTCTCATATGTGCCTTGACTGGGTGGCTACAGCAGAGCAAGTAGACCTTGGGCTCAAGCCAGCGACCTTGAGCTTCAAGCCAGCAACCTTTGGGCTCAAGCCAGAGTCCATGGGGTCATTTCTATGATTTCACACTGACCTTGGGCTCAAGCCAGCGACCTTGGGCTTCAAGCCAGCAACCTTTGGGCTCAAGCCAGTGACCATGGGGTCATTTCTATGATTTCACACTCAAGCCAGCAACCCTGCACTCAAGCTGGTGAGCCTGTGCTCAAGCTGGATGAGCCTGCACTCAGGCCGGCAACTTCAGGGTTTTGAACCTGGGTCCTTCGCATCCAAGTTCGATGCTCTACCCACTGCACCACTTCCTGGTCATGCTATTTATCCAGTTTCTTAAAATGATAGTGTCTTAGTCTGTTCTACTTACTATCACAAAATACTGTAAACTTTATGATTTCTAAGCAGAAATATTTATTTTTCACAGTTATGGAGCCTGGAAGTCCAAGATCATTGTGCCAGTAGATCTGTGTTGGGTGTGGGCTCTCTGGTTAATAGATGATCATCTTTTCACTGGGTCTTCACATGTTGAAATGAGTTAGGAAGTTCTGTGAAGACTCTTTAATGAGGTCCTTCATGACCTAATCATGTTCCAAAGGTCTTAATAACTAATACCTTCACCTTAGGGATTAGGATTTCTTTCAAGATGTAAAGTTTTAGGGGGACACATAGTAGAGAATATCTTCTTTGGTGCACAGACTAAATGGAACTTACACCGAAGCAAGGAACATTCATTGACATATTAGATGTCTACTAAGTTTCAGATACTATGGTAGGCCCTATCTTGAAGCATTCACAGTCTAGAGGTGTCTTTAAGTAAACCCAGAATGCCAACTTTTTAGTTCTTCTGAGGAATATAATTGTAATGCCAGAATAACCACAGAAGTTATTCTTTTGCTAAAGACAGATGAATAGAGGAAGCCCAATTTTGATCAAAAGGTAGCTAGGTAAGCAGAGATAACATAGGAATGCATAATGAGTAATAAAGTCATTTCTACTTCTATTTATTCATTTAACAAATAGTTATTGCTTAGTGCTATTTTGATGATGGTTTGA
This sequence comes from Saccopteryx leptura, assembly GCF_036850995.1. Taxonomy (NCBI): domain Eukaryota; kingdom Metazoa; phylum Chordata; class Mammalia; order Chiroptera; family Emballonuridae; genus Saccopteryx; species Saccopteryx leptura. The sequence goes on along the minus strand of NC_089508.1, from coordinate 46,418,653 downwards.
TTTTGTATTTATGTTTAATTGAAATAACTTAAAATGTAGAATTACCAAATGCATTTACTTAAAGATTTTTTAGTGTGTGTGACAGAGACAGAGAAAGACAGAGAGGGACAGATAGGGACAGAAAGACTGAAAAGGAGAGAGATGAGAAGCATCAATTCTTCATTGTGGCACCTTAGTTTCTCACTGATTGCTTTCTCATATGTGCTTTGACCGGGGGGCTACAGCAGACTGAGCAACCCCTTGCGCAAGCCAGCGACCTAGGGCTCAAACTGGTGAGCCTTGCTCAAACCAGATGAGTCCGTGCTCAAACTGGTGACCTCAGGGTTTGGAATCTGGGTCCTCCACATCCCAGTCTGATGCTCTATCCACTGCACCACTGCGTGGTCAAGCTACTTAAAGATTTTTAAGAGGTTACTGCTCTTTTTTTTTTTTTTTTTTTTTTTTTTTTTTTTTCTGAAGCTGGAAACGGGGAGAGACAGTCAGACAGACTCCTGCATGCCCCCGACCGGGATCCACCCAGCACGCCCACCAGGGGTGACGCTCTGCCCACCAGGGGGTGATGCTCTGCCCCTCCGGGGCGTCACTCTGCCGCGACCAGAGCCACTCTAGCGCCTGGGGCAGAGGCCAAGGAGCCATCCCCAGCGCCCGGGCCATCTTTGCTCCAACGGAGCCTTGGCTGCGGGAGGGGAAGAGAGAAACAGAGAGGAAGGAGGGGGGGTGGAGAAGCAAATGGGCGCCTCTCCTATGTGCCCTAGCCGGGAATCGAACCCGGGTCCCCCGCATGCCAGGCCGACGCTCTACCGCTGAGCCAACCGGCCAGGGCCAACTGCCCATTTTTAAGAGGTCCACTGCCCATAAAATTGTACTTACCAAAACTCCATAATTTTTTATATTCTTTCTAGAAATAAATGTCAATGGAATTGAAGGTATATATTTAAATGAAAGAAAATGTAAAGCAATAAAATATACATTTTTTATTAAAATTAAAATTAATGGGGTGACATGGATCAATAGGAATATATAGGCTTCAGGTGAACATTAGATCAATACAATATTGATGCATATGTTATGAAAGCAGCTACAAAATCCTCATCAGTTTACTTTTATCAGAACAGAAGAAGATTTGGCTATATTCCTGAACTTTCATTCTAAAAAAGTGAGATAGACGATAGCATAGAGTGCTGTGAGATTCACGTTATGCATCCATTGTAGGTGCATTTGATGACTTTTTTGTGCTTCAGCATTTTTCCTATTTCTCTGCAGAGATAACCTGAAAATACACCTTGATTTATTCACAAAGTTTGTAACTCATATGGGCCTTCAACAAAATGTAACCATAGTGTTGACTTAGAAGTAGCATCTTGTATATGTGTAGTTTATTCTGATTTTCACATACAAGTGAAAAAGGAAAGGGGAAAAAAAGATATATTTCAATAAGGATTTCCTCTAGTCCACCTCTGGGTAATTTGCTGAGCTTTTAAAGGACTGAATGGCAGGATCAATTTGCTGTTTTTGCAACTGCTGCTTAAGAAAGCCTGTTTATCTGCACTTCAGCATTTCAAATGTACAGTCAGCATTTCAAATATAATATTTAGCTTGAACAATATATAACTCTGGACTCAAAAGTCCACAATACCTTTCCATAGTTCTCCCATTAAAAAAAAATAATACTAGACAGCCGTTATGGTCATATCATTAAAAAATTAAAATGGGATGATAGGAAAGCAAAGTTCTTCAGAAATGTAATCTTCTTCGACTGTACTTTAAAAATGAAAAGTAACAATGGCCTTGCATCTATAACTTATTTTTTTAAGTTCAGAACTTCAGATTTAAACTATTTCTTAATCATCAATAACTTATGAATAATCCTTCATCTGATTATTCATACTACTTTTCTCCTTAAGTTAGAAATGATTAACCTTGATCACTCCTATTACTGTTTTGTTTTCAGGTGAGAAACTAACCTACAGGTGCACCTGAGATAATTTGAATGAAGATAGGGAGGAGCAGTGTATTCATTTTCCAGGGTTGCCATAACGAAGTTTCACCAATTGTGGTTTAAAGCAACAGAAATGTACTCTCTCATAGTCTGAGTACTGGAAGCCCAACATTGAGGTATTGTCAGGGTTGGTTCCCTCTGGAGGCTCTGAGGAAGAAGACAATACAATAACAGACAAAATCCCGAACAATCCACAGTAGAAAATCTCGACATTGGAATAAAAAAAGCAGACTGGTTAAATAACTTATACATTTATGCAAAATACAGTTAAAAATAATGTCCTGGCAAGAAAGGTCTCCAAGTTATACAATTAAGTAAAAATAGCAAGTTCCAGAAAAACGATCTGTGTTTTGCTCTTATTTTTCCATTAAAAATGCAAACAAACCCACATTCTACATGTATACATATTTGTATATACTATTTGTACATATTCACATATACATTTATGAAAATCATCAGTAAAGGTTTGAAAGGATGAGCTATAAATTACCGACAAAGTTCTGAATGGTGGGGAAGAAATGATGCTGGACTTTAAATTCACTATTATTTGAACTTCAGATGAGGATACCTTTGTATGTTATTTGTATAATTAAAACATTTTATTATTTATTGATTTTAGTGAGAATGGAAGGGAGAGAGAGGGAGAGAGAGAGAGACAGGAACATCAAGCTGTTCCCACATGTGCCTTAACTGGGGATCAAACCAGCAACCTCTGCACTTCGGGACGATGTTCCAACCAACTGAGCTATCTGGCTAGGGCAAAAAGTAACTTTTAAAACAAGGAAAATAAAATGGAGAATAATATTGCTTAGTATTAATCACTCCCAACTGTGTTAGAGGTTTTTCTTTTCTATGTCAACCTAGTTGATTAGCATATTTGAATAAAACCACTATCTACAGGTGTCAGAAACAGTACAGAGGTTGCAGGCAGACCTAGGTTCAATTCTCAGTCCTGTCAAAGACAAGCTATATGAGCTTTGAGCCTCTGATTCGTCATCAGTTACATGAGAATAATGACATTACTTGCCTTACTTTGTTGTGGCAAGGAATATTTGAGACAAAAAGAAATAAGGTGTATAAAAGCCCTTATGGAGCTTCCCACTAGTGTCACCTGCCATAGCTGGCAGCAAATACACTATGCAGTGGGAGACCTTGCTATATTCGGACAGGACAAAGGCCTGAATTTTAGGTGACATGAAGACCTTGTTGCAACTCTGTCCTCTCCCCTAGTTAATGCTGCTGGCTTCCTGAATGCCTGTGGTACAGACTGTGGGGTGAAGAACTAAAATTGTACACAATCTTCCATGAGCTTTGAAATCTCCTGAGGAATTCAGGGATCCATGAGATTCTTTGGTACCTATACACTTCTGATTTTCCTCAAATTTCATGAAAACTATGAGAATCCCATTAGTGTTAAATGAATTTTAAGGTAAGTAAAACTTCCTTGGAGTTTTCTGATTTGAAGACTTAGTCTGAGTCAGAGATGCCTTAAGCAGAACTTGAAAAATGAATAAAAGGTAATTGAAATCCTTGGCCAGATATATCAGTTGGTTAGAATGTCGTCCCATGACGCCAAGGTTGGGGTGGTATTCCTGGTCAGGGCACATACGAGAATCAACCAATGAATGCATAAATAAGTGGAACAACAAATCAACTTTTTTTTTCTCTCTCTCCAAAATCAATATATAATTTTCTTTTTTAGAAAAAGGGAGCTGACTGTGGCCTCTGCCTCAGGCGCTAGAGTGGCTCTGGTAGCAATATGGCGACGCCCAGGATGGGCAGAGCATCGCCCCCTGGTGGGCAGAGCGTCGCCCCCTGGTGGGCGTGCCGGGTGGATCCCGGTCGGGCGCATGCGGGAGTCTGTCTGACTGTCTCTCCCTGTTTCCAGCTTCAGAAAAATGAAAAAAAAAAAAAAAAGAAAAAAAAAAAAAAAAAAAGAAAAAGGGAGCTGAAAAGGGAAGTGGATGTGGGGGTGCAAAAGAAGATTCTAATCAGAAAAAAACAAGAAAGGATTTGAAGAACTAGAAGACAGAGAGTAGGGCGGGAGAGATGAGCAAATACAGATTATTAGAAAAGTTAAACAACATAAAACAATAATCACAGATACTGTAGATGCTCAAGGCATTTTGAAAAGGAATGATTTTATTTTATGTGGGCTTCTTTGAGAAGATCACATCACATCGTGTTTAAATAGTGGGGTTAAGTCCCTAGCAGTGACCAGAGATATGACCTTCCTTAAATCAATTCAATTGTCAGCACTTTGATAGCTCGTGCATCATCTAGCACAGAGCCTTGCCACTCGGTCTGTGTTGCTTAACTAGGGCATCTTTAGGTTTTTGTTTCATTTTATGACCGTGCTGATACTATCATCCTCACATACTCTGCAAGTCATTGTCCCGCTTTTGCTAGGAAGGGTATCACGAAATTCCTCAATAGGCCTGCCATGGTGGGTCCTTCTCTCCTACCCAGTCTGAAATGTACACCCACAGTTTGAAGCATTTTCTTGAGCTTACATAATGAAAGTAGAAACATTGTCCTTATATGTCTATCCTTAAAATGGGTGCAACTGGTATGGCCAGGCTTTTCACTAAGTATAAATGAGGCCATATTAAGTTTTTATTGCCCAAATTATATAAATTGAGCCCCCATTGACTTAATTGTTTGTTAAATATTTCTTCTTGTTCTCAAAAGAATGGCTTACATCAACTCACAATCTGTTCTGTCCACTATAATAGTCATCCTCACTCACTATGTTTCTTTTCTCCTATTCTGGCAACACAATGTCTCCTCCATGAGCCCTTCAAGCTACTTGGAGGCACCTTTCTGTTGCCTTGCTAATAGTCCCTCCTGATATGGGTGGTGGCCTTACCAATGTGCTGTCTTCTGACTCCCTCTATGCCTCCACAGTACAGGAGCCAGAGCAGTGTCCAGCTGAGTTGGGAGGAGGGAGACCAGCCCTCCTCACAGCTCTGAGCCACACCTTTCCCCTGGAATCTAGAGGACCGCTGCTCTGCCTAGTCACCTTCAACCTCTTCTTGCGATTTCCAGTCTCCAGTGTCTACTTTCAGGTCTACTTCCTCATCTGTACATCCTCTTCCCTTCACAAGATAAACCCGCAAGAAGCCTCAGAGATAAAGCTTGGGGTTAACCAGCTCAGAACAAAGTATGTGATTAGATTGGAGCAACTAGCATCTCTGGTTCAAGTTAACATATTGACAAGGTGAAGCATCTTAACAGTTTTTCCCAAGAACGAAGCCATAGACTCTCCAAAAAGTGAAGAAAAGTGTCTCTCCTACTGGGTACAAAAAGAACCTGCAACTCTTAAATGACAATTTCTTCACTTATATTCACCCAGATTTCAAAAATCTTAAGGCCTAGGCCCAGGGCACACAGGAAGCTCTGCCTTCCAGAAGGAAAAATATGTCTCTCTTGCATGAACCTGATGCACTCCCAAGAGTTTAACTGATTAGTAGTGGCTCAAAACTCTTACAATCAGCCAATGTCAATGTGCGAAGTAGCTGGAACCAGAACACTCTGGGTTGTCCCATACAAATCTGGAGGAAAACAGAAAGGGCAGAGGGTGAGAGGCAGTGGTGGGATTCAGCTGGTTTGCGCTGCTTTGGCAGAACTGACACCTAATTTTTTGGTGAGTTGGGCGAACCAGTTGTTAAAATGGCACTTGTAATCAGAGCTCTCTTTAAGGTGGGTACCTGGGCAGCGGCCCAATATGGAAATCACAAATTTACATTCCTTATTCTTTTTTAACATTCATCTGCGCAACAGCGTATTCTAAGCACCAGTAGTAAGGTTTATTCCGTCCATAGGTGAAAAAAATTGCAAGTGAGGATGCCAATCAAGAAGCAATATGGAAATATCTTAACAGTTTTATTGTTTTTGTTTGTCAGGTATTTTTTAATGTTTTTTTCATTAATATTTTAAAACTCTTTCTTATAATCTAGTTTTGTGTACATCTTTTATTGTTCTTATTTAAGTATTAAATGCATGAAATAATAAGCTACTTTTTGGTATATCATTTTTTTATACTTAAAATGATCATTAGGGCAGAGAACTAGTAGTTAAATTATTTGAATCCCACCACTGGTGAAAGGAAAATTTTCCAAAAAGAGATTCTAGACATGAATCATGTGGAAGACAAACTATGGCCCGAACCATTGAGCTGTAAATATTTTGTCCTTCTAAATCACCCATAAGTTTCTATCATCAGCAAATGCTGAAAAAGTTGTCATGCATATGACTGATGTAAAATTACAAATCTTAATAAATAAAGAATTTATAGTCATAGATTAGAAAAATTTCTAAGTCCCCATCAGAAAACTAGGCAAAAGCTAAAGAGGAAATGAAAACTTTATAAATGGTTAAGAGAATAGGGTTAAAGGTTCATCTGGCACATTAACAGAAAATATAAAGTAGAACAATAATTGCATGCCACTCTGTGCCAAGTGAAGTTATTTTTTTTTTTTGTGCCAGATTTTGAGGGCCTGGAATACCATGCTCATGAGGCTAGAATTTATTCTGTGCAGAATAGAAAGACATTGACAGATTTTTTTTTTTTTTTTTTTAAGCAGGAGAGTAACATCAGCTCAGCTCCTTCCCTTTAATAATGAAGATTAATTAGTCAATGGTATATAAGAAGGATTAAAGGAGATGAGATTACCTGCCATAATTGTAAAGATGGGGGAACAGGTCCAGAAATGGTCTGGGCAGTTATGTTGTCAGCGATCTAGCTTTGGAAAAGCCCATGAGAAAGGACTGAATTATGCACTGACTTCTTCCATTCATTATACTGTCTCCCAGTAGACTCTGCTGCCTGGTAAATGATGCTAATGTACCATGAGACTCTATATAAATTGGTATCACACAAGAACAGCCCAGAACTCATTTCTCAAATTGAACAGAGTTGTCCTTTTAAAGAAAATTTGCCTTTCCACAAAAATGAGGAGGCATTAGCATCAAGAATTAGGGGATTTCCATTTTCAAAAAGTGCTTTATTTTTCTTTTTTCTCAATGTCTGTGATCCATGAGGAACAATTTTCTCAGCCTCTTTAAAATGGCTATGCCATCCATTTTTAACAGACCGGTTTCATTGCAGAGATAGCCAATTGTAATGAGGCTTCCTTAAGTTTGGCTTTACTCCAAGGACAAAGAGTTTTCTGATACATATTTTTTAAATATTGCAAACTTCTTAGAAGGTGCCACTTTCTAAATGAAGATAAATATTGTTTCCTTCTTTTAAAGAAATAACTGAACAACAATTCTGTTTAGTTGGCAATAACATTGAGCAACCCTCTCTTTTTCCTGCCTAGATTTCTTCTGTTTACTTCCTATGTTTTAACCATGTTCCCCAGACGTCACTAAGGACGTGGTGATGCAATGATGGCTTACCCTTTCCCTAACTGAGGCCCGCTGTCATCCAAACTATCAGATGTATTCAAGTGACGATAGAGCCAGTTATTAGTTTTCATTGCAAGAAAGTATTTTTCAGGACTTTTCTAGGTACAGAAAAACAGAGTATTTGGGCAATAGTAACTTTTTCTTACCTTTTTATAGGTGGGTGTGGTAGGCCTTGCTGATTGCGGCTGTCTTTAACAGTGTCCTTCATGGAAATGAAAGGGGAAAAGTTGGTACTATTGACAGAGATCAGGGAAAGCATGTATATTTTAAGATGTGTAGCAAGTTGCAGCAGAAATAAGGAGTGGTGTAAGTATGGGGCAGGAAATCAGGAAACTTAGGTTCTAGACTCAGGTCAACCACTAACTAGACATGTGACCTCTGGAAACCCTTTTACCCTCATAGGGCCTGACTTTCCTCACTTGTAATATGAGAAATTTGAGATAAGGTTAATTTTAGTTATGACTTTTTACGACTTTTCTATATTCCCAAATTCAGTATCTATGCCTTTATTTCTGTTATACGTTTGATAGTTGATCAAGGGGTCACTGTTCTTTTTCTCTTGTCCCAACCTCAAGCCCTCTGCAAGCCTTCTAACCTTCTCTTAGCGTTGTGCTGAACATTGTTCGGCTTGAGCACTACAGTGGCAAACTCTGTGAAGATGTCTCAGGCCCTCTGGGCAAGGGGTGACATTGTGCAGCCATCTCTACTCTCTCATACTAGGCTGAGTAGGCAGAAATGAGGGTCCCTTGGCTCTCCCCTGAGACAATGAATGAAGAAGATCCTAGCTGAGGGGCCCAGGGAACGGTCTAGGGGTTCTAGGAATTACAGTTGACCCTAGAACAACATGAGTTTGAGCTGTGTGAGTCCACTTACACTTGGATCCCCCCCCCCCCACTACAGTTTATTTACAGTTAAATACAGGTTATTCAACCACTGAGGGTTGAATTTGTGGATGTAAAGGGCCAACGGGAGTCAAGATTTTGGGAGCCAAAAGTTATAAAGGGAGTTTCAACTGAGTATGTGTATGAGTATGCCCTTAACCCCCACATTATTCAAAGATCAAATGTATTAAAGTGGGAGATGGGAGTAAGGGGGAGAACTTTAGGTTATTATTTCAAAATATTATTCCACTACACCAATAATAATGAGTCTATATTGAATTCTTGATTTTTGGCACAAGGCAACAATAATAAACCTGCAAACTCTTTTGACATTTTATTTCCAAAGAGGTAGCTAAAATACGATATTGTTTTCAACAGTCCAATGTTGTCCATGTGAATAGTAAAAACTGGAAAGAGGAGACGTTGGCCTGGTGCTTCTATTTTCCTTTCCTTTTCTTCTCCCTTTTTCTGTCTTTCAATGTTCTTTCTTCCTGGTGTTGCTTCTGTTGTCCTGGTTTCTTCTGTTCCAGGTGGGAAAAAAATAAGATAAATTTATTCATGCCTAAAACCTTTGTCCTATAGGAGTATTTAAATTTTAAAAGAATGTAGTAGGGGATAGCTCAATGTTCAACAAACTTAAAGTGGAATTTAAGGAAATACTAGGGGATAGATTTTTACCTTTTTCTCACTATAGGAATAACTAATCCATGATCCAGATAAAAGAATGGGTACTCTCGCTCCCTTCCCTGAAAGGCTGGGATAAATCAGGTACGGGAGGAACATCTCAAAGGAGCCACCCGCAGGCAGACTGAGCTGATGTGTGAGAGTGTCTACAAGGATGTGAGGGACAGCATTGCAGAGCCACTGTCAGGAGCCAATTAGAGACGATCATGGAACACAGTTGGTCCACTGAAATATTAGAACAGGTTAGGAAGTATGAAAGGTACAATCTGCAACAGGGAACAAGAAATGAGATTTGCTTTATATAGTGCTTGGTGTGTGCTGTGGGTTTAAAGACACTGAGCCAGACTGGTTAGAGGTCATAACAATTTGATGAAGTAAGTAGATTGTCTTTAGTGTCCTTGGAAAGTCCCTACCATGCAAATGTAGTATTTCTTGTATTTTGAAACAGTGTCAGCATTTATTTTCAAGAGTTACTATTTGCCGTAATCCTTAAGTACTAAGCGAAGTTTATCTCAGTATAATGGCTTTTTGATATTCCTCCTTATGAACTGTAGACTCAGTATAAAAGTTGTTAAAATTCTGTCTTCGTCCATTTGGGCTGCTATAAGAAAAATAACCATAGACTGGGTGACTTCTAAATGATAAATTTGTTCTTACAGTTTTGTATTCTAAGAAGTCCAAGATCAAGACACTGGCAGGTTCAGTGTCTGGTGAGGGTCCTCTTCCTGGTTCAAAGACAGCCATCTTCTTGCTGTTTCTTCCCATGGCAAAAGGAGCTAGGGAGCTCTGTTGGGTCTCTTTTATAAGGGCACTTTTCCCACTCATAAAGGTTCCACTTTCATGACCTAATCACCTACCAAAGGCCCCACTCACCTTCTACTACTATTGTATTGGAAGTTAAGACATCAACATATGGTGCTGAGGGAAATATAAACATTTGGTCTATAACACAGCCTTGTTAATGTTCAACAAACTTAAAGCGGAATTTAAGGAAATAGTAGGGGATAGATTTTTACCTTTTTCTCACTATAAGAATAACCAATCCATGATTCAGATAAAGGAATGGGTACTCTCACTCCCTTCCCTGAAAGGCTGGGATAAATCAGGTAAGGGAGGAACATCTCAAAGGAGCACCCCCAGGCAGAGTGAGCTGCATTTAACATCTTTCAACATCGTTAGATCCTTTTATTCTACCTTTGGCCCAGCAAAGTGGGCTGGGGTTAGTGCAAAAAGAATCACCTATCATATTCTCAAGTACTCACTGTCCAGCCCAACCTGTCCATAGCTGATTCAATGTCTCCTTTCTAGACTTAGATTGTCTCAGTGCATCTACATCTGCTGAGCCAACCCTCCAGATGATTGGCTGGTGGTGATGTTGGACTTTGGCACCATTTCTCCTGCCTTCCTGATTGTAGGACTACATTCTTGGTCAGACTCTGGATTCATGTGCCAATCCCTAGGACCTCCCTTTGGTGTATTAATTCTAGATGTGAGGACTTTGGTTAAGGTTATTAAGGTGATGGGGGGGTCAAGATTGGGAGTAAAATCCAAAAATAGACATTTAAGCTATAATCTAATTTCCTCTACTTGTCTTTATTTGTTGAAAAAGATACTATAAAAATAGCAATAGATTCATGGATACAGAGAACAGACTGATGGTTGCCAGAGTGGAATTGGGTTGGGGGACTGAGTGAAAAAAGTGATGGGCTCAATAAGTTCAAATTGGTAGTTTCAAAATAGTCATGAGGATGTAAAGTACAGCATAGGGAATATAGTCAATAATAATGTAATAACTGCATGGTACCAGGTGGGTACTTGTAATATTGGGGGAACACTTTGTAAAGTATATAATTGTTTAACTGCTATGCTGTATACCTGAAACTAATATAAAATAATATCAAATGTAAACTGTAACTAAAAAATAAAATTAAGAAAAGATAGTATATTTTGGATACTAAACATAACTCTATAAAAACTTAGTTTTTATAGCTTTGTAGTCTGACTCTCCCTGATAGTTCATTGAAATAAAAGAAACAATTTTCTAAGTTTCCAGTTTCCTAGGTGACAAGCCAGCAGAACACACCTTTAGAATCAGATGCTATTGAAGAATTACTAGCAGAAGGGACTATTGGCTAATGGTTAGCAAAGCTTGCTTGGAAGCCTTTCCTGAGGTGAAGTGAAAGTTCAGATGAGTCAACTGCCCACCAAAGAGGAAAGAAACCGATGCACTGAAGCAAATACACACACTTTTTCTAGCTTTGGGTTTTGGGGAAATGACAGGAACAGGTAAGCCAGCCAAACCCTTAAGAATCCCTAATAGGGTGTTCTTTTCTGAGAAAGAGTGGGACTGAGGTTAATTAGAAAGACAGTTTCACAAACACAGGCCAGTCCTGCAGAGAGCAGCCTTACCTTACCCAGTCTTACCTTACTCAGGGAGCAGAAAGTCCATTAGCACAATGCCCAGAGCCTGAGCTGTGGAAACAGAAAGGCCCTCCTTGCAATCCTGGCCCCTTCATTTACCAACCATGTGCTCTTGTGTGAGATGACCAAGTTGTTCTCAACTTTGGTTTTCTTCAGCCATAAAACAGGGATAGTAATACTCACCTAAGAGGGATTGTACTGACCAACAAAGACAATACATAGAAATCTCTTGCCCATTCAATGATTGCTCTTATTTCAGGGAAGGAGGATTAAATTCTAGTCACTCTCACAGCTGGCAGGCTGTTTATCTGGTTTTGACGGATGACACAGATACATTTCTGAATTTGAAGGCCCAGCTCAGGATGGTCTGGCATTGCCAACATGTTCCACAGAGATCTGTTTCCAGACTTCACTTATTTTTGCCCGGTCGAGATAAATGCTGATGGAAACCCTCACTTGTTTCATTCTTAGAAGCCGGGCATCTCCGTAATCTCGCTGTGTGTCCAAGCAGGGCTGTCAGGGAAGGCAAGTCGAGAGCCCAGACAAGGGGTTGCCCCTTGGCACCTCTCCTTCTCCACCCTTAGACATGTGCCAGGCACTCAGGATAGCTTGGAAGAACAGGATGGGGTAGTCCAGATATTTTAATAGTTAAGGGTTGTTTTACACACTAATTGGAAGCAAAGGCTTCTATGTTTGTTTGTATGATAACTATTATGCCTTCAGTGTGTATATGGCCAGGATCAATCACGTTTTAATCTGTGATGCTGAAGTGTAAATGAATAGGAATCCTGGGAAAATGTTCTGGCCTTTTGAAATTCATCTCAGTAAAATGTATTGAACTTCGGGTGTTATTGCTAACATGGATTCTCACTTCCTTACTACATGGGTTGTCATTTCCTTATTTCATTACCAACTTCTTTCTTTTTTTTTTTTTTTTTTGTATTTTTCTGAAGCTGGAAACGGGGAGAGACAGTCAGACAGACTCCCGCATGCGCCCGACCGGGATCCACCCGGCACGCCCACCAGGGGCGACGCTCTGCCCACCAGGGGGCGATGCTCTGCCCCTGGGGGGGGGGTGTCGCTCTGCCACGACCAGAGCCACTCTAGCGCCTGGGGCAGAGGCCAAGGAGCCATCCCCAGCGCCCGGGCCATCTTTGCTCCAATGGAGCCTTGGCTGCGGGAGAGGAAGAGAGAGACAGAGAGGAAGGAGAGGGGGGGAGTGGAGAAGCAAATGGGCGCTTCTCCTATGTGCCCTGGCCGGGAATCGAACCTGGGTCCCCCGCACGCCAGGCCGACGCTGTACCGCTAAGCCAACCGGCCAGGGCCACCAACTTATTTCAAAAGGTGAGTTTACCTCCCGTCAGTGACCTTCAGTGGGACAGCGATTTCATAAGGTCATGAGGTTCGTTTTCACTCGGTCTCTTCCACTGCCTTTCCATCAGTCGTGTAGCATGGTCTGTTCATTCAGCACCTCTAGTGCCTCTAGTCAAGCCACAGAGAGTATTAGAATCACTGTCACCACAGACATCATATTCACTGAGTAGTGTTTATCATAAATTCGTCACTGTGCAATGCCAGGGCAAGGCTGCTATCCGGGTCATTCCACAGAGCCCTCCAGACCCCTGTGCAGTACATAACAGGACCTTGATAGGATGTTAATTTGCAAGAAAGGCAAATAATATAAATAAAGGGGCAGAAGAGTTGGTAATATTCTAAATATTATTTAATTACAATGTATATATTGCTATCTCCTTACATTTAAGGCCTTAAAAAAAGGTAGTGTACTATGGTTCAGTGGTTTCTATGTATGTGTTTTTTTATGAATTAAATTAAAAAATGAAAATCGGAGAAACTAATATATATAAGGTTGCCAAATTCTTTGTAAGTTTTGTCAAGCAAGACAATTAAAGAAGAGATTTACTGCAGACGATTGCAATAATTCCATGAAGAAAGATGTTTGAATACCAAAATTAAAGGGTGGTTATAATTTTAGAATAAAGAATAGTCGTTCAAATTGAATAATAGTGGCTAACATTTATCAAACACATAGGCGAGGTGCTGATCTAAGTCATGAGTATACTATTTTACTCATACAACCTTGTGAGATGTATGCTCCAGGGGATACTGTTATGCTAATATTCCCGTTTTACAGCTGAGGACATTAATGTACAAAGAGGTAATGTGTCTAATGTAACACAGTTAGTAATGGTAGTGTTTGGATTTATTTTTCCAGACTCCATGTTTTTTTAAACACTATGTGATTAGCCTTTTAAGGTCTTATATATATTTAGCTCCACTAAAAAGAAAAAGAAAATGGTTACATAACTTTTAAATTTTGACAGCAACAGGTGAAAACCTGGTCACAAACCTGCACTGTTTGAACATCAGGGTATTTCTAGAAGAAGGGACAAGAGGTAGTTGGTTAGAGTGAGAGTCGGGGGTTGGCTTGGGCCTTAGCTTCATGAGGGGCCTCAAATTTAGACTTTTAATGTTATCTTCAATTATTGTTATGCATATAGACACAAAGAGACAACAATCAGTTTAAAAGACAGCCAAAGAAGTCACTCACCAAAGTTATTATTATTATTATTTTTAATTTTATGTGCCCCAGGTATGAAACAGCTCTGGCCACTAACATAGGCATCAAACTAGGAGGAACTGAGGGCTGCACGTCTGCTTCACTCCAATTGATATAAGAGCAACACCACCAATCAGGTGTCTCCTTGCCCATTGCCAGGAGGTCCCAAAGTTCTTTCTACAAGATGATTTTATAAATCATTTCGTGAAAAGCATCATTCTGCTGGCACTGAAACAATATTGTAGGCGAGAGGGTATGTATTTCCCATTCCTCGCAGAAGGGGTAGGCTTGCCACAATCCCTTTTATCTTTGCCCCCTCTCTTCTTCTCTGGGGACATAAAATAACTTACCTGCTTGGTGAATCGGCTTGGCTCTGTGCTCTTTGGGTTTATGTTTCAGAAGCAGTCTGTCTCCAGGATGCCCACTTTCTCTGTGGTTCTCCCCCGAGGCAGCTCTATCTTTAAGAAAAGGCCTGCTATGGAGATTTTGGAGTTGGGGTGAATTCAGTTCAGGAGGGTGTCATTATAAACCCCTTTGGCTTCATATCTAGAGTTGCATTATCCAATCAGCTTTTTCTGTTATAAAGTTAACAGATTTTCTGTCTCCTGTGTTTTATTTCTTACTTGGTGTCAGATTTAAGAAGGGAAGAAAGGAGCTGTTATTTATTTAGTCCCTAAAATCGAAAGCTACATGACATCATACAATTGTAAGATGGAGTTTGAGTGGGACCTTAAGAAGTCATCTGGAACCACATCTAAGCTAAAGACTTTTACAGAGTAATTACCCTTAACATGTTCCTCAGCACTTACTATGTGGCAGGCACCAGGTCACAACCCTTCTGCATGAACAATTTCATTTAATTCTTAGAGCCATTTAATAAGATAGGTGCTATCGACATCGCCATTTTACTAAGTGGAAACTTAAAGCTCAGAGAGGTTAAATGACATGCCCAAAGCTATAGAATTATTCAGCAGCAGAGTCCCATGGGGGGTGAACAGGGCAGATCCTATCCTGGCCCTGAATAGAGAAGATAGACATCGAACAATTGATCAAATATATACTTGATGACAGCGGTGATGTGTGCCATGACAGGTGCTAAGAACACATAAAGTCTTGTTGTGAAGGGTCGAGGAAAACATTCTTCTCTGACAAAGTGACATTCAACCGTGGGCCTCCACAGTGTGTGGGAGTAAACAAGGCA
The DNA here is from genome assembly GCF_036850995.1 of Saccopteryx leptura. Lineage (NCBI taxonomy): Eukaryota > Metazoa > Chordata > Mammalia > Chiroptera > Emballonuridae > Saccopteryx > Saccopteryx leptura. Next base: position 46,403,477 of record NC_089508.1, on the reverse strand, counting down.
AAGGAACGGGCACATGAGTGGGATGGGAGTGAAAAGTGAGGAGTGGGCATTGTTCCAGGAAGAAGGTCCAGCAGCTGGGAGGGGCTGAAGCAAGAAGGGACGTGGTGGAACTGAAAACAGGCTTCTGCAAAGAAGGTGAGGGAAGAGGTAGTGCCGGGTGGGGTTAGAAAGCCAGGCTGGGGTCTGGTGGAGGCTTTGCAGGTCCCACCAGAAATTGTGGATCTTATGTCAGGAGCAATGAGGTGCCATTGAAAGGTGCAAATACAGGAAGTGACAGTTGTGTTCATTTCACTCTGTAGCATCCCCTATTTCTAATTATTGAATTCTGACTACCTCATAGAGAACATTTTTGTTCGGTGCTAATCTCTAAAACCTTATGGTTTTGATGAGCTACTCATCTTCTTCGTATAAGGGGGAGTGAGTGTGAAGTCTGTCTGATAGTTCTCAGCCTTGGGTGCTCCTTAGAATCACCTGAAAAACTTTAAGACATTCTAATGCAAGGCCTAACTCAGCACCAATTAAGACAGAATCTCTAAGCATAAGAGTCAGGCATTTGTACTTTTTAGACCTAGCAGTCTCTGCAATTCAGTTTAACAAACACTTATTAAACCCCTATTGATTCTAAATCCAGGCACTGTGTTAGATGTCCTGCACACAAAGATGAGTAAATAGTATAAACAGCTGTTAGCAGTTGTGAACTATTCCGAAGTTGTAGCTTTAGCAGCAGCTACAAAAGGCAAGAGAGGTTGGGGCAGCCCCAGGAGGCAATGAAAAGAGTCCTTGAAGTCAAAGTCAAAGTAAATAATAAGTCACATGGTTGCATATCTGCAGTGTCTCTTGGTCTTCTCACTGCATCGCCACATGTGGGGCAGCTGTGTTAGGCTTGCTCGCGGGGTTACCAGCTGCAAGCACTTTGCCTGATTGATACGTGAGTGTGTGACAGCGCCACATGTGTATGACCTATATAAGGCTGTGGGTGCTTGCACTCAGGAGAGATGGGAGATTGTGGATGGCGGATTGCCTGCCCGCTACCGTGAGGGGCCATTTTTGCTGTTTGTGTGCCGGAAAAGAGGTTTTCCCCGGACTGTGTGTGCTTGTCCGCCATTGAGACTTTATTAAATGGAATGGCCCTAATGCTTTCTGGCTCCACAGTTTCTTTACCATCTGCCAAAATCCAATGTGAACCTGCCTGACCTTGGCCACCGGCATTACACCACGTAGAAGGAAATCCTAGAAATCAGGAATCCCAAACTAGGAAAGGTAGATGCTTATTCTCCTGGTACTGCGTGTGAGAATTCAGAGCAGTTGAGACAGACTCCTGCTTGGATTGCTCTCCCTACCCTTGCCTGGGAGACTTGGCCGGAAAAGGAGGCAACACATCCCTTTATTTACTTAGCCAAACATTTATTGAACACCTACTTTATGCCAGGCAGTATGCTAACTATTGAGGCCACAAAGGTCATCCATACTTTCTGAACTCAAGTTGCTTACAGAAGACAAGGATCCCAATCTTATTTTTTAGTTTATTTATTGAATCAGAATAAAAATGCCTTCTGAGTATATTTCAAAAGGCTGACCTGTGGGTAAATATGGATAATGAATACTCAAGTGCTTTTGAAAATAAAGAATCCATGATTGGTCAAGAGAAAATTCTACACCTTGAATTTATGTCACTGACTTCACCTGTTTTATGTTTGTCTGGCATTGTGTCAGTCACCAAAGGGCACTTAACAAATGCTATTTTGATTATGATTAATGGACTCTTTCCAAGCTAGAAACGATACTTATTTTTCTGAATAAAGTTAAAAAAAACCAACAACAGTCCAGCATTAAAGCTTGTGTTGAGGCCAGTACTGTTTGCAAAGTTTGAAGAAAAAAAAAAAAAGTATAATCCTGTCTTCAGTTTGAAGCTCTGAGGGCAGCCTGCATTTATGATGAACTCTGGGAACTTGAAATTCTAAGATTTCAACCAGAATAAGACAGGAAGACATCATTGTTTATTAAATATCCAAATTTTCATTAACGTGCTTTAAGTGCTTCTCTTGTCTACTTTGAGATAAAATGAAAGAAAATAAAGATATATTTCGTAGCATTAGAAAATTTTAGAGTTGGAGTCGGCAGGAAGGAAGCACCCAGAAGGCCATGCAGACGAGCCTACAGAGTTTTTTCAGAAAGGCACCCGCGGGGACTAGGATGGCACGGTCTGGAGCAGTGGTTTCAACTGCCCGTTGGTGGTTGGAGAGACTCTACCAACTGACTGGAAATTTCTGGCGGAGCGGCGGTTGAAAACCACTGCTCTGGAGGACAGGCCCTGGGCATGGGGGGTTTAAAGCAGCTCTCTAGATGACTCTGATGCCTTTTCTAGTTCAGAGCTGCTGACAAAGTTCAATCACTCTGTTTTATATCAATAGATGAAGGAAACTAAGGTCCTGGGATTTGAAGTGAACTATTCCAAGTCTCACAGCTAGAGACAAAACTTAATATTGTGTGTTCTATTATATCACATAGGTATCCATGTTTCTGCTATATTACCATGGCTTCAATTCCATTGACAGACTCTTTGCTCTCTAAATAATTTTTTAAAAAATATATATTTTACTGGCCCTGGCCGGTTGGCTCAGTGGTAGAGCGTCGGCCTGGCATGCAGAAGTCCCAGGTTCGATTCCCGGCCAGGGCACACAGGAGAAGTGCCCATCTGCTTCTCCACCCCTCCCCCTCTCCTTCCTCTCTGTCTCTCTCTTCCCCTCCTGCAGCCGAGGCTCCATTGGAGCAAAGATGGCCCGGACGCTGGGGATGGCTCTTTGGCCTCTGCCCCAGGTGCTAGAGTGGCTCTGGTCGCAACAGAGCGTCGCCCCAGAGGGGCAGAGCATCGCCCCCTGGTGGGCACAGTGTCGCCCCCTGGTGGGCGTGCCGGGTGGATCTCGGTCGGGCGCATGTGGGAATCTGTTGTCTCTCCCCATTTCCAGCTTCAGAAAAAAAAAATACAAATATATATATATATATTTTAACATTTTAAAAATTAATTTTAGTGCGCACGTGCAAGAGAGGCAGGAACATCAGTCTGTTCCTGTATGTTCCCTGACTGGGGTTTGAACTGGCACCTCTGAGCTTCTGGAGAATGCCCAACCTTTGTTTCTCACGCACTCATAAACTAATTACTAAAAGAAAAAGGGGCCCTGACCTCTTCTCCCTTAGTAACTAATTTATTTGTGCCATGAGATAAAAATGGTTGTATTTAGTCAGGGGCACTGACCTTAGTAATTAGCGTGTGTTTGTGCCATGGAAAAAAAAAGGTTGAAAATCACTGCAACCAACTGGGCTACCTGGTCAGGGCTAAAATATTGTTTTCTTGGATGTTGTATAAGAAGGAAGCTTATCTCTGAAAGGACCAGCATGCCTAGTCACCAGCAGCAATTAGCAAGTATGATAATAAAACTTCAAATCATCATTTAAATAAAAGATAGGGTTACATTGGTATGGTGTCCTAGGATTTGGAATTAAAGGAAACTGAAAAATCATTCACTTGGTTGAAAAAAACAGAATCATATTTATCGTAATACAGTCTCTTTTGTTCTACTCTTGACTTTTGAAATGAAATATACTTAAAGTAGTTAAATAAAATTTAAAAACTCATAGCATTGGGTATTGAGATCACATTAACACTTTTATTTATAATATAATACTTTGGGTATGGGTATCTTTTTTCCCTACCTGCTGCTAAAATTTTGAGATACTTTTCCTTCCATCTCAATTTTAAATATGATCAGAACCTTGTATTTAACCAAAGTAAATACATACTGAATGGAAAGTTGTGTCACAGTTTGGATTTCATACATCCTCACTCGTATCTGTTTTGCAATACTCAAGAGATTAGCGTGCATAGTGCTATTTATTCTAATATTAATTATAAATGCAAGTCCCAGTGGAATTGCAAGTATGTTTATTTCAACAGCTCCAAAGCTCCAAATTATAAGGTAAGCAACTAGCTTTTATGCTCTTCTTCTCTGCTCTTTTTAAAATTGCAAATTTCCCAGCTAACTTTGGCCATGAGTCAGCTGAAAAAGGGGCAGTGTGGGTGGAGGTCCATGTGCATGTGTGCGTGCGTGCATGTACGTGTGTGTGTGTGTGTGTGTGTTTGTGTGTGATGAAAGGAAAAGAGATGTGGTGAGAGAAGAGAATTCAACTGAACTACTGTGGGTTCCAGTTAACTTACTATCGTTTCCAATTTCCCGTTTAGTAACTAGCCCTTGACTTTTTCCAGTCCTATGCAGCTGGCTCTCTTTTCATTTCTTAGAGAGACAAGGTTATACCACTAATGTTACATTAATTATTAGTATTATTAATTATGGTAATAATTATTACCATAAAAAGCATTAAAAAACCAAGTGACAAAGGGCCGTGTTTCCAGAGGCTCAAAACCTTAAGAAGAAAAAAAAAAATCATGCTACAAAGCTACCCATCATTCCCTCGTCAAAATCCGACCCCTTCTGGAACCTTGTTGCAGTTTTGCTCATGCCCCCCTAATGTCACACGACATCTTTGGACTTTCTATTTTGTACCCTTAATTCCACAGTGCAATATAATTATGTTGTGACCAGTACAGTTAGATGTCTGCTTTTCCCATCGCCCCTAATAACCTGGTACCTTGTACATAGTAGGCACTCATAAAGTAGTACCAGAAGGCTGATTAATCTAAGGGGAGGGGAGTCTCTACTTGATAAAAGATGTGGCATAAAACATTAATGTAAAGTGTCAACGTACCCAGTTTCATTAAAGAACTATTCTCACATTACATAGCAATTAGATAGATGCTTCAAGAAGGAACAGGTTTCTTTCAATTTGCATGCCATGTCATGGGACTTTGAAAGGAGATACACCTAATGACTTAGAAAACTGTTAGGAGAAGCTCCCTACCTCTCTAGGAAAGCTAAAAATAGGAATGGTGAAGGCCACAATGAAAGCCTTTATGGGGGCTCTTTTCACCTGCAATCTCTGATACAGTAACATTTAAACTTGACACCCTCTCAGACCACAAAGCCAGGTTACTAGTACCGACTACTTGAGTTTCTCTATCTTCGTGGTCCTTAAAGTGTGGTTCTGATTCAACAACTAATGGCTCATGTTGCTTGGGAACTGGTTAGAAATAGAAAATTTCAGCCTTTCCTGGAACCTACTGAGTCAGGAGCTCTGGGGTGTAGCCTAGCTGTCTGGTTTTAAAGGAGCCCTCTAGGTACACTCTGCTTCAGGCTACATTTCCCTCACAGTTGCTGCTTACCAGTGGCTCAGACCACCTGGAAAAAGGCTCCTTTGGGCCTTGAGCTCTTTGACAGTGGAGAAAATGAATGCTCATTGGACCGGAATTAAGATTACTCTCTGTTTTTTGTTCTATTAAAATAAAAATATGCTGAAGTTGTCTCCACCAAAATAACACTTAAATGATCAATTCTAATCTTTTTTTTTTTTTTGCATTTTTCTGAAGCTGGAAACGGGGAGAGATAGTCAGACAGACTCCCGCATGCGCCCGACCGGGATCCACCCGGCACGCCCACCAGGGGGCGACGCTCTGCCCACCAGAGGGCGATGCTCTGCCCATCCTGGGCGTCGCCATGTTGCGACCAGAGCCACTCTAGCGCCTGGGGCAGAGGCCACAGAGCCATCCCCAGCGCCCGGGCCATCTTTGCTCCAATGGAGCCTTGGCTGCGGGAGGGGAAGAGAGAGACAGAGAGGAAGGCGCGGCAGAGGGGTGGAGAAGCAAATGGGCGCTTCTCCTATGTGCCCTGGCCGGGAATCGAACCCGGGGTCCTCCGCACGCTAGGCCGATGCTCTACCGCTGAGCCAACCGGCCAGGGCCCTTATCAATTCTAATCTTAATAGGGACTTGCTAATTCAGCTGAGAATTGGAATAGTGCTTAGACAAAGAATTGATGTGGATGCACTGGGCTGATTTAGCCTGAGTTGACATTTATCTTTTGTGATGGCTACGGAGGAGGGGTTCAATAAGATAATCAATAGTGTAGGAACTGTTTTTTTAAGAAGTATGTTTAATTTACATAACAAAAGTATCAGAGTTGCAAAAGGCCTTCGGAACTGATTATTTTTCTAATCTCCTTATTTTACAGAGGTCTTATAGCCAGTTAGTGATAGAGCCTGGACCACAAACCAAGCTGTTAACATTCATAAAGAAGTGCTTGTTCTGGGGCTTCTGATACACTGTCTACAGTGCTTATAGTAAGAAATACCTTACACCACTTTAGCATTTACCTGTCAATGTTTTCCTTATACGACATGAATGTTGAGCCTAAATTTTGGGTAAACCCAAGACCAAGGTGATTCCTGCTCTTAAGGAATTCAGTCTGATGGTTCATAGCCATCTTCATAGCCAAGTTCTAGTTGAAGACCTGACTGAGGCAGGAGAGTAAGAAGCCAGGAAAATTCCCTGGCAAGTAGAACGGGGAAACTGAGACAGATGGCTGAATCATCCAACACCCTGACTCATCTGCCTCCTTCTCCCTTACACTACCACTACCTTAAACCAGTGGTGGGATTCAGCCGGTTCACACCGGGACAGCAGAACTGATACCTAATTTGTTGCTGAGTTTGGTGGACTGGTTGCTAAATGGCACTTGTAATCAGGGTTCTCTCTAAGGTGGGCACCTGGGCAGCCACCCAATGTGGAAATCAGAAATGTACATTCCTTACTCTTTTTTAATGTTCATCTGTGCAACAGTGTATTCTACGCACCTGTAGTGATATTCATTCTGTCCATAGGTGAAAAAAATTTGATGGAACTATGCTTATAATATTTACTTACTCATTTCCTAAAACTCATTATACCTTTGATAAAATACTCCATTTTAATTCTCTTGTGTTTGTTACTTCAGTAAACAAACATACAGTGTAAAGAGAAGAAATGCCAAACAACTAGGGGGTGACAAGCTGTCATTTGTTTCAGTTTGTATTATGCAATATGGAAATACCTTAAATATATGTTTTATTTTTTTTGTCAAGTAATATTTAATATTTTTTAATTAATATTTTAAAACTTTTTCTTATAAAATAATCTAGTTTTGTATACCTCTTTTATTGTTCTTATTTAAGTATTAAATGCATAAAATAATAAACTACCTTTCAGTATATAACTTTTTATACTTAAAGTGGTCATTAGGGCAAAGAACCGGTTGTTAAATTATTTGAATCCCACCACTGTTTTAAGTATTAAGCCCTCAGGACAACGAGGTTCTGTTCAGCATTAAATTATTTTAGGAATAAAGCTTTAGGTCTGTTGACCACTGAGAAAAGTTTCTGCATCTAGGCCTCAGTTGTGTTTTAGCTTCAGGCCCAGAAGAGCAGCAAAACCAAACAAGGTTATGTCATGACTGGCATCAGGACCAGATGCAAATGACCAATGACCCTCTACCTTAGCACTGACCAATCGGTAGAGACCACGACCCTTACCCTATTCACTCATTTTGATGAATCAGCATATTAAAGGACACACCTGGAAATTTGATGAAGTTTCTAATGAGATCTTCCCTTGAGACCTCCTCTAAAATTCCTGCCTTTAGAAAACAGATAAAAACCCTTTAAACAAAAGACCCAGTGCATGCTCTTTCTTTAAAGCACACTTGTGCCTTCTTTCTTCAGGCTTTTATCTTTGTTTTCTTTCTGCTAAGCTCTAAGGGTCCCCATGAGACTTGTAACCAGGGGAGCAGTGGGCAGCAGTAGCTCGTCCTGGGCTAACCTCATGAACCTGTCTCCAAGGGCCCTTTTTTGCCTCTGTAACTTGTTTCCTGAGTCCATGCAGCCCAGCTGGCTCACTTCTTTTTCTTCTGTGACTCTAAAAAGCCAAGGCAGCTCTCTGAGCAAACACTCAATTTTTCTCTTTGAGTGTACTTTTGCTTTGCTTGCTAAATAAATTTCATTTTGTGGCAGAGTTGTTGGCTTTCAGTTCTTTCTTTGCCAAATTCAAGAACTGAGGTTCAACATTGCTGGCAATACTAATTATAGTGATTCATTTTATTATCAAAAGATTCCAGAAAGTTTTGTAAAATATATTGTATTGTTAAACAACAAAATTCAGTCAAGTAAATCTGAAGATCTATTTGGCTTAATTAAGTGACTCATAAGTCAGGCACTATCCCACCTAGTAAATAGAAGGGCACTCCAAGCAGTTGTAAAAATGGAAGTTTTTATAGGAAGAAGGGTGGAACAAGTGAAATATTAACAAAAGAAAAGAAAGGATTACTTTAGATTAGTACATCTTGCAGGGGTCCCCAAACTTTTTACACAGGGGGCCAGTTCACTGTCCCTCAGACCGTTCGAGGGCCGCCACATACAGTGCTCCTCTCACTGACCACCAATGAAAGAGGTGCCCCTTCCGGAAGTGTGGCAGGGGGCTGGATAAATGGCCTCAGGGGGCCGCATGTGGCCCGCGGGCCGTAGTTTGGGGATGCCTGTTTAGGGGAAGAGAATAGCAAGGGTTTCTTATCGTAGAGTTAGTTTCTTATGTCTATAGGATGGAGAAGCCGTACATGACAGAGTAACTTATTGGTGTTGACCAAAAAATTTCAGACTGATTGATTAATATTATATTTCTGGGAGAGGTTAAAACAGCAATTAGGTCAAGCATTAAATCTAAGATTAGTAGGTTTAGCACAAGCGACGCCAACTTGGGCCTGTGGTTTTCTCTTTAACAGTATTTATTAGATTTATTTTTTGGGTTTTAAAGGCTAGAAACCTACTTGAGTCAATTTAAAGAAAAGGAGGTATGAATTACATTGGGATTAAAGAAGAGTTGGACAAGCAGGTCTCAAGAGGATGGAAACTGGGAAGTTCTTCCTCTGGGTTTCTTCTCCCTCTGCCTCTCTCTGCTCTCCAGTCTTATTCTCTTCTCATAGAACAGAATCAGAGGTGGATTAAGGTCGGTTGAGGCCCCGGGCACAGAAGAAAATATTGAGCCCCTTGTCATTAGAAAAAAGTGTAAAGTTGGGGTTTTGTGGGGCCCTTCAGAAGTTGGGACCTGGGGTGCATGCCGGGTGTGCCCGCTGTTAAATCCGCCTCTGAACAGAATGGTATTTTTGTTTCACAGGATACATGAGAAAAACAGCCACAAATAGTCATGAGTTTCATGTCACATATAGAACTACCCACTGAAACACTTGATATTTTTCTTTTTTTAAGTTAAGAAAAATCACGGCTTTATTGAGGTATAATTTAAAATTTTCATACTATAAAGGTCACTTTTAATACAACTCAGTGATTTTTTTCCTGTACAGTTGCTGGACACGCACATTTCCAGCTAATGTTGAAACACTTTCATACTAAAGAAAATTGCCCTCTGTGTGATCTGTTTAGTATACATTTTTTGCATTTTTGTGCTTATTATTGGTAGTGGTGCTTTTTAAAAATGCCCCCCAGTGTAGTGCTAAGATGCTGTCTAGTGTTCCTAAGCAAAGAAGGCTGTGATATGCCTGATGGAAAAATACATGTGTTAAGATAAGCTCTTTTTCAGGCATAAGTTATAGTGCTAGTGGCTACGAGTTCAATGTTAGAAAGTCAACAAGGCAGTGCATCTAGAAAAGGGAAGAGGAAATTTGCCAATCTTTCCACGAGGCTGCTCTGGAAAGTGCTAAAGTAACATCTAAAGTCATAAAGCTATGGAGAAGATTGAAAAGAGGCCAAATCTGTGGATTCATGAGATGGTAACAACTCTTTAACAGGCGTCAAAGACAGTGGATAGCATTGTTGTGCGCATGAAAGCCAAAGAAATTTACTGTCACATTACCCAGGGTGAAGAAAATGTTCATTCAACTCTTTTTGGCCAGTGTTTCAGTATAAAGAAATACCACATATAATTAATAATAAAAATATATATATTAAGTAAGCTGTCTTTAAACTGAAACACGCATAAAACAAGGTTATGGATGTTTAGTTGATGAAATGTTATGACCAAGAAGCTCATGGGAACCTAATCCTGTATTTCCCAAATGCTGAGCAATGGCTCAGTATTTACTAATTCAGTGTTTGTGACAACTTTATAGAATATGACTACCGTGAAAAATGAGAATTTATTGTATAGTCAGAAAGTTATGCTTCAATCCACCACTATCTGACTCCAGGACATTTTCATCCTCTTTCAAAGAAATCTGTCACCCTTCAGCAGTCATTCCCTGTTTCCCTCTACTCCTGGCTCCTAGTGTCCACTAATCTGTTTTCTGTCTCTGTGGATTTGCCTATTTGGAACATTTCATGTAAGTAGAATTATATAATATGTGGCCTTTTGTGTCTTGGTTCTTTCACTTAGCATAATGCTTTCAAGCTTCATCCATCTTACTCCAAAGTGGCCGCACCATTTTCAATCCCACCAGCAGTGTAGGGTTCCAATTTGTCCACATCTTTGCCAACACTTTTTTAAAATTATAGCCACCTTAGTGGGTGTGAAATGGTATTTCTTTGAAGTTTTGATGTGCATTTCTCTGATGAATCATGATTTTTAATATCTTTTCTTGTGCTTATTGGCCATTTGTATCATCTTTTTTGGAGAAATATCTATTCAGTTCCTTTTCCCATTTTAAAAATTGGAATATTTGTTGAGTGTCAGAGTTCTTTATATATTTTGGATACATGTCCACTATCAGATATATGATTTACAAATACAGTATTTTCTCTCATTCTGGGGATTGTCTTTTTATTGTTTGATTTTTGAATGGCCTTTTTTCCCCCAAAGATTTTATTTATTGATTTTACAGGGAATGGGGTATAAGAACTATCAACCAGTAGTTGCTTCACTTTAGTTGTTAATTAATTGTTTGTAGTGTGTGCCTTGACCAGGCAAGCCCAGGGGTTCAAACCAGCAACCTTAACATTACAGGTCGATGCTTATCCACTGCACCACCACAGACCAGGCTAAATAGACTTTTGACCCAGATACTGGAGTTTCTCTGGCTCCATTTGCACAAGTGTCCACCTTGCAGATGATGAAGCAACATTGGCAATTGCTTCCTGTGTAACAATGTGAAGTGGGGGAAAAGACAATTCCTGGAAAGAAGGTTGGGCAGGGCAGACAATCAAATAGGGAATCACTCCAATTATACAGTAGTATGTTATTTCCTTTTGTTATAAGGAGGTGTATACAACTACACTAGAGATTATGGTCACTTAGAAGATCAAAGATATGTTACTTCTTTTTTATTTAAAATAATCTTAAAAAATATTTTACTATTTATTGATTTTAGAAAAAGAGAGAAAGGCAAGGGGAGAGGAGCAGGAAGCATCGACTTGTAGTTGCTTCTTGTATGTGCCTTGACCAGGCACACCTAGAGTTTCAAAGCAGTGACCTCAGGCCTGACCTGTGGTGGCGCAGTGGATAAAGCGTCAACCTGGAAATGCTGAGGTCGCCGGTTCGAAACCCTGGGCTTGCCTGGTCAAGGCACATATGGGAGTTGATGCTTCCTGATCCTCCCCCCCTTCTCTCTCTGTCCCTCTCTATCTCTCTCTCTCTCCTCTCTAAAAATGAATAAATAAAAATACAAAGCAGTGACCTCAGCATTCCAAGTTGACGCTTTGTCCACTGTGCCACCACAGGTCAGGTGACATATTACATCTGATAACGACTTTTTAAAAGATAACACACATCTTGAATCAAAAAATGATTTAAAAATGCTTGCTTTCTTATGAAAGTGTATAACTACAGGATAGGTATTGATATATAAAAATTAACCATTTTCTTTATTTTTAATAGAAAAAGATAGGTAACACTTTATGAAAGCATTCTCTTTCTCAAATATACTGCTCACAAAAATTAGGGGATGTAGTCCCAGTACTCATGGCGGTTGCAGCCGCCTGGCATGTGCTGGTTCCCATTGAATTTGGATAAACTGTAATGAAACTACGGAGCCCAAAACTGGTGAGCCATCCTTTATTCTAGCTCGCAACAGGTGGGTGAGTAAATACTCACAGCAGGAAAACACTTCCCTTTCCATTCCGGGCTCCCAAATCCACTGACTTTCTCCCGGTTTTCCTAGAATCAAAGACCCCCACAAGCTCAGCTACCTCTTTTTTCCCCATCTCCTTCTCTCTGCACAAACTCTGTACAAACTGGCTTCTCTTTCAGCATCCCGCAATCTTTCTGCTTCTCCTCTGCAACCACATGACCTCTGCCAAAATGGCCTCCTAGCTCCTCTTTTAAAACTTTTTGGGGGTGTGAAAGCCCCTCCTCCAGCACACATTAGCATAACCAAGTCCTTTCCCAAGCATGAAGGTCATTAACAGTATCACCTGGGCAATACAATCACGTGGTCAGCAGCCATTTTTAACAATAAAAGTGAGCAAAACCAAATAACACAAATTTTACAAACTTATTTACCCAACAGGGGATATTTCAAAATGAATATGAAGTGATAAAATACCCCCTAATTTTTGTGAGCAGTATAATATTTCTTTCTTCAGAGTTTCAGAAGCCATTTAAATAATGCTCTTAAAAGGTAGCATTGTCTAGGTACAATGTACAATTATAGGCAAAAAAATATCAAAGAAATTTCAAATTTGTTCTAAGTATGCACTTTGAAGTTAACAACTTACAACAGATTTCAGAAGAGAGCTGTGTGTACCTTATCTTCCTTGTCCTATGAGGCCCATCTAAGGAGAGACCTAGCTTAATTTTATCCCTTTTCAATACAAACGTCTTTCTTCTTTAATTTTTAATAAGTGATATGAGCTTAGTTGGTTCCTCAAAAACTCATATGTTGCAGTTGTAACCTTCAGTATCTTAGAATGTGACTGTATTTGCTGATGGCATCTTTAAAGAGATAATGAAGTTAAAATTAGAGTGGGCCCTAATTCCATATGAAAGGTATCCTTGTAAGAAGAGGAAATTTGGGCACAGACATGTACAGAGGAAAGACCATGTGCAGGCACAGGGAGAGGACAGCCATCTATAAGCCAAGGAGAGAGACCTCTGAAGAGACTAACCCGGAAGACCCCTTAATCACAGATTAAGCCTGCAGCCATGTGAGAAAATAAACTTCCATTGTGTAAGCCACCCGATCAATTGTACTTGTGGTGCTTGTGTTAGGGTCACCCTAGCAAACTGGTACAATTGGTGTTGCTATAGAGATTGTGTTTTTAGGTTATTAACTTTTTCTTTATATCTGAAAAGGGATGTTATATTGATACGTAAAGACACATGCAGCCCCATGTTTATTGCAGCATTGTTCACAGTGGCCAGGACATGGAAACAACCAAAAAGCCCATCAATAGATGACTGGATAAAGAAGATGTGGCACATATACACTATGGAATACTACTCAGCCATAAGAAATGATGACATCGGAACATTTACAGCAAAATGGTGGGATCTTGATAACATGATACGAAGCGAAATAAGTAAATCAGAAAAAACCAGGAACTGTATTATTCCATACGTAGGTGGGACATAATAGTGAAACTAAGAGACATTGATAAGAGTGTGGTGGTTATGGGTGGGAGGGGGGAATGGGAGAGGGATAGGGGGTGGGGAGGGGCACAAAGAAAACAAGATAGAAGGTGACAGAGGACAATCTGACTTTGGGTGGTGGGTATGCAACATAATTGAACGACAAGATAACCTGGACTTGTTATCTTTGAATATATGTATCCTGATTTATTGATGTCACCCCATTAAAAAAATAAAATTATAAAAAAAAAAAAACAACAACAACAAAAAAAAAAAAAAAAAAAAAAAAAAGGGATGTTATAAGGGCGTTGACCCAGTTCTTGTTTATACAGTACGCTAATATCTACTAATTTAAATATGTGATTAAGGCAGATTCTGAGGAAAGTCTGCCTTGACATTCTGTTAAAAGAACTGCTAATGTAAATAATAATATAAATGAAGCCACTTTCAAATGGAGCCAGAGCTGCCATGAGAGAGGAACTGCCTTGCCCATCTTATACCTCAAACCTTAGAATGTTAAGAACAGGGTAAAAGTACCTTTGGACAGGATCGTAAGCAACCTTCTTTCTCAAAGAACTGTTTGTAATGATAACAAGAAAGCATTTAGGCCCTGGCCGGTTGGCTCAGCGGTAGAGCGTCGGCCTGGTGTGCAGGGGACCCAGGTTCGATTCCCGGCCAGGGCACATAGGAGAAGCGCCCATTTGCTTCTCCACTCCCTCCCCCTCCTTCCTCTCTGTCTCTCTCTTCCCCTCCCGCAGCCAAGGCTCCATTGGAGCAAAGATGGCCCCGGGCACTGGGGATGGCTCCTTGGCCTCTGCCCCAGGCGCTAGAGTGGCTCTGGTTGCGGCAAAGCGACGCCCTGGAGGGGCAGAGCATGGCCCCTGGTGGGTGTGCCGGGTGGATCCCGGTCGGGCGCATGCGGGAGTCTGTCTGACTATCTCTCCCCGTTTCCAGCTTCAGAAAAATACAAAAAAAAAAAAAAGAAAAAGAAAAAAAAGAAAGCATTTATTGCATTTATTATGACTTCTGGACTAGTGACTACCAGACTGAAATTTGAAGACATCATTAAGAATTACTAACACTACGTTGTGTTACTTGCCCCAGTAGAAAAGCCTTCTTTACCTTGATGTGATTATTTCCCATCCCCTTCCCCTTCTGATAAATACTCATGCCTTTGTCTCCTAATGGAAACATTATTTGGGTTTCTGCCTAAATCAATGATTCCCAAATAGCTATTCTTATTGATTTCAAATAAATGCTTGTGTGCCTCTCACTTTGAAAGGACTTTTTATTTCTAAGTTAACACTATATGTAAGTAACAAAACTCTTTCAAATTATCATGCAAATGTAATGTAACTTTTTTTTTTTTTTTTTACCAACTGGTTCTCCTAAATTAAAGTGAGTTGAAAAAGGTTTAGTTTTGCTAATTTAACAACTCAGATAATTTATATTCATGCTCAGAATTCTTCCTGTTTTTCTAGATAGCATTCCTTGAGACTGGACTCTGATGTAACACTGACTATGGATTGTGCTACAGTCTGAATGTTTGTTTCTCTTCAAAATTCATATGTTGAAATCTTAACCTCTAAACCTCCATGTTCTCACCCTTTGCACAAGCTCCTACCTTTATAATAGCTGCCTCCTAAAGAAGCATTAGGACACTCATAAGTTCTTTAAGCTGCTGACCACTTTTAATAGAATTTCCCACTGAAGTTAAAAACCTTTGTTATATGCAAAGCATTGCAAATCCATGGACCTATCCAAAACACGTGTATATTAACTCTCTTATCCCTAGCTAATGGACAAGCTCCGGAGTGCAGTGAATTCTGCCACTTGCACAGATTTCTGCCTCTGGCAAGGGGTTATATTTTGCAGATGAAGGGAGATCTGTTGTAGTATATCTTGCCTGGTAGTCTCCTGTTTCATTTGGAGGGCGGTATGACCTGTCAACAAACAAGATTAAGTCTGAATTTTCCAAAGGGATTTTAGTAAATTTGCTTGGGGGCACGAATAGTTTAAAAGCAGAGGTTGATCAACTATGAGTTTCTTTTTCTTCAGATAATGCAAGAAGAGCGTAATTTAAAGGACCACATGATGGATGGGAGAACACAATAGAGTGTTCTAAGCAGTAACCCTACTAGCTGAGAATAAATGTTATATATTTTTAATGTGCAACAAAGATTATACAACATGAATGACCATCAGGTTTAAAGCAGACCCTAAAACCAGGTCAATGGAAACCTCCACTAGTTAAGCTACTGCAGCTATTACCCTTAGACAAAGCTAGTAGGTTTTGGCACTGAATCGAGACTGTAGTAAGCTACTGGTGTTTGATGAATTGCAAGAAGGACTTGTCTAGATTTCTCAAGTTAAAAAAAAAAAAAAGGTAGAAAGATTTAAAATTAGGCAAGCCCAAGTCTGTTAATGTTTAAGTTCACAGGGAAATGGTTTGGTTACCTATGACTTAGTTAATTCATGTCATGGCATGGCAATTTCAGTAGCCAGTGAGATCCAGAAATCTTAATTTTTTTTTTTTATGATTAGTCTGGAAAATTTTAAATAGTTTTATAGTTTGTCAAGAGTAAGAGATTTATCTCTGGATAAACCATGTCCTAGCTAATAACAAAATTGTCACTTTTCTTTGGAAATCTTACGTCTTTCTAAGCTGAAACAATTAAGTTGATAGAAGGGTTAGTCTTTGATCTTACTTTGTCTTTGGAACACAACAAAAAGGTCATTCAAATATTGCAGGAGAATAGAATCACAGGTGTTGGTTGAGGACTTGTGAAATGTCGAGGGTACCTCAATAAACCCCTGGGTCCCAACAGCTCAGGTATAGTATTGATTTTCCCAGGAGATGGCAAACAAATACTATTTTGATCAAAAGGGACACTAGCCCTGGCCAGTTGGCTCAGTGGTAGAGCGTCGGCCTGGCGTGCAGAAGTCCCGGGTTCGATTCCCAGCCAGGGCACACAGGAGAAGCGTCCATCTGCTACTCCACCCCTCCCCCTCTTCTTCCTCTCTGTCTCTCTCTTCCCCTCCCGCAGCCAAGGCTCTATTGGAGCAAAATTGGCCCGGGTGCTGGGGATGGCTCCTTGGCCTCTGCCTCAGGTGCTAAAGTGGCTCTGGATGCAACAGAGCAATGCCCCAGATGTGCAGAGCATCGTCCCCCGGTGGGCATACAGAGTGGATCCCAGTGGGGCGCATGCGGGAGTCTGTCTGACTGCCTCCCCGTTTCCAACTTCAGAAAAATACAAAAAAAAAAAAAAAAAAAAGGGACACTAAAGAAAGCAGAACACAGATCTACAACTATAAAATATACACCCTCATAGGCACCAAAGATGAAAGAGTATTTGGGTTTGCTACTCCAAGGACAAAAGTTCTGAGTCTTTTTTCTTACAAATAATCAGCTTCAAATAATCAATACCCCCAAAAGCATATTTGGCAGTGTATACTCTGCTTTCCCTCAGAACTGTCTTTGAAACTTTGAATAAGAAATTTCACAGGCCCTGGCCGGTTGGCTCAGCGGTAGAGCGTCCGCCTGGCGTGCGGGGGACCCGGGTTCGATTCCCGGCCAGGGCACATAGGAGAAGCGCCCATTTGCTTCTCCACCCCCCCTCCTTCCTCTCTGTCTCTGTCTTCGCCCCAATTACTCAGTCCTAAGAATAGGTAAGTGAAACCATAGTGTCTCATTTCAGGAGGTAGTGATAAAGGTGGGCTCCCTAAGTTAGGCCTATATTGAGTAAGCAAGCAATCAGATATTTAAGAAGAGGTGTTTCTGTAGAAACAAAGGAGAAACAAAAGTTAACATTACTGAAGCAAATTATAAACTGGTTTCTAAGCCTGGAGGGCAGCCAGTCAAGATTTCTACCTGTCACGCTCAAAGTATTTTTTCCGTTTGAAATGTCTCTGATGATGCCATTGGGTATTCAGGCAAACTTTTTAGCAGTTCACACAACATCAGGCACCAAAATTGTCTAAGCCTGAGCTATTGTGGTAGTTTCTCTGATGTTTATATCAAGTCTCCTAGCTGCAGTTAGCAGGTCCTCAGGAAAAAGCACAATTGTGATTCCGAATGACTCTACATCAAAGGATGGAAGAAAATTGGAAACATTAGTTCGGAGAGTCACAGCCAAATATTTGAGGAAACAAGAAGAATTTAGAATCTAGTCTAGTTTATTTATTAAGTATTAGTGAATCTGAACGTATTTTCATGTCTTTAGTGACCAATTCTCTGTGTGTGTGTATGTATGCTGCCTATTCATATCTTTGCCCATGCAAAAAATTTGTTATTTTGGTGAGATTTGAATTCTTTGTCTATTTAGGAAATTATTCTTTAATCAGTTGTGTGTGTTACAATGTTTTCTCACACTTTTAAAGCTTGGTTTGTGGCAATTTTCTATGAGAACTTAATATTTATATACAGTTAGATTGCTTTATTCCTTTATTGCTTCAGATTCTTTTTCTCTGTGTTTTTCTAGATTCAATATTATACTTAGAAAATCTTTTCTGTTCCAAGAATATTATTATTATTATTATTATTTATAATTTTATTTTTTTAATGGGGCAACATCAATAAATCAGGATACATATATTCAAAGATAACATGTCCAGGTTATCTTGTTGTTCAATTATGTTGCATACCCATCACCCAAAGTCAGATTGTCCTCTGTCACCTTCTATCTAGTTTTCTTTGTGCCTCTTCCCCTCCCCCTTTCCCTCTCCCTCTCCCCCCTCCCCCCGTAACCACCACATTCTTATCAATGTCTCTTAGTCTCACTTTTATGTCCCACCTACATATGGAATAATGCAGTTCCTGGTTTTTTCTGATTTACTTATTTCAAGAATATTATTTTTAATAAAACCTCAATCATGTTTGAATCTCTGATATATTTGAAAGTCATTTTGATGTAATATGTGAAGTAATGACCCATTTTATTTTTTCACTTTCTACTTGTTCAATATTGAACATACTGGGATTGATTGGTTACATATTTGGAATCTCTTTTTTAAATTTTTTAAAAATTTTTCTGAAGGAAGAAGGGGGAGGCAGTCAGACAGACTCCTGCATGTGCCTGACTGGGATTCACCCAGCATGCCCACCAGGGGGCGATGCTCTCCCTATCTGGGGTGTTGCTCTGTTGCGGTCAAAGCCATTCTAGTGCCTGAGGTGGAGGCCATGGAGCTGTCCTCAGTGCCTGAGCCAACTTTGCTCCAATGGAGCCTTGGCTGCAGGAAGCAAAGAGAGAGAAGAGAGGAAGGAGAGGGGAGGGTGGAGAAGCAGATGGGCACTTCTCCTGTGTGCCCTGACCGGGAATCGAACCCGAGACTTCCACACACCAGGCCAATGCTCTACCACTGAGCCAAGTGGCCAGGGTTTACATATTTGGAATCTTTAACTTTGTTTTTCCAAGTCTTTGTTAATGAGAGTTCTTAAATTTCACATTAGTGTTTGTCTTTAGCAATTCATTCTGCATATTGTTTTTCCCACAAATGCTGACTGATGGCCAATGGAAAAAAATTCTATTGAAACTGGAGCGGACTGCAGCTGCCTTCACATATTAGGGGAGTGGCATTATTCACAACAGGAAAGATGGCTCTTTGTTTAAAAAAAATAAATTAGTAGACGTTTTGGATGGGAAAGGTGAAGCCCCTCTTTCTCCATCCACCTCACCACAGGGCATTGCCTAGAAGCTGTGGGTGAATTGCTTTGCATGAGAAAAATAAAGAAAATCGAAGGCCAGAGGCTGGCAGCTAAGAGAACCAGGGGCTGGGAAAAGGATCCTGGGAGAGATGGGAGGAGACGGCAACTAGCCGGAGTCCAAGGGAGAATATGGCTAGCAAGAAGCTGCCCACCAAGGGGAATGAGTAGTGGCTTTTTAGGTCGGTGATTTTAAAAATTCCATTTTAAGTTGCTGCTTGCATTTCATTATGCTGTGATCTCCTTCTTTACCCTTTCTTCCTATAGAAGCCTGTTATACACACTAGCTGGTAATAGTGGTCCTCTAGGGGGAAGGGAGGAAAGTGAGGGTAGTATTTCCCACCAGGACAGAGAGAGATGGCAGCAGCTACCAGGATACAGGGAACTGTAGGGAAGTGGGCTTTAGAGTAGACCCACCAGAACAGTCTACCCCTCCCCAAATTCCCTACTCCAAACACACACAGAGAATATAAGTAAGATTGTTTTTTTAACCTGTGGTTTTTTTCCTTTTGAGAGAGGGTGATATAAAGAGAGAGAGACAGACAGGGACAAACAGACAGGAAGGGAGAGAGATGAGAAACATCAATTCATAGTTGTGGCACCTTAGTTGTTCATTGATTGCCTTCCCATATGAGCCTTGATGGGGGAGGGAGAGGCTTCAGCCGAGCCAATGACCCCTTGCTCAAGCCAGCAATCTTGGACTCAAGCCAGTAATCATAGGATCATGTCTATGTTCCCATGCTTAAGCTGGCAACCTCGCACTCAAGCTGGTGAGCCCTCACTCAAGCCGGATGGGCCCGTGCTTAAGCTGGCAACCCTTGGGTTTGGAACCTGGGTTCTCAGCATCCCAGACCGACACTCTAACTACATCACTGCCTGCTCAAGCTTACCTGTGTTTTTTTATGCTCTATGTCTAATGTTGAGACTAGAGCTTGATGCACAGTAGTCACTCAGTAAAAAGTTGTTGGAATAAATGAGTAAAAATCCCATCAGAGATTCTGAACTGCCCACTGTACTTAGGTTGAGGTTTTCAGGCAGTGTTTTTGGATATTCAACCAAAAGGTGAACTCACAAGGTTGGAGACTTGGGAAATTAGCTTTAATTTATCTGCCAGGAATCCTGGCTGCTTTAACTCTTGTCTTTCATGAGAGATGTTTGAATTTAGTTTCTACGGATAAACAACTTGTGACGTTATGTTACCAGAAAGGGACCTGGCCCAGAGCAGGTCGGCCTAGGGACAGCTCAGCTGGTAGTGTGTGGGTTCTTGATTTCATGCAGGAAAGATTTCACAACATGAGTCCAGCTGATTTTGAGAGGGTATTTTATTAATATTGTGGCTGAAGGTGGTAAAACAAAGGTGAGCCTAGGGTAAAAGAAGCAATAGGAGAGAGCCCAGGTGTGGCTGCTCTGGTTCACTGAGAAGTCAGATAAAAGGGGGTCTTGGGGACAGGTTCAGGGGATTAGCCTGGGTCGAGGTGCTGCTGCTCATTACTCCCCTGGTTGCAAGTCTTGTGGGGTCCCTTAAAGCTTAGAAGAAAGAGGGACAAGGGAAACACTCCTGGGGTTGGGGGGGAAGAGGAGGAGGAAGGGGAAGGTACAGACATACTCCTGGGAAGAAAAGCATGCTAGGGTCTCCATCCAAAGGGTAGAGCTTTTAGGGTAGGTCCCAAGGGAGGGTCTCAGTAGCATATTCATCAGCTCTGCAGGTGTGTCCCTTCAGAGTCATGGTCTCCATTGATTGGTCAGTATCAGGGCAAGGGGTCACTAGTTAATGCAGCTGGTCCTGAAGTCAGCCTGGCATCCCTTGTCTGGTTTTGCTGCTTTTCTAGACCTGGAGCTGAACCACAACTGAGGCCTAGATGCTTTCCCTACGGCTTAATGCTTAAGGGCTATTCTTTGGCTTTCTTGTTTATTCCTCCTCTAAGAGGGTCTAAGCCACATGACCAGCAACATGCCATGGGAGGAAATGTCAAGGGAAGATCCAAACTGTATAACCAGGGATATGAAATGACAGGGGTTTAAACCACAAGACCAGCAATATACTAGTGGAGGGAAGGTCACTCAGGAGGTGAAACCTCTGTTTTCCCAGTTGCTAGGCACCTGGGGTTCTCTGCTATGGTGACCTTCTTCTGTGCCTGGCCTATGCTCCTTGTTCTGCTCATGTCTGTCTAACTGCTTACTACAACTGCAGTGAAAAAGAGGTCTTCACAATTTTCTTTCTTTCTTTTTTAGGAGAGAGAGAGGGACAGACAGGAAGGGAGAGGGATGAGAAGCATCAGCTCATAGTTGTGGCACCTTAGTTGTTCAATGATTGCTTTCTCATATGTGCCTTGACCAGGGGGCACCAGCCAAGTCAGTGACCCCCAGCTCAAGCCAGTGACCTTTGGGCTAAAGCCAGCAACCATGGGATCATGTCTATGATCCCATGCTGAAGCCAGAGACCCCATGCTAAAGCTGGTGAGCCCACGCTCAAGCTGGATGAACTTGGGCTCAAGCCAGCGACCTCAGGGTTTCAAACTCGGTCCTCAGCATCCCAGATCGACACTCTATCCACTGCATCAATGCCTGGTCAAGCACAATCTTCTTTAATTCCTTCCTAAATCTCAGCTAAAGATGGCTGTTTCACTGCATATTATCATGACACAAAGTAACTCAATTAAATCAGTTCCTTAAGGGTGGGTGTTTTTTTCTGCAGTGAGGTGGATTTGGGGGCTCAAGGGAAGCCTTTTAGCTAGAAGTTTATGGTCTCATATGGAAGGCATTTAATTTTTGGAGGTGAGAAGACATGGGAAGGGAGGATCTTAGTACTGGAGTCCTACTGTGACTGTGGTGAAGAGGTATGTCTCAATAAGGAATGGTCTTGGTGAATCCAGAGAGATGAGAACTGGAGCTCTGATGAAGAATTCTTTGAGAATCTTGGATGTCTCACTGCAGCTGTGGTTCAAATCATCCACAGGGATCGGGTGAAGCAATGCCCATTCTGCATTGGAGTGACAAAGTGTGAAAGCTGTAGAGGCATTCTGCTGAGGTTAGGAATTGCAGGGAAACTTGATGGCTTGAGACTTGAGTAGGGGATACCTATTCTAACATGGCTAATATATTTGAGGACAATTATCTGGCCTCACAGAGAAGAAAAAAAGGTGACCTAGGCACTTGATCTGTAATTTTTTTTGAACACACAAATTTCTAAGATCCTCTGCGTTTCAGTTTCCTCATGCATAAGGTGGAAGTAATAATACTAACCCTCTAGGGTTTGGTGAGATTTAGAGATAATCTATCTATAAATACCTAGCTGCGTGTTAGGTACACAAGAATCACTGAATAAATGGTAGCTATTATGATCATAAATGTTTTTTTCAGATTTTCTTAGAAATAGCTATACAGCAGGCAGTTCAGGAAAGTACAAATGAAGAGCTTGTGGGAGGCCAGATTATTAACAGACTTACATAGATACAAAGTCTGTGACTGACACCTCTCTCCTTCTCCAACGTGGGAAGGTAGGTAAGAGGCCATGCATTCATACATTCCCCAGAGCTGAAACATCACACAGAATGAAGGGCATAACTCTGTTTTTCAATTGCTAGAAAGTTCTTTAAAAGGTAGATTTATTTTTCTGGGAGTGCGTCATGAGGTTATGGAACTGATAATGAATAATCAAGATGAAAACAATAATGAGCGCTGTTGGGCATTTACTCTATGCCGGGCCCTGTGCTGAGCACGTTCTTGGCATTGTCTCCCATCAGCGTTTTCTCCCACGTCGGCCCTGAGAGAGTCACGCTTTCTAGTTCTGGCCCAGGAGATGCTGGTTGAGCTGGATCAAGGATATTTTTGTCTATCCTGTTAACTTAAATCTAGTTAGATTTGGCCTGTTGGTGCAGAGTGGTGACCCTTTCGTGATCTAATTCAGTCATTGATCATTATTTCTCTTTTCCATCTTCAAGTTGTCTGAAAATTTGATCATTGGGCCACAAATACCCTCATTTAAGTAGCCTATAGAAGCTAGAACTAGTAGGGATAAGAATAAAGCTTTGCTGAATGCTTTTAAAAATCTCTCTCTAGGGTGAATTTGACTCAAAACTCAACATTGTTTGGGTTTGTTTATATACAATATATATTTATATATATTCATGACAGAGACACACAGAGAGACAGAGAGAGGGACAGGTATGGACAGGCAGACAGAAAGAGAGAGAGAGATGAGAAGCATCAAGTCTTTGTTGTGGCACCTTAGTTGTTCATTGATTGCTTTCTCATGCGTGCCTTGACTGGGGGACTATAGCAGAGTGAGTGACCCCTAGCTCAAACCAGCAACCTTGGGCTTCAGGCCAGTGATCTTTGGGCTTAATTAAGCCAGCAACCTGGGGTCATTTCTATGATCCTATGCTTAAGCCAGTGAGCCCGCGCTCAAGCTGGTGAGCCCGCACTTAAGCCAGTGACCTCGGGGTTTTGAACCTGGGTCCTCTGGATCCCAGTCTAATGCTCTATCCACTGCGCCACCACCTGGTCAGGCTATATATACTTGTAAGCAGTCTACATTTATCCATCTTGTCTGCAAGAATATTAAGATTGCTGAAATGCAGATTTATAATATTTATAGCACCTCTGTGATTCTACCACATCACTAACCTTAGAAAAAGACTTTTTGTTATAAGTATTCTTAAATTCAGGTTAGGTCCTAGTGATCACATTTTCCTATTTATTTATTTATTTTAATTTTTGTTTATTAATTTTAGAGAGAGAAAGGAAGAGAGGCCGAAAGATGAGAAACATCAACTCATAGTTGCAACACTTTAGTTGTTCATTGATTGCTTCTCATATGTGCCTTAACCAGGGGGCTCCAGCTGAGCCAGTGACCCTTTGCTCAAGTCAGTGACCTTTGGCTCAAGCCAGCGACCATGGGATCATGTCTATGATCCCATGCTCAAGCCGGCAAGCCTATGCTAAAGCTGGCTATCTCTGGGTTTTGAACCTGGGACCTCAGTGTTCCAGGTCAACGCTCTGTCTACTGAGTCACTGCCTGGTCAGGTGTTTGAAGGATATTTTTCATAGCGCTTTGACTTTAAGTGCTTTCATAGACTTTTTTTTAAATAGACATTGTTTTATTCATTTATTTTCTTGGTCAATTTATTAATTTTGCGGTAGGGCCGACACTTCTCTAGATATTAGGAAACATGAAAGCATGAATAGGATTTGGGCCTTCCTTTCAAGGAGGTTACAAAGAAGCAGTGGAGCTGGGGTGGATTATAGAATATTTACATTTAGTTTTATAAGGAACTGCTAGGCCCTGGCCGGTTGGCTCAGCGGTAGAGCGTCGGCCTGGCGTGTGGGGGACCCGGGTTCGATTCCCAGCCAGGGCACATAGGAGAAGCGCCCATTTGCTTCTCCACCCCCAACCCCTCCTTCCTCTCCGTCTCTCTCTTCCCCTCCCGCAGCAAAGGCTCCATTGGAGCAAAGATGGCCCGGGCGCTGGGGATGGCTCCTTGGCCGCTGCCCCAGGCGCTAGAGTGGCTCTGGTCGCGGCAGAGCGACGCCCCGGGAGGGGCAGAGGATCGCCCCCTGGTGGGCAGAGCCTCGCCCCCTGGTGGGCGTGCCAGGTGGATCCCAGTCGGGCGCATGTGGGAGTCTGTTTGACTGTCTCTCCCCGTTTCCAGCTTCAGAAAAATACAAAAACAAACAAACAAACAAAAAAAAAACTGCTAGATTTTCCTCAAATGGGTTTTACCTTTACACTCCTACCACAAATGTGTTGTTTCACATCTTTACCAATCTTTGGTGTTATGAGACTTTTTAATTTTAATCATCCTGGTGGATGCGTAATTGTCTCTCATATAGTAATTTTTGGTTCACTGATCTGACTCCATAAACTTTGAGCTCCTTGAAGTCAGGTACTTTACTCATCTCTGTATTTTCTGTGCCCAATAATGCCTGATGCAGAGTTGGGCTCAATAAATGTTTGTTGAATTGAACTGATCTAAATTGAATTGTCCTGTACACAGAAAAAAATATCTTCTTTAATAATTTATCTCTTTGGTCAAAGGGCAGAGTGAGATTTTGTTATAAATATTAATGTTAACATTTCTCTTGAGTTTAGGATGTTGCCCACCTGAAGTGATCTGAGGGATCAAGCTTCCTTTCCCTAAATATTTGTTCCATTGCCTTTAATTTTATTTTAATAACTTTATTCCTTTGAGTCTTTTTTTTTTTTTTTCATTTTTCCGAAGCTAGAAACGGGGAGGCAGTCAGACAGACTCCCGCATGCGTCCGACCGGGATCCACCCGGCATGCCCACCAGGGGGCGATGCTCTGCCCCTCTGGGACGTTGCTCTGTCACATCCAGAGCCATTCTAGCGCCTGAGGCAGAGGCCACAGAGCCATCCCCAGTGCCCGGGCCATCTCTGCTCCAATGGAGCTTTGGCTGCAGGAGGGGAAGAGAGAGACAGAGAGGAAGGGAGGGGTGGAGAAGCAGATGGGCGCTTCTCCTGTGTGCCCTGGCCGGGAATTGAACCCGGGACTCCTGCACGCCAGGGCGACGATCTACCACTGAGCCAACCGGCCAGGGCCTTGAGTCTTTTTTTTTTTTTTTAAGTGAGGAGAGATAGACAGATTCCTGCATGTGCCTTGACTGAGATCCAGCCAGCAACCCCCATCTGGAGCCAGTTTTCGCCATCAACCCAGCTATCCTCAGCACCTGAGGCCAATTCTTGAGCCAATTGAACCACTGGCTGCGAGAAGGGAAGAGAGAAAGAAGAGGGAGAGGAGGGAAAGAGAAGCAGATGGTTGCTTCTCATGTGTGCCTGACCAGGTTGAATCTGGGACATCGTACCCCAGGCTGATGCTCAGTCCACTGAGTCAACTGGCCAGGGTCTCCTTTGGGTCTTTTGTTTTTTGTTGTTGTTGTTTTTTTTTTTTTTTTTGTATTTTTCTGAAGCTGGAAACGGGGAGAGACAGTCAGACAGACTCCCGCATGCGCCCGACCGGGATCCACCCGGCACGCCCACCAGGGGGCGATGCTCTGCCCCTCCGGGGCGTCGCTGTGTTGCGACCAGAGCCACTCTAGTGCCTGGGGCAGAGGCCAAGGAGCCATCCCCAGCGCCCGGGCCATCTTTGCTCCAATGGAGCCTTGGCTGCGGGAGGGGAAGAGAGAGACAGAGAGGAAGGGGGGGGGGTGGAGAAGCAAATAGGCACTTCTCCTGTGTGCCCTGGCAGGGAATCGAACCCGGGTCCCCCGCACGCCAGGCCGACGCTCTACCGCTGAGCCAACCGGCCAGGGCCTCTCCTTTGGGTCTTTTAAAATGGCTTTTCCATTTTTGTAGGTCCCTATTAATGTGATAATCTATGCAAGAAGAAGATAAATTAATGTTTCAATTACAACCAACAAAAGACTAGAATGTAACTTTACTTTCTGTCCCAGGAATGGGAAGTGCATGTGGAGTGAGTGATGAGAAAGAGCAGGAACAGTCCATGATCTAGGGAAGGGGCCGAAATCAAACAGTAGGGCAGAAGGACTCTTTTAGAGTGTTTCAGAAGTCACAATGGACCTTTAGTCCAGTCTCCGGCTTGGGCACATCATGGCCATCTCTCTTCCTTTCTCGCTGCTCAGCTCCTTCCCTTTCTCCTTCCTTTTATCCTTATCCCATTTCACAGTTGTATTCACGGAACCTACAAGGGTGCCTAGCATAATCTAAGTGTTCCATAAATATTTCTTGAATAAATGTGAACTCTTTCCCAGGGTCTTTCAACTTTTTAATAAAATAATTATTACCAATTTAGGGTCAACTAAAGAAAAAATAGTAGTCTCTCTACAGTGGAAATATTTGCATATAGGGTTACAAGAAAGGCAGTAGAATTAGCCATATCTTGATTCAAATACTGGTTCTGACTGTATGATTTTATATGTTACTTGAGAAATTTCTATCTGCTTTTTCATGGGTAAAATGAAGACAATATCCCTTGATGTTGCAAATTAGATTTTTTTGACATTAGTTTTGTTTTGCTTTTCTCCCAGGATCAATTCTCATTTTGCCACTCGACTCACACAAACAAAAGGTCAGTTTTAGTTCTGTATTGCTTTGTGTTTCTATTTTGTTTTTGGTTACAGAGGTTTTATCATTTTGAAGCCTAGATAATTCTTTTTAAGTTTAATTTTTTAAAAATGGTGGTAAAATGCAGGCAATTTACTATTTCAGCCATTTTTATATGTATAGTTCAATGGTCTTAAATATATTCATACTGTGTAACCATCACCATGATTCATCTTTAGAACTACTTTCATCTTGTAAAACAGAAACTCTGTACCCATTAAACAATGACTTTCTATTCCTCCATCGCTCAGCCCCTGGGAAACATCATTTTACTGTCTTTTTGAATTTGATAATTGCAGATGCTTAATAGGGGAATAATACAGTATTTGTATTTTTTTTCTTTTTTTCAGTGAGAGGAGGGGAGGGAGAGACAGACTCCCATGTGTGCCCAGACCAGGATCCACCTGGCAAGCCCACTAAGGGGCAATGCTCTGTCCATCTGGGGCATTGCTCCATTGCTCAGCAATCGAGCTCTTTTTAGCACCTGAAGTGGAGGCCCTGGAGCCATCCTCAGCACCTGGAGCCAATTTGCTCCAATTGAGCCATGGCTGCAGGAGGGGAAGAGAGAGAAGGAGAGAAGCAAGAGGGGGAGGGGGTGAAAAAGCAGATAGGTGCTTCTCCTGTGTGCCTTGACTAGGCATCAGACCTGGGACATCCACAGGCCAGGCTGACACTCTACCACTGAACCAACTGGCCAGGGCCTGCCCATTTTTAAATCCGTTTTTTTTGTTATTGTTGTTATTGAGTTGTAGGAGTTCTTTATATATTTATATTTTGAATATTAATCCCTTATCAGAGATATAATTTGTGGGCTAACCCTTTTAATTTTCTCTTTTTTGTATTTTATTTTTAGGGACTTTGTATTTAGAGAGAGTATGTATATTGAAGGGTAAATTCATTGAATCATCTTGTACAGAAACATATATATGTTATAATTATTTTTAACATAATAGCAAAAAAAACTGCACATAAATGCAAAAAGGTATTATCAATACATTTTACTATGAGTGATTATTTTCTATTTACCTGTATTTTTTTTATTAAAAAAAGAAAATGAACTTTTATTATAATGACATAAATAGTTACTATTTCAAAAATAAGCAGTTTTTGTATGAAAGTGGAAATGAGAAGGACAGGGAAGAAGCTAATATAGATTTTCTGGGTTGCAGGAGTGTTTTATTGCTGGCTTATTTGTTTTGTTTCAGTGCACTATTCCTTTGTCAGATGGCAGATCACTGAATGTGTCTATAAGTAAAGGAGAAGGAATGAACAGAGAGCAAGGGTGAAGGAGTAGGAGAAATAAGACAGTGGCAGCAGAAGCCCTGTTCTTTAGGAAACAGAAGATAAGAATCCAGAGCATTCACAAGGGAATTGACCTCCATCAGGAGGAAAAATAGTGTCAGCCTGGGAGAGTATGTTTATAAACCTGTAGGATGGGAGGCCTTGAAGCTGAGAGGTGGCCTCTGCTTTTTTTTTTTTTTCTTCCTTTTTGTATTTTTCTGAAGTTAGAAGCAGGGAGGCAGTCAGACAGATTCCCACCTGCATTCAACCGGGATCCACCCAGCATGCCCAACAGGGGGCGATGCTCTGCCCATCTGGGGTGTTGCTCCATTGTAGCCTGAGGTGGAGGCCATGGAGCTATCCTCAGCATCCGGGCCAACTTTGCTCTAATGGAGCCTTGGCTGTGGGAGGAGAAGTGAGAGATAGAGAGAAAGGAGAGGGGGAGGGGTGGAGAAGCAGATGGGTGCTTCTCCTGTGTGCCCTGGCTAGGAATTGAACCTGGGACTTCCACATGCTGGGCCGACACTCTACCACTGAGCCAACTTGCCAGGGCCTTCTACTTTTGCTAAGTGGGAGAGATGTCACCTATTCAGAGAGTGGAGGAGGAGCAGGACTGGGAGGTTATTTTGACAGTCCCAGTGTGAGTGGGAGAGGAGAGGATGAGGGCCAGGGGAAAGGTATTGCTGAGTGGCATTTCCAGGGTTGCAGTGGGAGATCACACATCTATTCTGGCAGCAACCCACCTGGCTGCCACACATAGGAGCATACACAGTGAATGACTGGACTGATCTTTGGGTGAAGAAAAAGGAGTCTGACTAGGCTGAATATGGAAGTAGAGACTGATCAAATAGGTCAAGAGAGTGGGATTGTGGGATTGGAGCTCTTGTGGGGAAGGAAGTAATGAGGTCCAAATAAAGAAGCGAAGAACTGAAAGACCAGTGGTCAGAGAGTGAAAGATACGGGGGTTGTATCAGAGGTGGGTAAAAATTCTGAAATAATAAATCTTTTCGAAGTAATAATTAGATATATTTGCGTTAAATTTTATAGAATTACTCTTTTCTTGTTGAAGCTTCTGTAGGAAAATGTTCATTTCTTCTCAGAGATTTCTGTGTTTTTTTTTTTTGTTTTTTTGTTTGTTTGTTTGTTTTTTTTTTGTATTTTGTATTTTTCTGAAGCTGGAAACGGGGAGAGATAGTCAGACAGACTCCTGCACGCGCCCGACAGGGATCCACCTGGCACGCCCACCAGGGGCGACGCTCTGACCACCAGGGGGCGATGCTCTACCCCTCCGGGGTGTCGCTCTGTCGCGACCAGAGCCACTCCAGCGCCTGGGGCAGAGGCCAAGGAGCCATCCCCAGCGCCCGGGCCATCTTTGCTCCAATGGAGCCTCGGCTGCGGGAGGGGAAGAGAGAGACAGAGAGGAAGGAGAGGAGGAGGGGTGGAGAAGCAGATGGGCGCTTCTCCTGTGTGCCCTGACCAGAAATCGAACCCGGAACTTCTGCATGCCAGGCCAACACTCTACCACTGAGCCAACCGGCCAGGGCTGATTTCTGTGTTTTGAATTGACAAAATTAAGAAATAGCTATTTATTTTCTATGTTTGATAATAAAACCTAGAAGATACTAAATCCTACATTACTGAATTGAAAATGTGAAATAGATCTTCATATTACATTAACATAGATTACAGTGAGTGTTCTACTTGACATTTTATTATGAATACTTTATTCCTGTTAGTCTTTATAGCATTCTAATAATTAGACATATCTGATAATTAGACATACCATCTATTTTCACAAACTAAATTTAGCTAATATACATATATTATAGTGGGGAATTTTGGCAAATACTTGACTGTCATTCAGTTATCTGAATATGGTTGTTTATTTTGATCAAATGACTATGCTTATTCTGTTCTTCCTTTCAATCTGAGTTTTATATATTGGGGCAGAGCCACGTTTCTTCAGACAAGTAGTCTGGGGTAAGTTTCCTGAAACTTTTTGGTAGGCAGACTTTCCATGTTTACTCCCCATCTTCTCTCCCTAGCAGCAGTGAAAAGATGGCTAGTCTTCTCACTGACTAACCACTGAACTAGTTCCAGCACTGCCACCTTTGAATATCTCCAAAGCACTGCCATTTAATAAACACCCTTTATTTTATAACTGCTTAGCCATTCCTTCCCCTTATTTAAAGAGCTCCTGAAAACAAAGCTCATCAACAAAGCCTTCTCTGATGACTATGGAAGAGATGTCCTCATTCCATTGGAATAAACAATTATCTTGCTGTCTAGTTAAGGCTTAATGTTTCTATTTTGCCCTTTGTGCAACATTTTAAGTTTCATGATGATAAGGACCAGGTCTATTGAACTTTTTAAGCAACTGTCATCCTTAATATGTTGACTTCTGCAAGAAGGCACTTCACACTATTTCATAAAGTTGATGACAACAATAGTATCAGAGAATAAAATCCTTATTTGCTTTCTATTGCTCAGCTCATTCAATTATACCAATAGACTGTTAGTAAAACTAGTAATATAGTTCAGGGTCTTAAAATTTGTCTTTAGGATGCAATATATGTTCCTACTGTTATTTGCTTTTGGAAGTGAGACATCATTACTCCAACATTTCTTTGAAAGTGAAGAAGCTGCAGAGAAAAATAAAGGCTGTTTTTATTTCAAATGTAGGGACTTAATTATATGTCTTTTATTCTAAGATATTTAAAATACATTTTCAAAAACGTACATTTACATATAAAAAGCTTAAGTAAATTCACGAAGGAAATGATAAGTGCCCCTCACCCCATATCCCTGAGAGTCTAATCCCTATGACTCAGGTCTCAGAAATCTTATATCCTGGTTCTTTGTCTTTTTCAGAATGATCAACAGATTAGACCAGGGGAGTAATAAAGCTTTCATTTTATTACATCTGTGTATCTCACGAGGATGATGGCCGAAGGGGGAAAACATTTGCAACAACAGTAGCTGATTATACTACACAGTTTGATTCACAACAGGAATTTCTTTTGAGACGATAAAAATGCCTTTGATGAAACAGTGGATTAAAAAAAGTGAAACAAGAAAAATATTGTAATCAAAATACTTAAGACATTTTTCTCATAAGGGAGAACAAGGAGACTAATTAGCTGAAATCAAAATAATTCCTTGTTTCATAAAAATTCCTATTTGGAAGCATTCAGCAACGCCTTTCATAGTGTCCTGAACTTGTCATTATACTCCCTCTCTCATCTGTTTGTGTAATTGCATAGCCTGTTCTATTTCTGAAGGTGGGAAATTGCTCATTTTACTTCTATGGACTTTCTCCTAAGAATCAAATAGGTAAGAGTAAGAAAATAAAAATCAAGGACTTAATCTCTGTATCTGCATACATAAATAATTTACTCTTACTTTCTTGGGATTTAGACTGTAGCATTGTAAGTTTTGACTCATGGTGGGGATCTTCCTGCTCAAAAGGGCTTTGTAGGGAGACCCCTGATTTTAAATTTAGAAGAACTACATTTAAATATCACCTTACAATTGAGCTTATATGAACTTTAGCCAAATCATTTAAACTCTGAGTCTTAGTCCCTCATCTCTAAAATGGGCATAATATTTGTCTAACATACTTCACAGGGTTGTTGTATCAAAGTATGGAGAAGGACCTTGTCATCATGAAGAGCAGTATGAATATATTATTATCACCACCATCATTTTACATATGAGAAAACCAACACTAGTCAGAAAGGTTAAGTATTTTCCCAAAGGACATAAGATTTGTTAGCAATAAAGCAAGAATTAAAAGCTGAGTGTCCAAATTCTTAGTTTCAACTATTTTCCGTTGACTCTTTCTGAAGTGTCGACTTGTTGGAGTTGTGTTTTTTTCTCATTCTGTGTGATTGGGTTTCACTGACCAGTAAATAGGTAAACAGTTAAATGGTGTCTTTCTACTTTATAATTTTAGCCTTGGACTTGAAGTGCGTGTTAACTTTATTAATGCAGAGGAAAGACACAGAGAGTTCATAGGTACCATTGCTCTTTTGCAGACTATTTGGTTGCAGGAGCCTGATCCTGTACTCAGGAGTGAGACATGTTTTTGTATCTGGGAATTGACCTCCACTATGGCTCCTTTGCAACAATAGTTGGTGGCAGAGGATGTGTAGAAGCTTGTCACATAATGTTTGCTTGCATATCTCCAAAATACACAACACAATTCTTAGTCTGAAAGATCATTGCAGATGGGGTCTTCCAAAACATCTCCTTGAGGCTAAGGCACTGGAATGAAACAGTGTCCCTTTCGCCCATGAGCAAGCTAATATCTTTTTTGTAGGATGTTCTGGCCACTCTTAGGCTTGTTAAGTGGGAGAAGAAACTAAATGGGAACAAGGAGATCTGTGCCAGATAGTCTTGTAACCAGAGGGAGGAAGTTTCTTATGTAATGACAAAGTGAAAACAATTGAAAAATGTGTTACATAGACACAACGTGGGTTGAACTGAAGGTGATTTTGGTAGTACAGACAGTATTTCAGCTCTGTACTTTTTTTATTTCCATTTTAGACTCCTCTCAACTTGTTTCTTTTTTAAAAGCAAAAGCTGGAGGATATCAAACTGGAAATAACGGGCTGCTTTGGAGAAAGTATAGTTTCAAAATCAAAGCTATATAGTGATATCATATGTTGAATAAAGTGAAGGTTCAACTACAGTTTGTTGAACTTGACAAACTTGACAGAACCAAGTGATTTTTAACCTAGTCAGAAACAAGGCCAGAAGAAGATATGGGCTATCACTCCTTTCTCATACACTGACCTACAAGATTGCTGTATCAAGAGCCATGCCAAGAAGGAATAATATTTACAGACATTTTGGAAACACCTGCAGCAGAAAACTTCTGTCAGATCAATAAAGAAGGGTTGACAGGCATCTAAGAATACCAAGGAGAGGGAAACGTTGGCTATAACTGCTGAAAGTGTGTGTGTGTGTGTGTGTGTGTGTGTGTGTGTGTGTGTGTGTGTGTAGTATATATAGGAAATAACTTGCAGGAAAAGCACAAGTCTCCTTTCCCTTCACTATAGTGTGTGTGTGTGTGTGTGTGTGTGTGTGTGTGTGTGTTTGGGGGGGAGAATGTCTTGGTTTCACCATGGTGGTAGAGACAGTTCTTGGACTTTCAAGCTCAAGTAGCCTGAGTTTACATCTCAGTTCTGCTTTTTACTAGCTGGCTATGAGGCCGGTCAAGGAAGGATAAAGTGTCATTAGGGACTAAAATACAGATTACCCAAACAAATGTGGCTTAAGTAGCAAAGACTTTCCATCATATCATATAAAAAAAGTCTGAAGGGAAGCTACTGCAGGACTGATGCAGCAACCGGACAATGTCATCAGGAGTCCAACTTCTTTCTAATTTTTTTTTCTTTACCATCTTCAGTATATTGGCTTTTCCTTATCAGGTAGGTTAAGTCATGGCCCCAAGATGGCCACCTTAGCTCAAAAATAATGCCTCACATAATCATATCTATAGCAGAAAAGCAACACCCGGGGGTCAATGAGAATCTTTCCTCACAAGGCTTTATTTTTTATGTGGAAAGAAACTTTTTCCTAGAAGTTGTCTAGCTCACTTCCCTTTATGTCTCATGGGCCAGAATTGGGTCATATCTGATTACATCAACCAATGATTCAGTATGAGAATGGGATTGCGACTTATCTTCTCTGTGGAGATTTGTTGCCAACTAGCTGTGTCTGCATCAGGTTATGTCTACCTTACAGGGTGATAGCAAGCATTAGAGATATATGTACAAGCTTTGCCACTTTGCTTGGTTCATCTCAGGCACACATTAAACAATCATTATTATTTTAATTGTTTTTAATTATTAGCACTTTTTCTACAATCCTTTATTTTCCTGTGAATGTTTGAATATAGTTGTAATCCATATATAAAACTTTGTACCTCACTTTTAGTTCATTATATTTATAGTATAAACATTTCCTAGTGTTTCTGTAGAGTCTCAATAATATCACTTTAAAATTTTATTGAACGAGAGAAAATATTCGTAACTGAGATATTGAATGAGGGGTTAATATCCTAAATATATAAAAAGCTCAAATAATTCAATAGCAAAAATAATCTGATTAAAAAATGGGTGGAAGATGTAAAGATATCCAACAGGAACATTAAAAGATGGTCAACATTTCTAATTATTAGGGAAATGTAGCTCAAAAGCACATTTGTTAGAATGTAAACTGGTGTAGCCACTAAAGAAAATAGTAAGAAGATTCCTCAAAAAATGAAAATAAAGCTACTATGTGATCCAGCTATTCCACTTCTGGGTATTTGTCCAACAAAAACAATGGAAATACTAATTTGAAAAGATATTTGTACCCCTCTGCTCATTGCAGCATTATTTATAAATAACCAAGACATGGAAACAACCTGAGCAGCCACTGATAGATGAACAGATAAAGAAGATGTGATATTGATATATATATTTGTAGATCTCTATGTTTTGGGAAAAACATCTAATACAACCTAACTTTCTTTTTCAGGTAAAATAAGCAAACATCAAACAATATATAAAGTAAGATAACTATATAAAAAATCAATACAAGAAAAGCTTAGTCTAATGTAATAATTTAAAGTCTTTAAAAAAATAAAATAAATTAGTTGTCTTTCAGATTTCTTCTCCTTTTCCTTGTCCATTCCAAGGTGGTGATTGGTATAGAGAGGCACTTGCCAGGTCCTGTGGTGAGGAGGGACCACTCTGTAGTCCTTGCTGGTCTATGTAGAGATAATGTCCCTTAGTTTTTTGGCTGCTGCTTGTCCTACCTGGTATGTCTGGACAAACTTGACAGCTGGTGAACTCTTGATCTTCTCCTCCTGTTTACCCAGTGCCCTGTGGTCCTCCTTGTGTGTTGAGTACTGAATGCCCCCTTGAAGTCTGGCTGCAACTCTAGTGTGTCCCCAGTCAGGGATATCTACCCTTCTGCTCCAAGCTGCAGGGTCACTTGGTCCTTTTAAGACACATATGTAAGCTTGCCAGCCAGCACCATTTACTTTTCAAAGGCAAATGGAAGCTTTTAAATTTAGTGGGAAACTTCATTGGCTTTAAACGTAAGGGTGTTTCCTCTCAGAATCCTGTTTTAGGAAATGGGAAAAGTTTTTCATACTCTGCCCTCAGTTTCCTTCTCAATCTAATACATCTCTTTCTCCAGGACGTTTACTGGGGAGTGGAATGGTCATCATACACGTTTTTATCACCTGTTCTTCCTATAGCCGTACCATTCTCCTTTTTACATCTTTTGGCAAGAAGCAACAGGCTTTCTACTTCCTCTATGTTGTGAGTTTGTTTTAGTAAAGCTTATAAAAAACTCATGATCTAGGGCACTGAGGCTGAATACTAAAGGAGGCTAAATTTTTAAAAAAAATTCTTAGTCAATAATAAAGCCTGGCACTACGACTACTGTATTTTATCAATTTGAAAATGCCATGATTGTAAGATGCACTATTATTTTGTATATCATTAAGACCATGGCCTGATGCTTAATAATAGTCAGTGAGAGTCCTAAACTGGTTATAAGGATTTCTCACTGAAGTGAAATCTCTTTTATCTGCTCTGGGGAACTTGAATTCTCTTGCCTTGCTTTCAATCACAATACTTGGCAAGTGATAGGTATTCCTTTAGCAAATATGTTAGTAAAACAATGTAACATAGTTTTTTTTTTTTAATTAATTTTTAGAGACTGAGGGGGAAGAGAGAGAGAGAGAGAGAGAGAGAGAGAGAGAGAGAGAGGCACTAGTTTGTTGTTCCATGTGTTTATGCATTCATTGGTTGATTCTAGTATGTGACCTGACCAGGGATTGAACCCACAACCTTGACACGTTAGGACAATGCTTTAATCAACTGAGCTACCAGGTCAGGGCTTAATGTGACATAGTTTTAATGACATGTGAGTATCTTCCTTTTACTGGTCCGTAAGAGCCCTTGGTTGTT
Source organism: Saccopteryx leptura (assembly GCF_036850995.1). Lineage (NCBI taxonomy): Eukaryota > Metazoa > Chordata > Mammalia > Chiroptera > Emballonuridae > Saccopteryx > Saccopteryx leptura. The sequence goes on along the minus strand of NC_089508.1, from coordinate 46,367,009 downwards.
GTTTTCCAACAAAGTAAGAATAGCAACCATTTATCCAACTGGAGTATTTGTTTTCCTTTTATCAAATTTACATTCCATTACAAATTTACATTGCTTTGTTTCTGTGCCTTTCTGTATATGCAATTATTATTATTTTTTATCCAATCACAAATCATAGTATATTCTTTTTGAATACAATTTGTTTCAGTTCAACTCTATCTGGAAGAAGATGATTAGATTTGGGGAGCAAGTAGACCAGTAGTTAGTTGAACCTTGAGGTTCTCTTGATGGAGGTCATTGGTTGCAGAGGCCAGATCAAGGCATTCTACCTGGCTTATTGGGAAGCAGAAACCCTGGAAGTAAACATCCCTTAATAAAAGACTGAAGAAGAGAAGAGAAAATTCTAGGGCATTCACATGGTAGCTGCCTGGGGTAGTCTTGCTTCTGTCTTCCTGTAAGGCTCAGCTCAAATGCCCTGTGCACATCAAACCTTTCTCTGATCCAATAGATATTAGGCTAGGTCTGCTGCTATGTTCTTTTCCTATTCTAGCACTTAGAATAGTTAAAAAAAAATAATGACTAGTTTATCCTCACACTAGAAATGGAACTCTGCAAGAATCTGTCTTGTTCACCATTGGATTTTTCAGCCTAACACAGTGCCTCATACATAGTAGGTATTTAGTATATATGTGCTGAAAGGAAGGAAAAAAGAAAATACTGTAATTAATGAAGTTTCCAATAAATAATTGATTGGGGTGGAGATACAGAATGCAATTTTTCAGGTTCTGGAGTAGCAGAAAACGAAAATCTTTGTCTTGAAGTTTCAGATGCTGTGTCCGGATAAGGAATGGGAATCATTCACACTTTCTAATAATATAGCTATCCTGTGACAGTTGCGCTTGTCCCTACTACTCATTAGTGGGTCTAGAGGTCCTTTCTGTTGGTGGGAGAATTAAGAAGGGGAAGCCTTGGCTTTGGCAAAGGTGTGTTTAAATTCTTGTCCTATTTCTAAGGAGGGTGAATTGTTGATGTCTTGATGCATATACCAGTATAAACACACATCCAAAACAAATAAACAGACAAATGAAAGTTGTTCATAGTCTTTTTGTTTTCTTCGTGTAATTTTATACTTTATGCTTATCAAATCAATTAAGAAGAGTAAGGATGCTGCAAAAATTCTTACATACTTGTGGTAAGTAGACTAATGGCTCCCCAAAGATGTGCATGTTCTAATCTCCAGAACCTGTGAATATATTACCTGATACAGAAAAGGGACTTTGCAGATGTGATTACGGTTAAGGACCTTGAGATGGGAGATTATCCAGGTGGACCCAATGTAATCACGTGGGTTCTTAAAGAGGAAGACCTTTTCAGACTATGGTCAGGAGACACAACTATGGAAGAATATCAGAGAGATGCAACAATGCTGATTTTAAAGATAGAGGAAAGAGGAGACAAGAATTGTGGACAGTTTTTAGAAGCTAGAAAAGACAAAGAAAGGATTACTCGATAAAGCCTTGAGGAAGAAATGCATCCTTGTCGACACCTTGATTTTAGCTCCCATGAGACTTGTATTGGATTTATAACCTACAAACCTGTAAGATAATAAATTTGTGTTATTTAACCACTAGATTTTCAGTAATTTATTATAGCAGCAATAGAATGCAAAGATAATAATGACCTATAATTAATAATTTCATTCTAAGGTACTCTGTAAAGACATACATGCTTCAACAATCTTGTATCTGCTAAGTCTTTCTCATAAAGACCAAAGATTCTACCAGGCTCACTCAAGAGCTAACTCCTAGACCTGGTAAATTCTAGATGCTCAGGGAAGTTACCACCCCAAAGAGTGAGCCTTCAGCAAGGGGAATGGGAATGGGCAGACTAAAGCCTCAGTTTTTCTGTTCTCTGCTGAGATATTTTGAGGCATATTTCATGTGGTTTCTCAGGGGGTTGAGCCCCAGTTGCCCACAGCAATGAGCCTTCCCTATTTATCCTGTTCCCTCCTTCGAGCATGAAGTAGAATTAGGCAGAACTGAGTTGAATTGGGAAGCCATGAGAGAAGGGTGAAGAGCCACACACTAGAATGCTACATGTTGAAAGGCCAAGTCTAGGGAGAACCATGGGTAACTCCAGGCGAGAGGCTTTTCTGAGTTATCTTGGGGATGGCAATGCATTTGGTTGCTGGGAGGTGCCCACACAAGGTCCTCCACCCCAGTAAGCATGAACACTAACAGCAAGCCCTGGCTAGGACCTTTGCCTATAAGCAGGCTGAGGTTCTCTGGAGCTCCAACCCTTACGTACGTACTCTGGGAGTCAACTCCTAGAAAAAAAGAGGATGGGTCTTCCTGACAGAGCAAACATGCAAAGGCATGGAGGCCTGACGTGGCTGGGAAAGACATCCAGTGCGATTGACTGGGAAAGGAGATTGAGGATGAGGAGTGGAAAATGAAAACTGGAAAACCCACACTAAAAATATTCAGAGCAACTACAGTTTACTGAGTATTTACTATGCACAGGTACCAGGCCAATAGTTTTAAGGGTGATTGCATTTTGTTCTGACACTGTGTCATTTGCTTTTTGCTATTAAATCTATTACCTTTCCTCTCCTAGTTCTGCTCAGTATCATAGAGACTACAATACTCAGGTTTTGTTGCTGGCTAGTGGCCAGTGAGATTGGGTAAGAGAAGACACTTGTGGGGGAATGAAAAGAGGGAGAGGGGGAAATCTGGGTCTATTTCTCCCTTTCTCCCTGTCTCTGATCTTTATAGCAGCGGCATTTCCTTGCTGGCCCCAGGTCCCTGCTTATAACTTGCTGCCTTGTACTCCAGAACTATATTCCTCCAGTCCTAGGAGTGGTAGTGACTTTCTACTGTTACAAACGTCTGGGTTGCCTTACTGTTCCTTGTATGACTTATAAGCCCTTCCCTAACCTGCTACCCCATGGGCTGTATTAAATATCCTGTTTGAAATGCTAGAGTGGTGTCTGTTTTCCTGAAAGGACCCTGACTGGCACGCCTTCTAAAGGAGGCCGGCACTATTTAGAATCCATTTGAGGGCTGAGGGTGTGGAGGCTAAGGAAGGTAAGTGATAACCTTTGGGTCTCGCCACTGTGAGTGGGGCAAGCTGCGCCAGCTGAGATATGGCCTTGGATCCCCAGGACTGATTCTGCAGGAGGTGAAGATCAAAGGCAGAAGAGCGACAAAATTAGAACTGTGTTTTAGAAAGGATGCTGGCAGAGTTGTCTTCCACATCCAACATGCTTGCTTACCTCAATAAAACTACCCAGTTTCCACACAGATCTAAGTTGCAAATAGGGTACAAAATGCCTGTATTGGTATTGTCCTTCTGTTCCTTTGATTCTGTTAATTGTGTGCTATATTTTCCTGCAGATTTAGCTAAGAATCATTTCATGAATGAAAAGTCTTCTGTGCATCAAACCGAACTATTACCACCTGACCAAAGTCTTTTCATTAACAGACACTTTAAGTCCCAGTAGGTTCTGTGATAATCTGTAAATACTTCTTTCCTCAGGGTTCTTTGGGCCAAAGAGTGTACCACATGGACAAAATGAATCTACATGATGTAAATTATTCAAGAGCATATAAAATTTACTCTGCACATTTATGCAAATAAAAGAAGCAGAATTGTTTTTCAATATCTACTTATGTCCCACAGCTGTGTCTGAGTTATCAATAAGTTTAATTGTAAAAATGTTGGCTGAATTTTCCAGTCCTTATGTATTTTCCCAAGGAAAGCTTGTTCGTTGATGTGCTTAGGTTCAGACAGTTCAAGATGTCTTTTGATGCTATGTATTAATATTCCAATGTTCTTTATTTGGACAAAACTAGACTCATACAACTCATAGACTTCCTTTTCCATTCTAGTCCTTTATGTCCCTCACCTCTTTTCTAGCTTTCTAACTTTCTGACCTGGCATAGGATTATACAAAATTTCTGGGCAAATTGTGAAATTGAAAAACAACTTATAATCTTCAATGCCTATTGGAATGAAAATTCACTCTTGCATTTACATTGTTAGTAAAGGGTCCTGTGAGCCCATGGAAAGCTGCATGTATAGTGGTTAAGAACACGGATTCTAGAGCCCAGGTGTGAATCCAGACTACCTATTGCTAGCAATTTCTAATTGGACCTTGTATAAATTACTTAACCTCTCTATGTCTCAGTTCTTTCCTATGTAAAGTGAAGATAAGAGTAACATGTATGTCAAAGAGTTGTTATGAACATGAAATGAGTTAATAGACATGAAGCAGTTAGAGCTGTGCCCAGCATTTAATCAATGTTAGTATTATTATGTGAGTCAGCCATGGAAAATTTTTATTCCCACCATACAAATCAACAAAGATTGGAATATATATATATATTTTTTGAGGGAGGGGGTAAATATAATGATATACCTCTTCCAAGCTCTAATTGGTAACATTAGACTATTTAAGCTTTATTTAGTGGATGTTGGCATTACTCAGTTTTCCCTGTAATTGGAATGGGAGTCCTTGTACTCCAAGTCACTGGTGGTTGTAAATGCCATGAAGACAAGCCTTCAAATTTGGGTGAGAAGGGGTCAGACAGTACTGTAGCAGACAGGGGCAGGGCACTGGGGACCTTTCTGTGGGAAACTTGCTCCTGGGCTGCATCCCTGGCAGTCCAATTTCTTTCCACACACTGGCACCAAAGACAGGGCACACATTCATGTTTGGAATTTCTAAACTTTTAAAGAATATATACTGATAACAGAAGAAAGGCAGGAAACTAAAGCAGAATGTAGGGTTTCACTGCCACTCTGCCTTGCCCGTTATTCCTCCTTCACTTCATGGCCACTGTGGGTGCTCCAAGTTCTGTCCTTGGGCTTCTGGCACCAGAAAGACGGCAGGTTTTCTACTGGAATGTTAGCCACCCTGCAGGGATCCGACGGGCACCTTCCTTCCAGCTAGAAATTGTAGACATAGGGAGGTCGCTCGGTGCCAGTCCTTTCTTCTGAGTGTTGACTCTCCTTCAAACTCTGCCTGGTTTAGGTTATTCTCCAGTGCCTGCAGATAATTGTTTTACAATTTGTATAGAGTTATTTCTGAAATGGCTGGCATAATAGAAATTTACTTGGTCATTAACAGAAATGGAGCTCCTGTATAGGAACTAAAATTAAAAAATCTATTCACTGAGTTTTTAATTTCATTTATTGTATTTTTAAAAATTTTTTATTAATTTTAATTTATTGTGTTTACATGGAGTCAAGTGTCCCACTGAATATTACTCCCTCACCCCCATCCCGTGTCCCCTTTTTATACCCCCTTTGCTCCCCTCCCCTAACTCCCTCCCCCTTTCCTTCAAGAATCTGCTGTCCTGTTATCTGTATCTATGTTTTATGTATATATATTTTCTCTAATCCCTTCACCTTCTCTGATCCCATCCCCTTATCCCCCTTCACTCTGACAGCTGTCCCTCTGGTCCCTGTGATCTTGCCTCTGCCTCTATTCCATTCCTCAGTTGACTTTGTTCATTAGATTCCACATATAAGTGAGATCATATGATATTTGTCTTTCTCTGTCTGGCTTATTTCACTTAGCATAATATATAATATATAAATAGTTTCTAGGTCCATCCATGCCATCACAAAAGTAAGATTTCCTTCTTTTTCATGGCCACATAGTATTCCATTGTATATATGTACCACTGCTTTTTAATCCACTCATCCACTGATGGACATTTGGGCTGTTTCAGATTTGGCTATTGTAAACAATGCTGCAATAAACATGGGGATGAATATCTTCTTTTGAATCAGTGATTTAGTATTCTTAGTGTATATTCCTAAAAGTTGGATAGCTGGGTCAAAAGGCAGTTCTATTTTTAATTTTTTGAGGAAAACCCATACAGTTCTCCACAGTGGCTGCACCAGTCTGCATTCCCACCAGCAGTGCAGGAGGGTTCCCTTTTCTTCACATCCTCGCCAGCACTTATTGTGTGTTGTTTTGTTAATGTGTGCCATTCTGACAGGTGTGAGGTGGTAACACATTGTGGTTTTAATTTGCATTTCTCTGATGATTAGTGATGTTGAACATTTTTTTATATGCCTATTGGCCATCTGTATGTCCTCTTTGAAGAAGTGCCTATTCAGTTCTTCTTTATTATTATTATTTTTTAAGACTTTACTCAATTTTAGAAAGGAGAGAGAGATAGAGAGAGAGAAAGGGGAGGAGCAGGAAACATCAACTCCCATATGTGCCTTGACCAGGCAAGCCCAGGGTTTTGAACCAGTGACCTCAGTGTTCCAGGTCAATGCTTTATCCCACTGTGCCACCACAGGTCAGGCTTTATTCAGTTCTTTGCCCATCTTTTTAATTGAATTGTTTACCTTCCTGTTGTTGAGTTTTAGAAATTCTTTATAAATTTTGTGCCATGGGCCAGCCGTGATGAGTATGTTCAGGTCCCAAGCGGGAATGGTACGGAATTGATGAAAATAGACATAAAGAATTAAAGATGTATAAGATGGGTCCGGGAGGGCTTCACAGTTCCTGCTAGCAGAGAATTACTGCCTTAGCAGAGCTGCCAAACATGGCCACCCCCAGAAACGCATCCTTCTTTATTTACAGATCAAAGTGATAATTAGCATACAGTGTCCAAGGCAACATAAGAACTCCATCAAGTGTAGAAAACCCCCACTAATACATAAACATACACAAAGAAGCCAGTCTTTTCTTCCAGGAAACATGGGGGGAAGGATGAGCAAATACATGGAGGTGTGGGGAAGGGCTTAACCTTTTATAACTTAGTGAGTCAGAGGGCAGAGGGCTGGGCAGCAGCCTCTGTCCACAAAATCCAAACTGCAAAATACCCTGTTGGCTTTTTGGTTCCCAAGAATTTTGGTTATTAACCCCTTATCAGATATATTGGCAAATATGTTCTCCCATTGTGTGGGTTGTCTTTTTATTTCATTCATAGTGTTTTTTGCTGTGCAAAAGCTTTTTAGTTTGATATAGTCCCATTTGTTCATCCTGTCCTTTATTTCACTTGCCCGTGGAGATAAATCAGCAAAAATATTGCTACGAGAAATATCAGAGAGTTTACTGCCTATGTTTTCTTCCAAGATGTTTATGATTTGACAACTTACATTTAAGCCTTTTAGCCATTTTGAGTTTATTTTTGTGAATGGTGTAAGTTGGTGGTCTAGTTTTATTTTTTTGCAAGTACCTGTCTAATTTTCCCATCACTATTTATTAAAGAACTGTCTTTACTCCTTGTATGGTCTTATCTCCTTTGTCAAATATCAATTGACCATAGAGCTGTGGGTTTATTTCTGGGTTCTCTGTTCTGTTCCATTAATCTGTATGCCTGTTCTTATGCCAGTACCAAGCTGTTTTGAGTATAATGGCCTTGTAGTATAACTTGATATCAGGAAGTGTGATACTTCCCACTTTATTCTTCATTTTCAAGATTGCTGAGGCTATTCGTGTTCTTTTTTGGTTCCATATACATTTTTGGAATATTTGTTCTATACTTTTGAAATATGTCATTGGTATTTTAATAGGAATTGCATTGAATTTATAGATTCTTTTTGGTAATATAGACATCTTAATGATGTTTATCCTTCCTAACCATGAACATAGTATATGCTTCCACTTGTTTGTATCTTCCTTGATTTCTTTCATCAATGTTTTATAATTTTTCGAGTACAAGTCTTTTACCTCCTTGGTTAAATTTACTCCTAGGTACTTTTTTTTTTTTTTTTTTTTTTTTGCCGTAATAGTGAAGGGGATTGTTTCCTTAATTTCTCTTTCAGACAGTTTATTGTTGGTGTATAAAATGCCACTGACTTCTGAATATTAATTTTATATCCTGCTACCTTGCTGAATTTATTTATCAGGTCTAGTAGTTTTTTGACTGAGACTTTAGGGTTTTCTATGTACAGTATCATGTCACCAGCAAATGATGATAGTTTTACTTCTTCTTTTCCAATTTGGATGTTTTTATTTCTTCTTTTTGTCTAATTGCTGTGGCTAAGACTTCCAGAACTATGTTAAATAAAAGTGGTGAAAGAGGGCACCCCTGCCTTGTTCCTGATCTTAAGGGGATTGCTTTTAATTTTCGCCCATTGAGTATGATGTTGGCTGTGGATTTGTCATAGATGGCCTTTATCATGTTGAAGTATGTTCCCTGTATTCCTACTTTGCTGAGAGTTTTGATCATAAATGGGTGCTGGATTTTATCAAATGCTTTTTCTGCATCTATTGATATTATAGTATCATGTGATTTTTTTCTTCCTTTGTTTATGTGATGAATCACATTGATTGGTTTGTAAATATTGTACCAGCCTTGCCTCCCCAGAATAAATCCCACTTGATCATGATGTATAATTTTTTTATGTATTGGTGGATCTGGTTTGCTAATATTTTGTTGAGAATTTTAGCATCTAAGTTCAACAGGGATATTGGCCTATAGTTTTCTTCTTTGTAGTGTCTTTACCTGGATTATGCTTGCCTCATAAAAGGAGCTTGGAAGTCTCCCCTCCTCTTGAATTTTTTGAAATAGCTTGACAAGGATAGGTGTTAGTTCTTTGAATATTTGTTAAAATTTGCCAGTGAAGCCATTTGGTCCAGACTTTTATTTGCTGGAAGTTTTTTGATAACTGTTTCAATTTCATTTGTTGTAATTGGTCTGTTTAGGTTTTCTGATTTTTCCAGATTGAGTTTTGGAAGATTATATGTTTCTAGAAATTTATCCATTTTGCCTAGGTTGTCCAATTTTTTGGTAGATCTTCATAGTATTTTCTTACAATCCTTTGTATTTCTGTGGTGTCAGTTGTCACTTTTCCACTTTCATTTCTAATTTTATTTATTTGAGTCATCTCTCTTTTTTTCTTGATGAGTCTGGTTAAAGGTTCATCAATCTTGTTTACCTTTTTGAAGAACCAGCTCTTGTTTTCATTAATCTTCTGTATTATTTTTTTAGACTCTATGTCATTTATTTCTGCTCTGATCTTTATTATTTCCTTCCTTCTACTTCCTCTAGGCTCTATTTGTTGTTCTTTTTCTAGTTCTTTTAGATACAATGTTAAGTTGTTTATTTGAGCTTTTTCTTGTTTCTTAAGGTATGCCTAATAATGCTATGAACTTCCTTCTCAGGACTGCTTTTGCTGTGTCCCATAAATTTTGAGTTGTATGTTCATTTTCATTTATTTCAAGGAAATTTTTTATTTCTTTCTTGATCTTGTTGTTAACCCATTCATTATTTAATAACATGCTATTTAGCCTCCAAGTGTTTGAATGTTTTTCAGTTTTTTATTGTAGTTGATTTCTAGTTTCATGCCATTGTGATCTGAGAAGATGCTTGATATGATTTCAATCTTCTTAAATTTATTGAGACTCGTTTTGTGTTATTGTATTTTTTAGTTGTAGAATTTCCCAGTCCTTTAAAAATAGTTGGTTTTAACTGTTTAGCTTCTCAATCTTGTGTTTTAATTTCCTAAATATATTAATCTTAATTATTTCAAAGTTTGTATTTCATACTTCCCTTATCTAGATCCACTGTGGGTTTGTTTTTTAAAAAAATTTTACACTACAATTACAATTTCACCAGTCATTAAAGAAGATAGATTCATTTCTTGATTTTATTTTTCCTGCTAGCTCTAGCCCTGTTTCTTTCTTCCCTTTGCTACATACCTTTGAAAAAATTCTTTATTCTTACTTTTTCCTAGTTATCTTCATCCGTTTTTTCCCCCTTAACTCAATCTGAGCAGTCCTTCTCTTGTAGGTGTTTTTATGTGCCAGTAGTGGTGTGGTTTCTGCATTGTTAAATCCAATGATTTTTGTCAGTCCTCCTCTTATTTTACCTGTAAATTGACTATTTTCTCCTTCCTTATAAACTTTCTTTACTTGGCTACCAGAACACTGAAGACACTAATTGTTCCTTCTCTTTCTCCTTTATTCCTTTTCCATTGTTTTTTATTTTTCTCCTTCCTTCCTTCTTCCCTTTCTTTCTTTCTATCTTGGACTAATCCAGTACTAAATTCTTTTTAACTTAAAAAATATTATTAATTTTAGAAAGAGGAATGGGGGGGGGAGAGAGAGAGAGAGAGAGAGAGAGATTTTTTTGTTCCAATTATTTATGCATTCTTTATTTGTTTCTTATATGTGCCCTGATCTGGGATCTAACTCCCAATCTTGGCATATTGAGAAGACTCTCTAACCAGCTGAGCTACCCACTAGGGCCAGTACTAAATTCTTGATCTTCTCTCTTTTTAGCTGTACTTCCTCCCTTGGTGTTCTCCATCTGTCTTATAGTTTTAAATCCATCTATGTATTATAACTCACAAATTCATATTTGCAGTCTAGATCCCTCTGCCAAACTCTAGACAAATCTACTCAGCTCTTGAATCGATAACTATACTGGATATAAAATAAACACCTTAACCCTGGCCAGGCAGCTCACTTTGTTAGAGCGCCATCCCGATATGCCAAGGTTGTAGGTTTGATCCCCAGTCAGGTCACATACAAGAATCAATCAATGAATGTATGTTTCTCTATTTCTCAAATCAATAAATAAAAAGATTAGAAAACAAATAGACACCTTAAACTTTATATGTTCAAAGCTGAGCTCCTCATTTTCTTCTCCCCATGTGCATTACCCACAAAGTCCTCTATCCAAGTATAATATATCTTCACTGACCTGTGTCTTGGGTCAAAATTCTCAGTCATTCTCTTCACTCCCTTGTGTTAATTAATTATTTTAAAAAGAACTTTATTATTCAAAGTAGACAATTTATTATTTTTTAGTATATTTACTGTGTTGTATAGCCATTATCACCATCTAATTTTAGGACATTTTCATCGTTCCCCCTTTCCCCCCAATAACTTGTACCCATTAGCAGTCACTCCCTATTTTTTTTGCAGCATCCCCCATCTGTCCTTTTAGCCACTAAACTCCTGGAAAGGAGATTTATGATAGCTTTACTCTTGGTTTTGCTCCTGGGAATAGACCCAGCCTAAAAAGCAAATTTATGGCAGCCTCATTTCTCAAATGTTTCTGTTTTCAGACAGATGAGTGAAGCTCTGAGAAGGCTTCTTTCTGTATCTGTTGAATCTTAGACATATTCATCTTGGAGTAAGCTTTGTACTGATTCTGAGGTTCTGAGTCAGTCCCCACAGAGTCTTCCTTCAGCTACTCAGTCTTTCAGATGCTGCTTTTGGAATCAGAAACTTTGGAAAAGCATCCCCAAATCCTATAATATTCTCTTTTGGCTTTCTTCCTCTTGGATTTTGATTTTATAATCCTCACTGTCTAGAGAGATCTCCAGTGCCTTTTAGCGGATTTGAAAAAAAAAATTTCATCTAGCTTTCCTAGTTGTTCTTTGCAGGAAGGTTGGTTTAAAAATGGCCTACTCTGCCAACAGATATATGAAATGCACAACTTCACTAGCTATCAAAGAAATGCAAATAAAAACCACAATGAGATACCCCCTCACACCTGTTAGAATGGCTATTATTAGTAAGAAGAAGCAACAGGTGTTGGAGAGGTTGTGGAGAACCTCATAAACTACTGGTAGGAATGTAAATTGGCACAGCCACTTTGGCAAACAGTATGGAAGTTCCTCAAAAAATTAAGAAAGACATCTGTGAAAATATGTGTACCTTATGTTCATTCATTGCAGCATTATTAACAGTAGCTAAGATATGGAAACAACCTAAGTGTTTTTTGAGGGATGACTGAATAAAGAATATGTATTGAATAGCACATATAAACAATGAAATACTATTCAGCCAAAAGAAAGGATGAAGAGACACACGTTGTTTCAACAAGGTTAAGGGTCTTGGCCCTGGCTGGTTGGCTCATTGGTAGAGCCAGGGCCTGGCATGTGGATATACTAGGTTCGATTCCTGGTCAGGGCACACAGGAGAAGCTACTATCTGCTGTTCCACTGTCCCCCTCCCCCTCCCCTCTCTCTCTTTTACTCTCTCTTTTCCCCCTCTCTTCCTCTCGCATACCCATGGCTCGACTGGTTTGAACAAGTTGGCCCCGGGCACTGAGGGTGGTTCCATGGCCTTGACTCAGCTGCTAAAATAGCTCAGTTACCAAGCAATGGAGCAATGGCCCCAGATAGGCAGAGCATCGCCCAGAAGGGGGCTTTCTGGATGGATCCTGGTCAGGACACATGTGGGAGTCTATCTCTCTGCTTCCCACTTCTCACTTAATTAGAAAAAAAAGATTAAAGGTCATAACTGGAAAATAGTGGGAAAGGGATTAAAGTCTGGGTCTTTTCACCTCTAGAGCCTTAATAACTCTGCTATGTTGCAAATTTTTAAAAAAATAAAATTTCACTTTTGTGTTTTTCTACCACTAGCCTCATTGCACACTCCCCTTCCCCACAGAAAGTTGCAAATACAGTGAGGAAATTTTAAATAAAACACAGATCCAAACCAGAAGTCTTACAACATCTAAGGGGCAAAAAAAGCCTAAAAGAATCCAAATATTTCAATAGGGTTAGTGTTAACTTCAAAAAAGAAAAGTTAAGGCCCTGGCCGGTTGGCTCAGCGGTAGAGCGTCGGCCTAGCGTGCGGAGGACCCGGGTTCGATTCCCGGCCAGGGCACACAGGAGAAGCGCCCATTTGCTTCTCCACCCCTCCGCCACGCTTTCCTCTCTGTCTCTCTCTTCCCCTCCCGCAGCCGAGGCTCCATTGGAGCAAAGATGGCCCAGGCGCTGGGGATGGCTCTGTGGCCTCTGCCTCAGGCGCTAGAGTGGCTCTGGTCGCAACGTGGCGACGCCCAGGATGGGCAGAGCATTGCCCCCTGGTGGGCAGAGCGTCGCCCCTGGTGGGCGTGCCGGGTGGATCCCGGTCGGGCGCATGCGGGAGTCTGTCTGACTGTCTCTCCCTGTTTCCAGCTTCAGAAAAATGAAAGAAAAAAAAAAAGAAAAGTTAAGTAGTTATTATGTCTACTCAATACAAAAAAAAGTAGTTTCTATGAGAAATGTATATCCTATAATGCCCAAAGACTATTCAAAGCTTGAAAATGTAATAGAAAAATAAAAATGTCATTGAAAATAGAAAAGAACATAATTTATTTGGAACAAAGATTAAGTTATATAGTTTTTTGGCTTTTTGGCCTTTTGGCCAAGATGTAGTGTAGCAATTTGTTCTTACCAGTTTAATATCTGATATGTCCTCTGTCTGAGGACAATAAATTAAATGTGCTTTTGGAGCAGGGAGATGGAGTAGGAGCTTGCTCCGTCCACTCACACACGAGCTGGTATTGCAGTGCTTCTGGAAATGGTGCACAAAAAAAGCAAAAAAAGTTTAAGTTATAATAAAAATATATCTAAAGAAATATCACATCACAACTAAGATATTGCAAAGAAATTGATTTATTTCTACAATAACTCTTTACCGAGTACTCACTATTAAGTTCTGGTGCTGAAGATACCACAGTGAACAAAACACAGCTAAAGCTCTTTCTCTTATGGAGCTTATATCCTAGAGAAGGAAGATAGATGACAAATAATTTAAATATATGTATAGTAAATGTTAGGTGATAATGAGTGATTTGGTAAAAAAAAGTCATAATAAGGAAAACATTATCTTAGGGTGGGAATGAGGTTATATTTTAGATTGAGCATTCAGAAAAGTCCTTATGGGTACTGTAACTACTGAAGGAAGTGAAGGAGCAAGCCATGTGGATAGTGAGGGAAGAACATTTTGACCAAAAGATCAGTAAATGCAAAGTTTGTGACGAGGGAAGCATGTGTGGCCTTTTTCTGGAACAACAAGGGGAATTTACTCCTCTCAATGAGGGGGATGATTTCAGGAAGTGAGATCAGATACCAGCAACAACATATCATGTAGGACCTTGAGGTCGTTGTAAGGCTTTTGAGAGGGTTTGAAGCAGAGGAATGTCACACTCTGATTTATGCTTTTACTATATCATTCTGGCCGTTCTATTGGAGATGGAATGAAGAGGGCAAGATAGGAAGCAGGAAGATCACCTAAGAGGCTACTGTAAAATTTCAGGGGGACAGTGGCCTGAGAGGGGCAGAAATGGTAGGAATGGCAATAAGCAGTGGAATTTCAGAAATGCTAGAGAACAGAACAGACAGATTGCTTATGGGATGTGAGAGCAAGAGAAGGGCAAAGGATTATTACAAAAAAATTTTTTTTCTGAAGTTGGAAACGGGGAGGCAGTCAGACAGATTCCCACATGCGCCTAACCGGGATCCACCCGGCATGCCCACCAGGGGGTGATGCTCTGCCCATCTGAGGCATTGCTCTGTTGCGACCAGAGCCATTCTAGTGCCTGAGGCAGAGGCCATCCTCAGTGCCCGGGCCAACCTTGCTCCAATGGAGCCTTGGCTGCGGGAGGGGAAGAGAGAGACAGAGAGGAAGGAGAGGGGGAGGGGTGGAGAAGCAAGATGGGTGCTTCTCCTGTGTGCCCTGGCCAGGAATCGAACCCTGAACTCCTGCACGCCAGGCCGATGCTCTACCACTGAGCCAACTGGCCAGGGCCTGGATTATTACAAATTTTAAACTAGATGAACTGAAAGAACAGATTTTTGATTTATCAGGATGGGAAAGACTATGGGAAGGGTGGATTTGGGTGTTGGACACCCAAAGAAAAGACGGCTCTGCAAGCGAGGGATTCAAGGTAAAAACCAGGGATTGAGAAGTGGAAGAATTGTCGATATACACTTACCATGGGGTTCAGGAAGTGTATGAGTTTGCTAGGGATGAGTGTAAACAGAGAAGGAAGGAGGTCCAAGGTCCGAGTCTGGGGAATTTTAACATCTCTAAGAGAGGAAGTTTCCAGCAAAGAAAACTGATACCCAGCCATCAGTGAGGTAGGAAGAGAACCCAGAGGATGGGGTCCTAGAAACCAAGAGGAGAAAGCAGCTATGAAGGAAGTTGTCATCAATGGGGTCTGAGAATTGACCCTTTGACTTGCGATCACTGATGACCTTGACCAAAGCAACTGCAGAAGAGGTAGGAAACATAATCATGGCTGTAATGGTTTCCAGAGAGGATGATAGGAGAGGAAGTAGAGACAGAAAGGATAGATAACTTCTTCAAGAAGCTTTCATGTAAAAGCAAGTGGCAACTAGAGGGGAAAGTGATGTCATTTTCTTCTTTTTTATAATGGGAGATATAGCATATTTATGGGAGTGATCCAGTGATGAGGAAACATTTGATGATTTAGGAAAGGGGACATTTCCTAATGCAATATCCTTGAATAAGTGAAAGAGGATTTGACCTGGTGCACAGATTCAGTTTAGCTAGGAGCTGAGGGTTGTCTGGGTGAGAGCATGTATAATTCATCCACAGTGATAGGAAGACAATCAGTGTACAGCTATGTGGAGATGAGGTGGTAAAATCATATGGAAATACTCACAGTGAAGTTTCTCACTGAGAGAAGAAGCAAGGTCATGAACTGATCGTGTAGAGAAGAAAAGAAGTTTAAGGTATGCGGATGAAGGTATGACTACTAGCGGGGAAATGAGGATGGTTGCCCAGAAGCACTAATGGCCTACTTGAGCATAGGTATCAAGAACTTTACACTGAGACTAGTTTACATATTTCTGTGCTCTTCTCCACCCACAGTCAGCTGCAGATGCAGAGTGGGTGGAGAGTTAGATAGAGTCACAGCTGGAGTTTACTCAGTGTGATGGTTAATTTTATGTGTCAATTTGACTGGGCTAAGGGGATACACTGTGGCTGTGAGGTTTTTTCTAGAATAAACTAGCAGCATATGAATTGGTAAGCCCCAGCACAGGTAGGCATCATCCAATCTGTTGAGGATCTGGATAGAAAAAAAAAAAAAAAAGCAGAGGAGCCTGACCTGTGGTGGTGCAGTGGATAAAGTGTTGACCTGGAAATGCTATAGTTGCTGGTTCAAAACCTCGGGCTTGTTGCCCAGTCAAGGAACATATGAGAAACAACTACTTCCCATGCCTTGCCACTCCCTTCTCTACTCTCTCTTAAAAAATAATAAGAAAATCTTAAAAAATAAAAATAAAAGAGGCAGAGGAAGGGTGAATTCACCCACTCTGTCTCAGCTGAGAGACCCATCTTCTGCTTTCAGACATCAATGTTCCTGGTTCTGGAGCTTTCAAATTCAAATGGAGACTTACACCATCAGCCTCCTGATTCTTAGGCCTTTGGACTTGGGCTGAATTCCATTACTAGCTCTCATGGTTCTCCAGTGAGCACACAGCAGATCATGGAACTTGTTGGCCTCCAGGACTGAATGAGCCAATTCCTATAATGTCTCCTCTTATATATTTCTCTCTGTAGAGCTTATTGGTTCTGTTTCTCAAGAGAAGCCTAACTAATCCTCTAGAGAAGTGTAATGGAGAGATAAGGAAGTTGAGGTGTATAATAGGGAGTGATTATAATAGCGGTCAATGGCAGCTAAGCTAGGTGAGGGAAGTGAAGCAATGCAGTTGTAGATAAAAACGTGGTCTGGGGTATGTCCCCAAGAGTGTGTGACTGAGGTAGAGTGGAGAATAAGATTGGACAGTGAAAGGTAAAGGATTAAAAAACTAGAGATTGGAAAAGTTATCAACATGGATATTGAAATTGCCAAGTAATATGTCAGAAACTATGTAAGAGAAAGTAATAATGGCCAGGTTCTAATTTCCTTCAAAGCATGTGAGGGATGATCCAGGGGTCTGTAGATAGCTCCAACAAAGGAATAGAAAATAACAGTCTGAGGGAATAATTTTTTTTACTATTCTGAACAAACTACATTTTATTATGAAAAAAAAAAAGAAGATATAAAGACTACATGCCTACATTTCATTTATAGTGTTCAAGCTTTGGAAGAACACGTGTAAAGGAAGCAAAATTCTGATAAAAAAACTGTATTAATCAAATGTCAAATTTTCACTATCACTTTCCTAAAAAGGTGTTTCCCTCAGTATCTATTAATCACAAAGAAACGTGAGCTGTGAATGAACAATTCAGAAAATAAACATGTACAAATTAATGACATTATTATGACCAAGGTGTTTGGTATACAGTGAATTAGGAGTTTCGGATCATCAAGAAAATGCTTCTTAAACAACCCTTCAAACTTCAATAAACCTCTTCAGGTAGTAGATCTGTCCCAGTGTTACAGCAACTAGAATAAGCACTTCAAGGAAGGACCAGACTCTTCTGTTTGTGCTGCCATTGGTAGCTGTGAGTAATCTCTCCCAGACTTCCATGTATTCCTGATCAGGCTTCGCGGCTGTCCTCACCACAGCTAGTTCATTAATCAGATTGTACAGCTTGTCTGGTGAGCTTCTGTTTCCATGTCTTATCCTTTTGGGGCCTCCCCAATATCAATGGTGAACATCACTATTCTTTGGTGTCATGATGGATATCCTATTGTTAAAATAAATCTTATCTTCTATTCACGTGAGCAGTAAATGTGTTTTTCCAACTGGACTCCTGGTCTGCTTTATAAATTATTATAAATTATTATAAGTTATTATCAGGTCCTATAATCTGCATATCAATGTCCAGGAAACTGGCCTCAGCCACCTAGATGATAAGGCCTGTCTTGGTGCCCAAGGTGACCCGCTTGAAGAAGCACTCTTTGGCAAGTGCTTTGATGCTGACAAAGTAGCCTGAGGCTGTGGCCAGAGGGTAGCCAGGAGCACCAGTAGCTCAGCAAGCATCTTCATGGTGGGGTCAAAGCTAGGACGGGTACTGTGGCCTCCAAGGTGCTGTCGCTGCCTCTACTACCTCCTCTGAAGATATAATTTTCAAGACAAGATCCTTTTAGGAGGAAAGTAAGACCAAAGTTACAGAAGTGGTGCCTGGGAGCAAGCAGTGCTCCTCTATTTGTATTCTGGTAAAGATCTAGAGTATCTAGACTCTAGTATAGTTAGTGCTCTATCTCTACTCCAGACTCAGGTACAGGGGCTATGGGAAAGAAAACAGCCACTATCTGAGAGGGCTGAAGAGAAAAAGTTGTCCTCAGGAAAGAGCCAGTTTCTCTGAGAGTAACTAGGTGAAGGGATTATTTAGAGAAGAGATTGTGTTTATGGTGGTTCAGTTGATGGTGAACTGAGCTCCAGAAGACACAGTTGAAGGTTTTTGGAAGTTGGAGAAGGATGGGAAATAGAATTTAATTAAGGAATATACAGAGCTGAGTGGGGATATGGGTGATGAGAGATGATCTTGGGCATCAGGTAGAAATTGGAGATTAACATAAACAGGGATATTTGTAATGTTGGCACTGGTACTTGTGGTCTCAAAGCAGAGCATGATGGCGAGGATCTGAACATTGAAGTAGAAGGAAGGTAGAGAGTGCAACAGTGTTGTGTGGGCTCTGGGCATACTTGGAAAATTCAGTAGCAAAACTTTTTCTTTTTTTAGTGCAAGAGAGATTGAACAAGAGAGAGAGAGAGAGAGATGGACAGAGAGGGACAAACAGACAGGAAGGGAGAGAGTTGAGAAGCATCAATTCTTTGTTGCAGCACCTTAGTTGTTCATTGACTGCTTTCACACATATGCCTTGTGTTGGGGGGGGCTCCAGCTGAGTCAGTATTATATCTATGATCACACGCTCAAGATAGCGACCCTGTACTCAAGCTGGTGAGCCCACACTCAAGCCAGTGACCTTGAGATTTTGAACCTGGGTCCTCAGTGTCTCGGCCAATGCTCTATCCACTGTGTCACCACCTGGTCAGGCTCACTAGCAAAACTATTGAATCTTGTAGTTTCTTTGTTTGGAGAGTTTTTTTTTTTGTTTTTTTGTTTTGTATTTTTCTGAAGCTGGAAACGGGGAGAGACAGTCAGACAGACTCCCGCATGCGCCCGACCGGGATCCACCCGGCACGCTCACCAGGGGCGACGCTCTGCCCACCAGGGGGCGATGCTCTGCCCCTCCGGGGCATCACTCTGCCGCGACCAGAGCCACTCTAGCGCCTGGGGCAGAGGCCAAGGAGCCATCCCCAGCACCCGGGCCATCTTTGCTCCAATGGAGCCTTGGCTGCGGGAGGGGAAGAGAGAGACAGAGAGGAAGGAGAGGGGGAGGGGTGGAGAAGCAGATGGGAACTTCTCC
This sequence comes from Saccopteryx leptura, assembly GCF_036850995.1. Lineage (NCBI taxonomy): Eukaryota > Metazoa > Chordata > Mammalia > Chiroptera > Emballonuridae > Saccopteryx > Saccopteryx leptura. Next base: position 46,347,981 of record NC_089508.1, on the reverse strand, counting down.
TGTGTGTCCTGGCCGGGAATCGAATCCAGGACTTCTGTACGCCAGGCCGACGCTTTACCACTGAGCCAACCGGCCAGGGCCTGTTTGGAGAGTTTTAATTATGAATTCAATTGCTTTAGTAAATATGGGACTATTCAGACTTTTTATTTCTTCTTGTATCAATTTTGGTTAAGTTGTATTTTTAAGGGAATTTGTTTATTTTGTCTGATTAATAAATGAAGTTACTGATTATTATTTGATTATTGGCATAAATTAATGTTAATAGTCTCTTATCTTTTTAGTATCTGTATATTTAATGGTGATATTTCCTTTTTCTTTCTTTTCATTGGTAATTTGTGTTTTTTCTTCACTTGATCAGTTTTGCTAACAGTTTATCAATTTGGTCAATCTTTTCAAAGAACAACTTTTGTATTGGTTGATTATCCCTATTACATGTATGTTTTCTCTTTTAATTTTTGCTCTTATTTTATTTTTTCAATTTTGTTTGGGTTTCATTTGCTATCCTTTATTTTTTATTTTAAAGTTATAGTACAGATTTTTCGACCTTTCTTCTTTTCTCATAAATGCATTTAGAGCTATACATTTTTCCCTAACGATTGAGTTACCTGCATTCCACAAATGTGGATATATCATGTTTTTATTTTTCTTCAGATCAAAGTATTTTCTAATGTCACTCATAATTCCTTGTTTAACTCATTGGTTAGTTAGAAGTTTGTTACTAAATTTCTGAACATTTGGAGATTTTCTAGGTATCTTCCTGTTATTGAGTACTAATTTAATTTAATGAAGTCAGAGAACATATATTATGTAAATCTGTTGTTTATTTTGCATGATATATTTTCAGAAATTGATTGGGGATGTATCTTATAAGTGAAACCACAAGACCTAGTGATGAATTGGTTGGCTGGTGGGAGGTGAGGCAAATGAGAAAGTCAACTTTATAAAAGTCATGTATTTTGGTTTTTATGGTACTTGGCACTTTCTATCATGTATTGCAATTACTTATGACACTGTGGGTGAGAATTTTCAGAATACTTTGGAAAACTTTATTTATTTATTAAAAGATTTTATTTATTCATTTTAGAGAAGGAAACAGACAGAGAGAGAGAGAGAGACAGGGAGAAAATGTGGGGAGGAGCAGGAAGCATCAACTCCCACATGTGCCTTAACCAGTCAAGCCCAGGTTTTGAACTGGCGACCTCTGTGTTCCAGGTCGATGCTTTATCCACTGCACCACCACAGGTCAGGCTACTTTGGAAAACTTTATATGAGACCTTCTCTTTTACATATAGGAAGAGTATACTATATTAATAGTAGTTCATATATTAAAGTTCATAGTTATAAAAGCTTTCCTTTAAAGCAATTTGCTTTTTTCTTTAGGGCAGTGTGTGTGTGTGTGTGTGTGTGTGTATGTATGTATGTATATACACATATATATACACACATACATTGAGTATCGTCTTTCACTTATATGTTGTACATATATAATACACACATATGGTCAGAAAAATATTTGAACTGCCAATAAGTAGATTTTAATGTTTAGAATTTAGGTTTATATTTTAAACGTGCTTAGATCTATAAAAAAGCAAACATGAAGCAATAAAATATGAATTATAATTTCTATTCAATGTAACAATTTATATTTCTTTGTATCTACTAATATTTTTTTTTCTATGGGTTTTTTTTTTTGTTGTTGTTTTTTTGTTTTTTGTTTTGCATTTTTCTGAAGCTGGAAACAGGGAGAGACAGTCAGACAGACTCCCGCATGCGCCCGACCAGGATCCACCTGGCACGCCCACCATGGGGCGACGCTCTGCCCACCAGGGGGCAATGCTCTGCCCATCCTGGGCGTCGCCATGTTGCGACCAGAGCCACTCTAGCGCCTGAGGCAGAGGTCACAGAACCATCCCCAGCGCCCGGGCCATCTTTGCTCCAATGGAGCCTTGGCTGCGCGAGGGGAAGAGAGAGACAGAGAGGAAGGTGCGGCAGAGGGGTGGAGAAGCAAATGGGCGCTTCTCCTGTGTGCCCTGGCCGGGAATCGAACCCGGGTCGTCCGCACGCTAGGCCGACGCTCTACCGCTGAGCCAACCAGCCAGGGCTCTACTAATATTTTTGTTATTTCAGTTGTAGAATTTACTTAGATAACCCTTAGGTTTTAAAGATTCAAGATCTTTAAATGGAATTTTCAGAACATATTTTAGGAAATGCCGGCCTTACATTTAAGGAGGCTAGCCTACATTTATAATAGGTCAAAAGATACATGCCACCATTATGGAAACCTCCCTTTAAGGCAATTTATTGTTTCCTTCAGCTCTTTTCTTTATATTTGACCTAAATTAGTGTCCTAAACTCTTACATTTAAAAAATTTTTTATTTTATTTTATTTTTTCTGAAGCTAGAAATGGGGAGAGACAGTCAGACAGACTCCCGCATGCACCGACAGGGATCCACCCGGCACGCCCACCAGGGGCGACGCTCTGCCCACCAGGGGGTGATGCTCTGCCCCTCCGGGGCGTCGTTCTGCCACGACCAGAGCCACTCTAGCGCCTGGGGCAGAAGCCAAGGAGCCATCCCCAGCGCCCGGGCCATCTTTGCTCCAATGGAGCCTTGGCTGTGGGAGGGGAAGAGAGAGACAGAGAGGAAGGAGAGGGGGAGGGGTGGAGAAGCAGATGGGCGCTTCTCCTGTGTACCCTGGCCGGGAATCGAACCCAGGACTTCTGCACGGCAGGCCGACGCTCTACCACTGAGCCAACCAGCCAGGGCAACTCTTACATTTTAAATAAAATTTTAGGAAGTGGCTTCCTGCTGCCAAGTAACATTTTCTTTCTCACCCTGGAACATCATTATTAATGGAATACATGTGTATTTCTATTGCTGTAATTACGATGCTTGTTTTTGGAGAAAAGCCACTGATTTGGCAATAAAATTATATAGTAATAGCTATTTTTAAAGTAATAATGGACAAACCCTGTTTTTGTGTTTCATGATCAAAATGTCCCCGATTCCTTGAAGTAAGTTTCCTCTTACATTCTGATATGAAATATCCAATTTTTGGATATATTGACAATAAAGTGCCTTTTTGCATGTATCCTATGAAAGGTGAATCTGAATTGTTTGCATACTATCAAATGTAATGCCATGATGACATTTTTCTCTTAAGCCACTCAAGGGTGCTAGCTAATAACAAGCACATTGGTTAGCCTCATGGTACAAAGAGTTACAGGCAGGTGAATTGGAAACCAATTGTTTTTGTAAATTCCTTCTTTATAAAATAGATTTTTATTGTTCTCATATATCCAAGAGAGAGAAGACACAGGAAGCATCCTGAGCTCTCTGAAAGACAGGGACTTCTGTATAAATGTTTGGGGTAATGTATCATTCTAGGTTGTTATATATTATTAATACATGATTTAATTTTATAACCCAATATATGATATACGCCTGTTGTGGCTTGGCTTCTTCTGGGCACTTACTTTACACTTCAGCTTTAGAACCTACAATATGTCAGGATTAGGTTCTAAGGGCAGCAGGTAAGGCAAAAGTAAAGGGGATTGAAAGATCTCCCTTGAAACAGTTCTCAAAATGTGATCCGTGGGCAGGCAGCACCAGCATCATCGGAGGGCTGGTTTGAAAGGCCCATTCTCGGGCCTAATGAATCAGAATTAGTGGTGGTGGGGCCTAGAATCTGCTTTCAATAAGTTTTCTGGGTGATTCTGATTGTCTGCTCAAGTGTGAGACCCTCAGCAGCATTCTCCGCCCACCCCTTCCCATTTGATTGTTGCCTTTATGGCAAACTGGGTTGTAGGCCCAGAACTTCAGACATTCCCATTGTTCTGGTCTCAAACCGGAGTGAGCATAAGAATAAATGTGAATACACAGTTATATTCATGAACCCATGCTTGCTGTATTTTATGGGCAATTTAAGGGCGGTTTTCTCCTAAGGTTCATTACTTTTGTCATCCATACTGCTTTTGCAGTTTAATCCTAATCTAATCTTTTATCTCTATATTATTATTATAGCAACATCGTGATTTGCTAAATGATGAAAGCTTTCTGGTACATTGAAATATTGCTAGTTAAACCGAAGAGTGAATGGAGAATGCTTTTACCGTTAACCACAATTGTTGAAAAATTTCTAAAATTTGTGTTTTCTCCTCAGTAGACTGTAACAAAAATGACAGATACTGTCTTTCATAATTTGAGATCTTAAAATGTTTGAGAATGGTCATTATGGATTTCCTTGTACACTATTATTAATAAAGAGTATTTACATTAACAGAGTGAAATGTAAAGATTAAGAAATATTTCCAGGTTACAGCAAGTGACTTAATAAGGCATAGATAGAGGGTGGGGAGGCTGTTTGTTTAGCTGAGAAGAGGTCTTTACTATTGATATTGTTAGCACTGCTAGCTGAAGGGGATATTTTTAAAAGGAGCAACTTCTAGTCTGCTTTATTATTGTTTTGAAATTCTCTGCAGAGCCTGACCAGGCGGTGGCACAGTGGATAGGACATTGGCCTGGGATGCTGAAGACCCAGGTTTGAAATCCTGAGGTCGCCACTTGAGCACAGGCTCAACAGCTTGAGCTTAGGGAGCCCATGGTCGCTGGCTTGAGCGCAAGGTCGCTAGCTTGAGCCCAAGGTCAATGGCTTGAGCCCAAGGTCGATGGCTTGAGCCCATGGTCGATGGCTTGAGCCCATGGTCGCTGGTTTGAGCCCAAGGTTGCCGGCTTGAGCTCAAGGTTGCCGGCTTGAGCCCAAGGTCGCCAGCTTGAGCTCAAGGTTGCTGGCTTGAGCAAGGGGGCACTGGCTCAGCTGGAACCCCTGGGTCAAGGCACATATGAGAAAGCAATCAATGAACAACTAAGGTGCCACAGCTATGAGTTGATGCTTCTCATCTCTCCCTTCCTATCTGTCTGTCTCTGTCTGTCCCCCTCTCTCTCTCTCTAAAAAAAAATTTTTCTATGTAGAAAATACACCCTCTTTTTGCCTGTACCCAGAACAAACCACTCCCACAGCCTCACCCTTGTTACACCACTAAAATACAGAATAGCAGACAGAACAACATAACAAATACCAATTACCCACCCAGCACATCTTAATATCTTACAATATTCATGTCAGATTGCTTTCATTATGTGAAATACAGCATTGCAGATAAAGCTGAAGCCCCTTGTGCACTCCTCTCTCCTCTGTTCTCTCCCCAGGAGCAGTGACTGTTAAACTTAGTTTTCTTCCTTCCTATGCATATTTTTAGTCTTTTACTACATATGTATGTACTCCAGAACAATATAGTTTGTACATATCCATAAACAATATAGTGTTATTTTTGCATGTTTGAAAGCTTAATAAATGGTATTATAATGTTCATATCTATCTGCCACTTGTTTTTCCTGCATTCAAATTTATATTTGTGACATTTGTCCATCCTGATAAAAGTACCTCTCTACTTCACTAAATTTTATTGCTATGTAGTATTCCAGTGTTTAAATACACCACACATTCTCCTGGTGAAACATGTAGGTTGCTTTTAATTTTCTATCACAGACACAAAAACAGCCGCTATAAACACTTTTGTTCATGTATTTTTGATATAATGAGCAAGCATTTCTCACTCGGGAGTATACCTAGGAAGGGAGTTACTGTGTCAGATATGGATATATTTAATTCAAAGGACATTACCAAAATCTGAAAGAGGCTTCATGACGAGACATCCATCTAGGAGTGATAAGCATGACCTGTTCTATCAGGAGGTGAACACACAATAGAGTATACAGGTGTTAAATTATAAAGTCGCACACCTGAAATTTATATAATGTTATTAACCAACCTTATCTCAATAAATTTAATAAATGTTAAAAAGATTCAAATATCACCTGAGATAAGATGCTTACTTATATAGACTTGAAAACATGTTTTCTGCTGTGGTTCTTTGGGTAACCGTGTCTTGTAGGAATGACTTCTGTAATGCCACCTTGGACCCCTCCTACACATTTTGATTTCTTTGTAATTATCAATCATCATCACCAGAGTCATTAATGTTTGCTAAACCTTACTATTTTCCAGGCACTGCATGGAGTATTTTATATAAACTATTTGACTTATTCCTCATAACAATTTCATAGGTTTCGTGTTATAAATTATTTCCATTTATTTTTATTATCTATTGATTTTAGAGAGAAAGAAAGGGAGAGAGAGATCAATTTGTTGTTCCATTTATGCATTTATTGGTTGATTTAAAAAAGTTTTCCATTGATTTGAGAGAGGAAAGGAAAGGTAGGGGGAAGGGAGAAAGAGAGAGAAAGAGAGGCATCGACTCATTGTTACACTTAGTTGTGCACTCACTGATTGTTTCTCTTATGTGCCCTGACCTGTGGGATTGAACCTGTGACCTTGGTGTGCTGGGATGACACTTTACCCACTGAACCACCTGGCTAGGGCCCATTTGTTGATTATTTTATGTGCCCTGACCTGGGATCAAACCTGCAACCCTGGCATATCAGGACAACATTCTAACCAACTGAGGTACCCTGCTAGGCACTCAACTGTGGTGTTAGAGGAACCAAACTAAAGGTGTTAATCAGCAACTTGAAGATTGGAATTTCAGGCCCAATGTCAGATTTATCCCGGAGACAGCATGAGTGTGAGTGTTTGGTTGTTCCCCCACTTTGAACCATATGAAGGTGTCACATGTTCCCCATGCTTGGCCTTAAGCTCAATGCCCTTTTCCTCTGCTGGGTGTGGCTTCTCCAAACCCCACAAGCTAGAGCTGAGGAGCTGTGACCCTTGCTGGGCAGGACATGCACTTGCCAGTTCACTTTGGGGACCTGTCATCCCACATTGCTCATTTAGGATTCTGCTTTGGCCCATAGGCATTTAAGTTCCTAATGCTTGAACAAGCTCACTGACCTCAGCCTGCATGCCTGCAGATTCTCCACCTGTACACTAGTGGGCTCTCTGTCTACGTATATTTTCCTGAGTCCCCAGGACTGTATCTCACAGTAGCTACACTGTGGCTGTCCTTGTTCTGCTACTCTGAGCTGTGGGCGGCCTACTGTGTGATCCTGAACAAGTCATTAAACTTTTTTATTGTTAGCTTTCTAATTTTAAAAGTGATAGAGAATAATGCCAACTTGATAGAATTCTTGTGAAAATTAACTGGGGTAATATAGGTAAAGAATTATGCTTTTGGCCTATAATAAGCATTTTATACATCCAAGCATGTATTGCCGATAAAATGATAATAATAGCAATTGTTAGTATCACAAAATAATATCCAAGGTACTATTCCATTCCCTTTATGTCTTTCTTTCACTTATTCCTTAATTCAGCTTTATAACATGAATGAGAAACTGAACCCCAGAGAATTAAAATTACTGGCTCAAGATTAAAAAATTGGTAAAAAAAGCTGGAGCTGATGTTTGAATCAATATCAATCTAATCTGAATATTTATTTTAATAACTCTGTATTCCACACGACTAAAGATTGATACAGTATTATTGTTTACAATGATTTTATTTTTGGTAATTATCAATGACATCTAGGTTAGGTTCTCAGCAAAACTGATCAAGCTATAGTAGGAAAAATATTTATCTGACCACCAGGTGGCGCTTGCACAAGGTTCTCTAATTATATCAGACCCTTCAAGGAGCTACATTCTAAAGTGAAGCTACCTGAAACCTATGTACTGTACTCTTATTGATCAGTGTCAACCTGTTTAAATTCAATTTGCTAAATAAAATTAAAAAACAAAACAAAGATACATTCTAAAGTGAAATAATTTGCCAGGTTCCACGTAGGAGAAAAAGCAAAAGGCAGCAAGCAGTCCATAAAATGATGTAAATGAATTTATTTTTGAAATGGAGCTTATTTTATGTAGTTTATGTGGAAAAATATGGTTATAATTCCTTGGACTATTTTGGGACTTCTGTCATTAGGCACACAATATATTTAATGAATGCAATTCACTTTGAATTAAATATTTTAATTTAAGTATTAAAAATAGCATCTGGTTAATAACTTTGATGGTAACTTTTAGTTTAATATGATTTTCATGTAGCTAGTTCTAATACTTGAAAGTTGAGATTTATGGTAGAAATGACAGATAGCCACTAATTCCAGTTACAAAGTGGAACAAGGACATCTACTTATTGCCCCTAAAGGAATTGAACAGGCACCTACCTAAGAAGCTCCATGAAGACAAAGTGTGATTAAATAAAAACAAGTCTGTTGTCATTTAAAACTCAGCTTATGAATTGTGTACTCGTAGGGAGTGTCATTTTTGCTGTCAGTCTTGGTAATTTCTGCAGTTTATTAATCTATAAAATCTGTTCTTCTAGGCACTTAATTAGTGTGTAACACTTTGTGTTAATTGTAATTACAAGAACAGACACCACCATTCCATATTTTAAACCTGTTCAGAATCTTTTCCCATGGAGAAGTTACACTATAACAAAGAGTAAGTCTAAAATGAGAAAGATAAATTCTGAGTTATTAAGAATTGAATTATTCAGTTTTTAGATTATGTGACTCCTTTTGCTTCTCACTCAGTCAACAATTATGGATAGTTGGCACACAGTTTAATAAATAAATGTTGAATGGGTAAATAATAAGTGAGTGAGTGCTTCTCATGTGCAAGGCACAGATCTCGGTGTTAGGAATACAAAACAATAGCCTCCATGGCCCCAACCTCTCGGAAGTTTATGGTTTGGTTGGAAGACCAGCAGCATAAAAACAAACAAACAGGCCCTGGCCGGTCGGCTCAGCGGTAGAGCGTCGGCCTGGCGTGCAGGAGTCCTGGGTTTGATTCCCGGCCAGGGCACACAGGAGAAGCGCCCATCTGCTTCTCCACCCCTCCCCCTCTCCTTCCTCTCTGTCTCTCTCTTCCCCTCCTGCAGCCAAGGCTCCATTGGAACAAAGATTGCCCGGGCGCTGAGGATGGCTCTGTGGCCTCTGCCTCAGGCGCTAGAATGAATGGCTCTGGATGCAACAGAGTGACGCCCCAGAGGGGCAGAGCATCGCCCCCTGGTGGGCATGCCGGGTGGATCCCGGTCGGGTGCATGCGGGAGTCTGACTGCCTCCCCGTTTCCAGCTTCGGAAAAATGAAAAACCAAACAAATCCCAAACAAATAAACAACAACAACAAAACAAGAGAAATAACATAAAAGTTCAATAACAATGAAAGGCATAAAAAGTACATACACTTGTATTCCAACTGAATGAGACATAGGATGAGGGCCACTAATTTGAAAGAGGAATTTTTTTGGACACCTGTGGTGAGGGAAGGCTTTATGGAGGAGGAGGGATGTAAGTTGGCCATAAAAAGTGGGATATTTGGAGGAACTAGAGGGCACTTCCAAATGGTGAAGAAAATAGAAGATGAAAATATGAAGTGAACCAAACCAAGTGAAGGTGGGGTTACACAGCTCATGGGTACCAGTGGTGTTAGAGACAGCAGGCATGTTAGCAACTACAGGGGCCTATGCTTTTCTAACTAGGACACTCACCTCCGTGGTGGAATACTTGACCCCGCAGAATAAATGGGGAGCATTTCCTTCGGCACCAATTTCAAGTTGAAAATGTGAAGAAGAAATATTAAAACAATTTAACTGATAGTCATATTAGGACAAATGTGGAAATATTATAGAAGAGGGCTGAAGAGACAGAAGCCCAGAAAGGTTATGGCTTGTCCAAGGTGGTCTAGCTTGTTCTGAGGACAAGTCCAGCTGGACTGGACCACGGAGCAGGCTGTTTCAGACTTTGAACATCATCTTCGAGTGTTTACTTTGCTTTTGTACTCCTATTATTATTTTTAAAAATATTATTGGACTATTCTGCCAAAAGGTGGTCAGGGAAAATAATAAAAAGTATTTGAATAAGCTTTTCTTTTTCCTTCATGTTGATAGCTCTTGTAATGAGGATTAAGAGAAATGATATAAAAGCCAAGATGAAGTTTGGAAATCATTTGTTAATTAATCTTTTCGTGTTTTCCCTGATTCCTATTGTTATCAGAGATAATAGAATTGAAGATAAGTAAAATGTACTGTAACGGGTACTAAGAAGAAGACTAAATATTCGGATTTAGGATCACATTTGAATTCGGGAAAGAGACAACTGATTCATTTGGCAAAAAGTACTGGATAAGTACAGCCAATTCAGATACTTTTCTGGGCCCTGAGAAAAAAAGCCCTCGATGTTTAATGATGACACGGCTGAGGAGAGAGCCTTGACTCTCAGGTGGGTAGGCTGGATTTCTTTTGTAGTCACAGGGCAAACCTCTGAAGGCATTTCCAGAATGTCTCAGCAGCAGAATGCTTTTAAGAGTTGAACTAAAATCTAGAGCAAGCGACTGAGAAATGGTACATTGTTAATATCCAAAAGAGAAGTATGGGCTTTGTTCTCAGGATTTCCGATAACTTGGGAACTCATTTATGGACATATGTGGAATTCTTTGAGGTACTCAGAGCACGTCTTGCCTCTCAGAAGGTCTTGAAGGGTAGGGAATAGAGCAAAATCATGCATGCTTTGGTTTGGAATAGAATGTGGCAGAAAATCAATGCTGATGATTTGACTGAAGGTTCAAGGTAAGATCTATAATAAAGTGTTCTGCCAAGGAAACTTGGAGTATAAAGCTGACCTGTGCGTCTAGTATACCCTGTTGGACCCTGAATCCCCCAAATACAAACTGTGAATGAGAATGGCTCCCAAGACCAGATGGTGGCGCAGTGGATAGAGCATCGGACTGGGAGAGAGAGAACGGCTCCCAAACCTTCGGGCTCTGCTTCCCCCTGTTCTGTGGGAATTTGAGTCTCCTTATCCTCATGAATGACTGTGAAATCTCTCAAAGGAGTCTATCACCAGTGTATTATTATTTTCCTGCTGCTGTTGTAACAAATTGCCACACACTTTGTGGCTTAAAACCACATGCATTTATTAGCTTATAGCTCCGGAGGTCAGACATCTAAAATGGGTTGGCAGAGCTCCAGGGGAGAACTGTTTCCTGGGCTTTTCCTAGCATACAAAGGTCTCCTGCATCCCTTGGCTTGGCGGCCCTCTTCTGTGTCTGCCAAGCCAGCAGTGTAGCACCTTCACATCTCTCTGACCTCTGCTCTGTGGTCACATCTCCCTCTCTGATTATAACTCTCATGCCTTCCCCTTGTAAGTACTTGTGTGATTACACTGGCCGCCCAAATAATCCAGGATAATCTTCCTATGTCAAGATCCGTGACTTCATCACATCTGCAAAGACCCCTTTGCCATGTAAGGTAATGTATTCCCAGGTTCTAGAGATTAGGACACAGATTTAGGGGGTTGTTGTTCAGCCTACCACAACCACTTCTCTGAGAACTAGTTCTCTTGGTTACAATATGAGGCCTATTGTTTTCTTCTTCCTATACTGGGCCGCTGGGATGTGGCTTCACGTGCTGTTGAGGCCTCTTTCCCACCACAGGTGTCTCCCTGCCCCCCTGGGCACTTGTCTCTGTGAGTACCGCCCATCCTCAGAACTGAAAATGGTGGTGTCAGCTCAGACACTGTCCAAGGCCACTGCTGCCTTTATTGTTGCCACCGGCATCATTGTAGCCACTACTGCAAAGGGGACCAATCAGTTCCATACATTTCAGGGTCTTTTTCATCCCCTTGGAAGTCAGATGTGAGCCTGGGGAGCGGGCTACAGGATAAGCTGAGGGACAGGCTCATGCTCTGTCAACAGTCACACCTCCCACTTGTCTTGAAGCAGCTCCTTCCTTTCCCCTGGGGACAGTGTGTCCCAGCAGACTCCTCTGTCCCTCCTGCGATCTCCCTTCAGGCCCAGAGACTTTGGAATCCTAGCATAAACACAGCTGGGACTCGTCCGCTCTGGCACCCACGCTTTTCTTAGGCTCCCTTCCCGGGCGTTCCCATTGCGTGTTTGAAGCTCTTTGGCTCCTTCAAGAAGCTCGGGAGAAGAATCAGTCCCGTTCTTAATTTTTCGCACTTTCCACCTAGTCTAGGGCGACACATCTGGATCCCATCGGAAGCCCTTTGTCCCAGTTTAGCACTTCCTATTCGTTTCGTAAGGGATTACTATTGTAATGCATAATTTAGCAACTTCAGATTTACAGGCCATGTCAAGTACCCTAGCAAATAGGGTTTGACTGAATTTATTACTGTCCAAAAGGAAATCTTTGATTTCTCTCCTCCCAGCTACTTATTGATTCATTTCGTACCCGAGTGTGAAATCGGAGCTATAGAAAACATTTCGCCCTCCCTTGATCTGGTTGGAAAAAAATGTTTTCACTTCATGAAATAAACAGTGAAAAACTTCTCATGAATTTCTACGGACTTTGAATGAGTGTTGTTTCTCGTGATAGACTGTAATAATATTTTATATGCTGTCCTCCCAGGAAATGGAGGACGCTGAGGTCCTATCCCCGTGTCAGTTTGTCCGACAGGAGTCAATATTCATAGCATTCAGGGTGGTGGATATGCGTCGGGTTATGGAGGTTGAGCTCGCAGAGCAGGCGGGCAGAGGAGGGGTTGGCGAGGAGTCTCTGCGGTGAGCAGTTTCCTCCTACACCTTCCAGCATCTTTAGCTCAGTGAGGAGGCTGTGGGTCACTTGAGGGCTCAGGAATGCATATGCAAGGCTTTAAGGAGTAACGAAGGGAAGGGAGGCGAGGGGTAGGTGCGCTGGAAGATTTGAGGTTCGTGGAAGCCAGGAGAGAGGTACTCGAACTGGGTGCAAGTCCGTGGGCTGCAGGTCTCCCACCCACCTTTTCCCGTTGACGGCCAAGGTTCATTTCGTAATTCTTATCATCCTCCCCCCCCCCCCCCTCCAATGATTACCAGGCGAAGTTTGGCCGACCCATGTTTGAATATAACTTCTGATATCCTGAAATAGTTTATTTATATTCGTATGTGTAGTTCTACCCAGATCTACTGCCATTCATTCTGGAGCTGGAACTGTAGCTGGGGCTCGTGAACGGACACAAAGAACACTTCTGCCACCTCCTGGCCACTTTGAGGAACGCGAAGGATTTTTCCACAGGAAAGGGGGGGGGGGTGTTTGATGAATTCCGTTTCAAATTTACTTCAACAGTTGAGAATTTAGCCAAGTATTAAACAGATTAATTTTTGCCTTTGTGAAGGCTTGCACGCCTTTGATCACTCAGTCGTTTTAATGAACTCAACGTGGTCGTTTCCGATTTGGCCTCGAAGACTTGGCACGCGGCCGCGGGCTGAGTGGTGGAGACTCGCGGCCTCCAGCTTGGGTTCTGCAGTCTTGGCAGGGCTTGCCTTCCCACTGATGGAAGGTTTACAAAGAAAAAAAAAATCATTATATCTGAAATTCTGCCAGGACACTTCAGCATATTTCCAGGCTGCCATCTATCGTGTAACTCTCGGAAGACTTAATATTAAAAAAAAAAAAAAAAAAAAAAAAAGACATTGTAATGCACCTGCTCCTGAGGAAACTACCTTGTCATCTGATAGTATGCTTTTGTGAAATCAGCGAATTTTAGATTTTATTTGTTGGGTTTACTATGTGGGCCTCTCCCTTTGGGCTTCCTGACCTGTGTTAAGTACAAGTTGCGGCAAGGTCATACCCTCTTCCCCTCCATACTTAGCACAGAGAGTTACCAGGGGCTTCTGATGCTGGCTTTACCCAGCAAGCGGAGTACGGCACTATTTATGGTCACCCCTAAGTGATTCAGCATCTCTGCTATCTTAAGAGTTTTGTCTCATCCCACACAAAGCTCTTTTCAGACCCAGATTGACGTTATGATATTGTACTGCGGCCCCGCAGGGTCAGAGAGTATAATGAGGCGATTCATTATCAGTCTCGGAGCAGAAAAAAGGCGCTGGATGTTCCACTAGAGGACAGGCTGGCGACAAGGAGCATGCAAGGCAACATTCAGTGGATTTTGCCACTTTGTTCAGATAGCAGTGACACCCACCCCCCTCCCAAAAGGCTCCAGAAGCACATGGATCCTTTTCTTTTCTTTTTCTTTTTAAATTAAGTGAGAGGCAGGGAGGCAGAGAGACAGATTCTGGCATGCACCTCGGCGGTGACCTACCTGACGAACCCCTTAGCAGACAGCTCTGCCAATCTGAAGCTGCTGCTCTGTTGCTTGGCAACCGAGCTGTTTCAGGACCCGAGGTGAGGCAATGGAGCCATCCTCAGCACCTGGGGTCAACTTGCTTAAACAGAGCCATGACTGTGGAAGAAGGAGAGAGAGAGAGAGAGAGAGAGAGAAGGAGGAGAAGGAGGAGAAGGAGGAGGGGTAGAGAAGCAGATAGTCGCTTCTCCTGTGTGACCTGACTGGGAATCAAACCCAGGACATCCACATGCAGGGCTGACACTCAACTGCTGAGCCAACCTGCCAGGGCCCTTTTCTGTTGTTTTTTTGTTTTTTGGTGTCAGGACCTCAGAGCTGAGCTGGTTGGTTAGGCTGTAGGAAACCTTCCTCTTAGCGTCCCTCCCTGGGTGATAGGTCAACTGAAGCAAGGCTTGTTGAAGTCAAGTCTTTGAGAAGGTCTGCTTGAGTTGTTGCATATTAAAATTTTGGTGGTGTGCCTAGAAGCTAAAGTCTATGACAGGCTTTTCCAAAAGTTTCTGGGTTTTTTTGTTTGTTTTTTTTACTAGTTTCTGTACCTGGTCCAGTTTCAAAAGAGCTATCTGTGGCCATCCCGGAAATGAGAGTACTCAAGAAAAGCGAGATTTGGGGTTTGCTCCACGGAATATTTCACATCTAGAGTGGTCATTCATTTCAGAGCTCTTTTAAATCTGATTCCTCATTTAGAAAGCAAACTGGTGGGTAGTGACCCCAAAAAAGTAAGTTCCTGTGGATGTGATTGTCACGTTAATGACTTTCTTTTTAGTGGGATAAAAAAGGAAAAGAAATGATAGCTACAACTTGTTCCTTGTTGATTGACATGCCATTTCTCAACTGGTATTGACAAGGAGCCACGCAAAAATAATAAAGCCCACCTCTTACCGTGTTTCTCAGACCTGGGAAACTTGTATTAAATAAAACTTTCTTCCAACTTGACTGTCCCACTCTGGACAACTTGAAGGGACAATGTTGTCTATATTATCTGGGTTTTACTAATTCAAAATTGTGATTATTTACTTGGGACAGACTGAGAGGAAGTTTGTCTTTGCATCATTTATGAAGGATGGGATGTTCTGTGGAGAGGTGCTGCGGCTGTCAGGACATTTCCTGTCTGGTTCCATTCTGCTACTCACCAACTCAAGATCCTGGCTGAGGGCTCTCTCTAGCCTAAATTCCCTCATCTGGAAAGTGGTTGGTATAATGATTTCTGTGGTCTCATCCAGTTTTAGAATTCTATAATCTGCCTTTGAGGAAGATGAGTCATTTTTGAGGCACTTAAAGTCTAGAGATCCCATTCTAAGAAGTTAATCTTCTATCTGCACTTGAATAGGCTTTGAAACATTATGTGGGCAGTTAAACCATATCCTCTATCTATTTATGTATCTCTTTTCATTCTTCCACCCGCCCTTACACACATTATGTTGGGTTATCATGTAAGCTAATTAAGCTGTTTTTTGAGCAGTGGTACCAAAAGTGTTTCAGGGAAATGTTGATATTTGATATATACAAAACCCTGGTTAAATGATTATCGTGAGAAAAACCAGTTTTATTAGATCCTCTTACACTTAGCTTATGGTTTAATATTTTATATATTTGAGGTAGTAGTGGTCCTGTAACTTTTTAGTTTTTAGGACCTCTGTAGGTCTTAATTGGAGATTATACCTCTACCTTCAGTTCTGTCTCTAGATCTCTAGTTACACACATGCACACTCACATTTACTTGACACTCATCTGCCAGGAACCTCCTGAGTGAGCACGTTTCCTGGGTTGAGTCCTCCAATTAACTTTAGGCTGTAATAGGATGGGTTTAGGGGTTGTAGTTGTCTTCTCCATATCTGCTCTTTGCACCACTCTTATGAGGTTTTGATCTGATTCTGAGATCCATCCCTCTTGCCAAAGTGATAGATGGCACGTGAACGAAGACGTTCCAATGAAAGAAAAGTCCAGAATTTGTTAGATGGCTAGGGAAGTGACACCCTGTTGATTGCATATGAATGAGAAAACATAGAATCCCAGAAACTCCTGGTAGCCCCCTTGCCACCATGGTGCAGCCAGCCTTAGAACAGTATGGATTTTCCAAAGAACAGGCAGGCGATGGGAAGAAGTGGGTATTTTGTGAACTTGTTGAGCCACTGGAAGCCTTCTCTACCATTGCACTTTTCAGTTATATAGGACATGACATTCCCTTAGTTGGGTTTTAGGCATCTTAACTGATACAGGTAAATAGTCTCCCGTTTTACTGATGAAGAAACTGAAGCTCAGAAACGTTAAGAGTAGCTAGATACACCGATCCTTTAGAAAGCATCAAAGATCACACAGCTAGTGAGGGTGAAATTGGGATTGGCACTTAGGCTATCTGATTCCGAAGACCAGGCACTGAACTGCTATATTATTTTTCCTCTTCAAGAAAACCACTATATAATTCAGGCATCAGCCATTTAACATTGGTTTGGTCTCCATTTAGGAACTATATCTAATATCTTAAAAGGAAAACCTGGCTGTATTTGAGAAAGAATAAGACTTGGGTTGCACGGGACATGGGCTACTATTTCTGCTTTCCCAACTTCTCTTCTTTCCCTCTTTGCTGCAGATAGCCCTCCCACCCTCTACTCTCGCTGCACCACCTACCCATGGCCATTTGGATCAGCTGCCCCATCAGCGGGAGCTCCTGGGTGCCTGTTCTTCCTGGGGCATGGTTGGTTGCTCATCTGTTCATATAATTCTGTGAGCTCCTGCCATGCCTTCTTTTTTTTTTTTTTTTTTTTTTTTTTTTCATTTTTCTGAAGCTGGAAACAGGGAGAGACAGTCAGACAGACTCCCGCATGCGCCCGACCGGGATCCACCCGGCACGCCCACCAGGGGCGACGCTCTGCCCCCCAGGGGGCATGCTCTGCCCATCCTGGGCTTTGCCATGTTGTGACCAGAGCCACTCTAGCGCCTGGGGCAGAGGCCACAGAGCCATCCCCAGCGCCCGGGCCATCTTTGCTCCAATGGAGCCTTGGCTGCGGGAGGGGAAGAGAGAGACAGAGAGGAAAGTGCGGCGGAGGGGTGGAGAAGCAAATAGGCGCTTCTCCTGTGTGCCCTGGCCGGGAATCGAACCCGGGTCCTCCGCACGCTAGGCTGACGCTCTACCGCTGAGCCAACCGGCCAGGGCCCTGCCATGCCTTCTTGACAAATCACTTTTGGCATGAAGTAGCCAGACTTGGTCCTTGGTGCTTGTAAAAAATGTCCTAGGTTGTACTTATGGCAGTACTCAAGGCTCCATTCCTAAGGCCATTTATACCTTTGGTGTTGGAATAACTGGTGGACTAAAGGGGCATGTGGTTATTTTCATGGACCCACCAATAAGAAAGATGGTCATTGCAGCCTGCCTATCTCATAAGTTTTCATTTTAGCAACATTAGAAAGAACTACTTGGTGAGGGATTGTGAAAAGTTCCAATTATTGAAAAGCTACCAACTACAATGAGTAAATTATGTACCTTATATTTAATAATTAACATAGGTGCACTATAACTAATGATAGTGTTAGGAGTGCTCTTATTTTAATTACCTGTCCTCAGTCTCACTCAATTAGGCACTGGTAAAATCTTTTCACTGCTAGTAAAAGACAAAGAACTCTAATCTTCATCCTGACCTTGGACTTTTCTTCACATTGCTCTTTCCTTGCGTTTCATGGTAAAGGTATGTATGATTCCTCTGTATTTTGTTCTCAGAATGCTTGGAGTGATCTCCAATCTTGTCGCTGGAGTTTGGGACCAAAACCGTTTCTGGGCAAAGCATGGCTATGTCAGCTGAGCCCTTGGAAAATGGCAAGATTCTTTCTCTGAGATACTGTCCCCATACTTCTCTCTTCCAGCCCCCCCCCCCAATATTTTCCTCTTACCCCAAACTAGGATGGGTGTTAACTTACCCCAGACCTACTCAGATGCCCACAGTGTGATTGACAGATGCTCAGTTCAGGAGAAGTGCAGGAAGTGTGGCAGGAGCCTCAGCTGCCCCAAGGGGGGCGGGGGACATTTAGGGAGTAATGTGTACTGCCACCAGTGAGATATCAGATGATCAGGGACAAACTCTGAGAGCCGGGTCAGCCGTCTTACTCACAGCATTGCTTTGCTGTCTTCAGTCAACCTGTTTTCTTCTCCCACTTTCACAGAGGATTTTATTCAGGAAGCTTATGTCCTTTACTGCCATCTAACTTCAGTAAGGGGCCACCCCAGTCCCCTAGAGAGATTTTAGCCACTTTAAACCTCAGGGGGTAGGGGTTGGAGTCTCTGTTTTCTTTCTTTTTCTGAAGGTCCCTCTATTGCTACATAAATTCTTGGCTGCAAAGTGAATCCTAGGTGGCGCAGCTCTGTTAAAGTCACCCGGCAGCATCCTCACTCTGTTGTGCAGACTCCTTCTTTAAGCGGTACCAGGTGTCCCCAGTTCTTGAGCCTTCTGGGGTCCCAAGCAGCTTGCTTCTGGCTGTTTCCCGCTGCCAGCTTAGGTTTTATTTTTGTCAGCTCTGCAAAGTCAGTTATCACTAATCCACTTGCTTTTCAGCGTCCAAAATTTAATCACTCTCATTTCTCTTATTGTTCT
This sequence comes from Saccopteryx leptura, assembly GCF_036850995.1. Lineage (NCBI taxonomy): Eukaryota > Metazoa > Chordata > Mammalia > Chiroptera > Emballonuridae > Saccopteryx > Saccopteryx leptura. Next base: position 46,329,305 of record NC_089508.1, on the reverse strand, counting down.
CTTCCTCCTGGGTTTATGTATTTTCTTCTCTCCTTCCTATAATGTTTGTGGCATTTGGCAGCCAGGGGAGGTAAATAAACACACTCAACCTGCTGCGTACAACGGGATGTCCCTTACAAGTGTTATTGACTGCTTAGAATGGTGATGGTAATTTGGGGCTTTGGGCACAGAGAAATAAGAGTTTTTGTGAGTTTCTTTATTTCTCACCCAGGAAAAACTGAGTAGGTTTGATTCAGGGATCAAGTCTGATTCTGATTCTGTTCAGGAACATTCCTGGGAGGTGTTATAATTAAGGCAACATACTAGGTGCTATAGCTGCCTTTTGGAACACTCCATTAAGCTTTTTCTTTGGCAGTTGGGTAAGTTCATGGAGGTTCTTTTTTGAAAATTTTAAAATTTATTTTAGAGAGAAAGGAAGAGGAGGAGAGAGAAACATTGATTTGTTGTTCCGCTTATTTATGTATTCATTGGTTGATTCTTTTATGTGCCTTGACCAGGGATTGAACCCACAATGGCATATAAGATGACTCTCTAACCAACTGAGCTACCCAGCCAGGGCAGCTGGGTGGAAGATTCTTGAAGAAGAAAGCAGTATGGTGGACTTTCTAGTACCAAGGTTGCCTACTTTCAGTGCACTAAAAGGGGAGGGGCATGGCATATGAAATTTTTCCATAGGAAAGAAGAAAAGTCATTCTTAGTTTGAAAAGGGGAGGGGGGAAGAGAAACCAAGTAAAATAAGATATTAGATCATAGAAAAACCTTCAAACAAAAGCTCTGTCGCCTGAACAGGTCCAAGTTCTCAGGTGAGGATGTGAGACCTTCTCTGGCAATACGGGTTAAATTTCTGAGAGGAGAAGAATGAACCAGGCTTTTGTCATTGTAACTAACAACCAAAGATCTGAAATTAGTCTCTCTTTTTTAGAAAGTACTTGATATTGGCTGGTTGAATTACCCCATAGTAAAATAACAAGTTCGTCAAACTGAAGACATTTGCACCCCCCATTGTCATTAATTTTTCCCTTTCTCTACCCTCCTCTCTAACATGAAAGCTATCTGGCCCTTACTTGGACCAGAGCAATTTTAAAACTCGGCCATAGGTTTCCAAGGTGTCATTTCTCAAGAGAGGAACAAAAGTAATAGATTGTAAAACAAAGCCCAAAAGCAGAGTTTGAGGGAAACAGTGAGTAGGAGAGATTTGTGACATCTGAGGCTTGGGGAGTGGAGAATGAAAAGCAACAGGACATTTTTGGAGAAACCTTCTTGTTGGAACTGCTCCAAGGGCAACAAAAATACATTCAATGACCTGAGGCCAATTCATTAGGAAAGACTTGGGTGTGAAGAGCGGCCCCGAGGAGCTGACCTGGGTCTGTGCATCCAGGAAATGAGAGAGCGCCCAGTTCAAGGAAATTCTGGTGAGTGGGAGATCTAGGGATCATTAAATGGGAAGGAAGAATTAGTTTCAACGTATAAGGGAATTTTATAGATTCTAGACAATTCCCTAACTCATGGGGAGTTCCAAGTTTTGTGGTGAGTAGTAACTTCTCTGGCAATAAGATAAACAACTCAAAGAGGAAAAACGAATTTGTTAACTATAGCCAGACTTAAGGGAAACAGTATGGGGCTAGTACTTTAGAATATGCACTTCATGCTCAGATATTCTGGGGTTTTAGTCCTTGTTTCTCCCTGATTAGTTATGTGATTTGGGGCAAGTAAATTACTTTTCCTGAACTTCAGCTTTGTTATTTTTAGAAGTGGGTTAATTTCATAAGGTTAGTTTGAAAATTCAACGAGAAACTGTTTGTTAAGCCATTAGCAGGGGCTGGTGTAGATGGTAGCCGCTGCAAACACCACCATTATCCTTCTTCGTTGTAGTTGAGCTGGGTTGCAGTCCACAAATGAGTCACGATCCTCTTCCATAAAGAACAGTTTACTGGGAAGAGGCTGCCCAAACAGGAACTACATTGCCCAACCACCCTTGCATTTAAGTGGGGCCATGTGACTTCATGGGGGACCTGCCTTGACTCTTTCTCCCTCTGCTGTCTGTCAGTAACCAAGGTGACCTTGGAAACCGTGTATTGAAGATGGCAGAGGCTTTGTTATTCTGGTTCCTGAGTGACTGTGTGGAACCAAGATTTCAGGGTTTGTTTGTTACAGCAGTGAGTGTTACCTTGGTAACACAAATAATGTCACTGTGGCTCAGGATCCCACTAAACTTGTAAAGTGTTGGAGAAACCCATCAAAAAGAGTAAGCCTTAAAAATTAATGAATGGGACTACATCAGACTAAGAAGTTTTTGCTCAGCAAGAGAAACTGATAACAAAATAAATAGAAAGCCAACTAAATGGGAAATGATATTTTCAAACAACAGCTCAGATAAGGGCCTAATATCCAAAATATACAAAGAACTCATAAAACTCAACAACAACCAAACAATCCAATAAAAAAATGGGAAGAGGATATGAATAGACAGTTCTCCCAGGAAGAAATACAAATGGCCAACAGATATATGAAAAGATGCTCATCTTCTTTAGCTATTAGAGAAATGCAAATCAAAACGGCAATGAGATACCACCTCACACCTGTTCGATGAGCTGTTATTAGCAAGACAGGTAATAACAAATGTTGGAGAGGCTGTGGAGAAAAAGGAACCCTCATACACTGTTGGTGGGAATGTAAAGTAGTACAACCATTATGGAAGAAAGTATGGTGGTTCCTCAAAAAACTGAAAATAGAACTACCTTATGACCCAGCAATCCCTCTACTGGGTATATATCCCAAAAACTCAGAAACATTGATACGTAAAGACACATGCAGCCCCATGTTTATTGCAGCATTGTTCACAGTGGCCAGGACATGGAAACAACCAAAAAGCCCATCAATAGATGACTGGATAAAGAAGATGTGGCACATATACACTATGGAATACTACTCAGCCATAAGAAATGATGACATCGGAACATTTACAGCAAAATGGTGGGATCTTGATAACATGATACGAAGCGAAATAAGTAAATCAGAAAAAAACAGGAACTGTATTATTCCATACGTAGGTGGGACATAATAGTGAAACAAAGAGACATTGATAAGAGTGTGGTGGTTACGGGGGGGAGGGGGGAATGGGAGAGGGAAAGGGGGTGGGGAGGGGCACAAAGAACACAAGATAGAAGGTGACAGAGGACAATCTGACTTTGGATGGTGGGTATGCAACATAATTGAACGACAAGATAACCTGGTCTTGTTATCTTTGAATATATGTATCCTGATTTATTGATGTCACCCCATTAAAAAAATAAAATTATTAAAAAAAAGAAAAAAAAAAAGAGTAAGCCTTGGAGAAACCAACCAAGAAGAATCTTACTTTTTACCAGATACCAGGGTGGCCAAGAAGGGATTGTGGCTCAGATTGAAAGACAAACTATGGCTGATTGGTGTACTTATAAATTACTCATTACATTCAGTGTTGTTTTTTTATTAATATATATATTTTTTAATTTATTCATTTTAGAGAGGAGAGAGAGAAAGAAATGGGGAAGGAGCAGGAAGCATCAACTCCCATATGTGCCTTGACCAGGCAAGTGAGGGTTTTGAACCAGCAACCTCAGTGTTCCAGGTTGACACTTTATACATTCAGTGTTTCATCATGAAATTTATTTACACTTTGTCTTAAACTGCTGATTGGACATTTTTCTGGTAGGTCTGTCACTGCAGACATATCCCAGCAAAGGAAAGACCATAGCCTTTGCAGAAGAAAGTCTTAATTTCCTTGGGTGTTGGAGCACTCATTGCTAGTGACTAGTGCCAGGGAAACTTTGATTTTTGGAATTCTCTTTGACTGATTTAATCCCAGGGCACTGCAAGTCTTTTTGCTATTCTGTTGAGGGTGTCTGTTTCTCTAAAAAATTGAGCAATTTATAAAAGTTGGTAAGTGTCCAGACTACTTTATAGAGTCAAGTGTCCAGTTATCTTCTTTTGTGTTTTATTTATGTAACAGAACAATCAGAAATTGTTCTCTAGGTGGGAGTGGGTGGCATTCTTTAGCCTTTATTTGAGGAATGGTGGCAAGAGTATATGGAATAGGTGTTAAGATAAGGAATGCTTGAAACTGTGTCAAAGAATTGCGGCATGACTAATAGTCTTGGAATTTTTTCAGACTCTAATATTATTACTTCCTCATCTTTCCATCCTTCTCCCCAAAATCTACTCCATCTTTTTGTTCTCTCCTTGGACTCCTATAATGCTGGGCTCAATGACAAAGAGCTGAGTGAGAGGGAAGCAGTGGCATGGGAATCATGTGTAAGGGCTTCCACTACCTGAGTCTAAACTTAGGCAATTAGAAAGGGGAAGAGTGACTCAAGAGGCATGAACATTAGAAAAGCCAACTCTATCCTTTGATCTAACCCGAAGGTAAGTGTTATGGTTATAGCTGCTATTCCTGCACCAGGGTCTTCACTAGAACCCAAACCTTTAATTGGGCTGGTAGTTGGGAGTCAGTGATTTTAGGTGTCTGGTAGGGGAAAAAAAACACCTATTTTTTAACTGATTTCTCTCATTTATTATCTTTTCTCAAAATCACTATTAATGCAAACTTTGCATATGGACTCTTAGTAAAGACAGTGAGGAAGAAAATACCTCTTAGCCCTTTAAGAAAATAGTTGTTGCCATCTGTTTTGATTTACATGACCAGGAAAAGGTAAAAAGTACTGGAGGCCATTCAGGAAGCCACCAAAAGTTCAAGACCCTTGACTGCTGTTATGTGTCATGATTGAATAGCAACAAAACGGTACTGCTTTGCATTTCTTCCTTGTAGTCCATCAGATTGACTCCTGTGAGACTCACAGCCTGGCCAGTCCAGGTGATCAAGGTAGCTGATTCTTTGTGGAAGGCAGAATTCTAATATGGCCACTAATAATCCCTACCTTGTATAATACTTTCTCTGCTGGAGTGTAAGAGAGACCTGTGAATATGATGGTATAGCATGCTTATGAATCAGTTTTTAATCAGTTGACTTAGAGTTAATCAAAAAGGAGGTTATCCTGTGCAAGTCTGACCTAAGCAGATACACCCTTCAAAGAAGATAAAGCATCAAAGAGCCGCTCCTGATGGCTGGAAGACAGGTTGTAAACTACCTATGGAAGGCTGTATGGTAATAATCTATTCTAGAGGACCTCCTAGAGAGCAGCTTCTAAGAGCTGAGAGTGACCCCTGGCCAAAAGCCAGCAAGAAAATGGGGAACTTCCTGCCAACAACTTGAGTGAACTTGGCAGAGAACCTTGAACTCCAGGTGAGAATGTAGACATTCACACCTTGAATTCAGCTTCATGAAATCCTCAGCAGAGAACTCCATTACACTGTGCACAGACCTTTGATTTAAAGAAACTTTGAGATTATAAATGTTATTTAAAAAAATAAGTTTGTGGCCTGACCTGTGGTGGCGCAGTGGATAAAAGTGTCAATCTGGAATACTGAGGTTGCTGGTTCGAAACCCTGGGCTTGCCTGGTCAAGGCACATATAGAGTTGTTGCTTCCTGCTCCTCTCCCCTTCTCTCTCTCTGTCTCTTTCTCTCCTCTCTCTAAAACGAATAAATAAAATCTTTAAAAAAATAAGTTTGTGGTAATTTGTTATGCAGCAATAGAAAACTAACATACTCTCTTAGTCGCATGTTTCTTTGTTTTAAGTCTGCAAAAGCAGCATTTGATTTATGTAGGGCTAAGGATCATTTCACTATCAATACTATCAATACCAAAATTTTTAACATAAAAAAAGAATAACGTACTTTAAAAAATAATATCCTATTTATCTTTGAAGAACTTGGCACAATTTTGTGTTTCTTACTTAATTGTGTGCACACAAACACATGGAATTGCCTTATACAACTTTTGGGACCTGGCTAAACAAGTCTGAAGGACAACCAATCAGGAAGGGAATATGACACCTGACTAGGTGGTGGCACAGTGGATAGAGCATTGGACTGAGACTCAGAGGAACCAGGTTCAAAACCCTGAGGTCACTGGCTTGAGCATGGGTTTATCCAGCTTGAGCATGTGTTCACTGGCTTGAGTGTGGGATCATAGCCATGACCCCATGGTCACTGACTTGAGTCCAAAGATCATTGGCTTGAGCCCAAGGTCACTGGCTTGAGCAAGGGGTCACTCGCCCTGCTCTAGCCCCTCTGTCAAAGCACATATAAGAAAGCAATCAAAGAACAACTAAGGTGCTACAACAAAGAATTGATGCTTCTCATCTCTCTCCCTTACTGTCTGTCTGTCTGTCCCTATTTGTCCCTCTCTCTGTCTCTGTCACACAAAAAATTTTTTTTAAAAAGGAAGGGAATACGACAAGCAGGCTGAACACATGAGCATGGACTGAAGCTTTGTGCCCACACGTTGCATTCAGGAAGGAAGATCCAGGGGAGAACAATTGCAGAGCAGATTTTTTTTTTTTAAATTCTAGAAAATCTATTTATTTACGTACTTTAAAATGTTACTTTAAAAATAAATTTCCTTTTAAAAATAATAGCACAGTTCTGAAATATTAGAAATTCCAATTAATGCAGCATGAGTTATCTGGGTTTGATTACCTCCTTTGGCTTTTTAGATAGAGCATCATCACTGATGTCAGATGCCAATCAATCATTTGGTAATCTGATATTAGAAATCTTTGAATCATGAATATAAAGCTACATGGTGGCGTATATACTTCTACGCCATTTCATACATGTTGTAATTCAAAATAAAACAAATAAACTCCAAGTCCAAAAGGTGAGCTGTCAAGAACAAATACTACTAAATGAAAGCATTTAAGGAACACTTAATTGCAATACTGGCCTAACCTTATAGTCTATACTAAAGCCAAATGCTATAATCAATCCTTTAATGATTTCAATATTTGCTTCTACAATAAACCTAATACTAATGTCTAGGGAAATTGCTGAATATATAATAGGTTTTGTGTGTTCTTTATGCATTGAATCTTATCAGTATCTAACTTGAACATGAGTCGTCTTATATTAGAAGAAATTTGTGCTATTGAGCCATAGTATATAATGAACTAAAGATCATTTGTGGATGATTAAATATTGAAATTGAAGTATTTAATCTATGGCAAACTTATTTAATACAAACATACCCCGATGATACAGATATTATTGATATTATGCTGCAAGAGAATGTTTTCATATAGTCATCTCATGGAAATTTAATTTCCTTCCCTGTGATTTTGGATGTTGTTAGACTGTGTCTATTTCCAGCACAAATTTTTAACAGTACATAAAGTGTGTGTTTACATATTAGAGAAGAATTTAAGTGACTTAAAAAATCCGCAGTGTCAAGTCTATTGCTGTCTATTTACTATGACAGGTGAAAATTTATAATATATAGAAACTTAAACACTATTTTAAGTTTATTACTATGTTGATTTTGATGTCCATTTTCATGCCACCATTATGCTTAATGACAAAGTATAAACTGGACTGATCACACATCAAATAAAAATTGGCATTAAAAAAATAAGCAAAGCAATGACATTTGCAGAAATTAAAAACAAATAGATAAGCTGAGGATGTTTAGGTTAGTTTTTTTCCTTTTAGTTTCTTTAAGATTTGACTTTGTACTGAAATAAAACATCAGAATCTGGGTACTGAATACCAAGCAAGAAGCGGCCACTGTCTAGTTGTATAGATTTATCATCCATTATTTCTAAATCAAAGTAAGTTAAAAGTACAACTAACAATTGCTTCACTTCATTAATTACCAAAAATTGGCCTGGGCATTTGTGGTTCCTAATACAAATGACAGTATGTAATACTTCAGCCTTTTCCCTCGTTTGAAAAAAGTGGTTTTCTTCTTACCATTTTCTACAAAACAGTCAAATCTATACTCCTCTGGAGCTTCAAAGGTTTCAGGGTCATAGTGCAAGAGTGGAGGAAAGATGGCCAACAGGTCTCCCTTTCGCAGATGGTAGTCCCAGGTCTCTGAAGGCAGAGTCAAATCCTCTTGAACAAAATGAATGACAGATGAAAACATGCATAGTCGTAAAGCCTCGAGAATGGCACTTTCTAGGTAGACCAGGCTGTCCAGCTGTTCTCTGGTGATGTGGATGGAAAATCCAGACCCTTGCTTTTGACCTGTTGACTTCAGCAAATGGTCAATTTTATCACGCAGCACTACCATAGCTTCTGGATGCCACAGAATGTAATAGATTGCCCAGAACATAAGCAGGCTCAGTGCTCTCCTCTGCACACTGGGGCCCTCCACCTCCCTAGCCCCTTCCTCCCCCTGCTATACCCAGGCCCAGAGAAAGCCTAAATAATGTGCTCGTATTTCAAAGTTCTTGAATGTACAGATATTGATCGACTTATGACCTATGCAACTTACGACCATTCGACTTTACAACCACAATTGCTAGCCACAACTGCTCCACATCTGGCAGCGCAAGCATTGCCCAGCTGGGTGTATGACAGTGCGGACCAGCTTCCGGCAGTACTACCATCTTCGCGTGCACAATTTCAACTGTTATCCCAGACTTGGTACAGCAATTTGTGTTTTGTGTCTTGGATATTTTTCATCAAACCCCTCCCAAGATGTCTACCAAGAGGAATTTGTCTTTGTCTATGACTCAGCCTGCCAAGAAGGAAAGAAAGGCCATCGATCTTGACGAAAATGAGCGCAGGCTCATTCGACTTGAGCACGGGTTCACCAGCTTGAGTGCAGGGGTGCTGGCTTGAGCATGGGATCATAGACATGACCCCATGGTCGCTGGTTTGAGCCCAAGGTCACTGGCTTGATCAAGGGGCCACTCGCTCTACTGTAACCCCCCACCCGGTCAAGGCACATATGAGAAAGCAATCAATGAACAAGTACGAAGGAGAAAAGAAAGTGAATGTGATCGTACATGTTTATGAAAAAACCAACTTCGGTAACCCCAACTGCTGCCTCAGATGACGACATCAATGATCTGCAGCCAAGCACCAGCAGCCAGTAAAATGTTTCATACATGTTTATATATTTTGATATGTTTTGTAACTGGGAGAATGTTTCCTATGGTATTTTTTACACCTGTATTTTGTATTTTTGTATGCACCTGTATTTTGTAATTTTGTATGTTTTGCAAATATTAAACCAGTTGTACTGGTAATGCAGTGTTTTACTTAAACCTGACAAATGTAAAAATAAGAAACAAAATGGTGTAGAGATGATACAAATGGCATAAACTGAACAAAGAAAATTATGATATATAACAATAATGAAAGAAAATTATGATAAAATATGACTTAAAGATTTTTATAACATTATTTCACAGTACTGTACATATAGCCTACTCAACTTATGACCAAATCGTGTTATGACCGGTTTGTCAGAACCAATCATGGTCGTAAGTTGAGCACTAGCTGTATAGTATTTCTCCAGGATATCTTGCCTCATTTGAACAACTTCTGACCATCCTGTATCTTAGCCAAGTTTTCTGATGTCAAGTGTTGTATAAGTTTCTTTTGAAGAGACTTGATGTTTCCTAGAAACTCAATGGGTATGCCTGATAATAAATGCATGAATTTGGCATCAAATTTTAAAAATTCATCATTAAGTTCAGTAATAAATTTCTTCCTATCACCAGCAGGACATTTTCCATATATGGTTGTAAATATAGTCTCAAATATTACTGAACTGCAGAATGCCAACAGGTGTGCCTTGTCCCAGTTTGTGGTTTTAAATAGTTGGGGTTCAAAAACTTGCCATAGATTCTCCATCATGTTTTCCAAGAGTACATCCAAAAATTTCCCTTGTAAAAATTTATAGCAGTCATGAAGCTCATTGTTCAGGTCATCACTGGTCATCAACTTTTGGATGGAAAATACTTTCTTTAATATATTTTTACTAAACATACGAAAGCTTAATTTGTTATTTTTCATCATTGACTAGTATTGGCAAGGGTCCAGAATAAATGTTATATACTTTCCTCCAAGGAAAAGAGTGAAAGTGTCACCATGTTGCTGTTGAAGAGTTCTCATGAAACCTATGGGATCCTTTTGTAACTTCAGGGCCAGTCTAAAGTAAGGAAGCCAGCCTTTACTCAATGGAGGCTCACTAGGTCTCCCATTCAAAGATGCACAGGATCAGAGGTCCATCTCTGAGCCAGAGACCCCATGGGAATTTCCAGCACTTCTCGTGGAGAATGGCCAGTCTCTGGCTGACTTACGTGGGGGATGCTGATGGGCCCGAGTCCCAGATGTAAGTTCACCCTTGTAGAGTCCAGGATGAGAGCTCAAGCACTGGTCAAAGAGGAGTGAAGCCCGGCCTGCTTTCTCCCATCATACAACCACCAGAGCAGATGTTGTTTTAATCAGGGCAGGCTTGAACACCATTTTCATTTTCTTTAAATTACTAAACTTTATCTTTTAGAGCATTTTTAGGTTCACAGCAAAATTAAGCAGAGAGTACAGAGAGTTCCCACATGTCCTTTGTCCCCACACATGTGCAACCTCCTCCACTATCAACATCTGGAACTAGGGTGGCTCATCTGTTATAATTGAATAACCTACCTTTATGCATCATTACAACCCAAACTTCATAGCTGACATTAGGGTTCACTCTTGTTCTTATACATCCTGTGGGTTTGGACAAGTGTATAATGAATGACATGTATTCAACATTGTCATATTGTACATATAGTCTCACTGCCATAAAAATTCTGTGCTTTGCTTATTCATCTCTCTCCAACCCCATGTCCTGCCAAACCTGTGGCAACCACTAATCCTTTTACTGTCTCCATAGTTTTGCCTTTTCCAAAATGTCATATACAGTCATGCACTACATAGTGATGTTTTAGTCAACGATGAGCCACCTATACTACGGTGGCCCCATAAGATTATAACAGTGCTGAAAATTCCTGTTGCCTAGTGATATTGTAGTTGTTGAGATATTGTAACACAACACATTATTTACACATTTGTGGTGATGCTGGTGTAGCAAACCTACTGTGTATGAAAGTATATAATACTTGATAGCAAAAATATGTTACTGGTTTTTGTATTTCCTATACTATTTATTGTGATTTTTAGAATACTCTTTTGTACTTACAAAAAGCTTTGCTGCAAAATAGTATGCCATATTAAAGCAGCAACCTCATACTTCTTTGTGTTTATGATGTCTCTTAACTGCATCTTTTTTTCTTGTGTTTGATTTAATCTTGTATCATGTTATATAGTAACATGCCATAGAGACTCATAGACTAGGAGCAACAGGCTATATATACCATACAGCTTCAGTGTGTAGTAGGCTATGCCATCTAGGTTTGTGTAAGTACACTCTATGATGTTCACACAATGACAAAAGTGCCTAAAAATGCATTCTCAGAACGTATTCTTGTTATTAAGTGTGTTTGACTGTAGTTGGAATCATACGGTATATAGCCTTTTCAGATTGGCTTCTTTCACTTAGTAGTATCCTAAGCCTTCATTTAAGAGTCTTCCAACTGATTAAGTCAGGCGCTGTCAGGATAATCAACTTTTTGATAAACTTAAAGTCACCTGATTAGGGACTTTAATCACATTCCTTTACAACAGTACTTATATCAGTGTTTGATTGGATAACTGGGAAAAGTCATGTGTGCATGCCACAAAATAGCCCTGCTTCCTTTTGTTCTCCAGCTGTCATGAGAGAATATCCTTGTAGCCCACTCTAACCAGAACCATACTACAAAGGGTCTTCTGGGACTCTAGGTCGGCATCCTTGTGCACAGAAGGGAAGGGGAAGAAACCAAAGATGTTATGGGAAGGAAGGATAGGAAAGGAGGAGAAGGTGGGGAGGGGAGGAAGGATGTTAGTTTTGAAATGTTTTAGAGTTATATTTTTCATCACACTTCCTTGAGTTCAATCTCACCTGTATTCAACCAGCAGCACCTATTGTCTTAGGGAGATTTCAGATTGTTAAAGCAGGAATGAAAAGAGAAAAAAAAACAACCCCAAATTCATAGTCAGCTTTTGACTTCCAATATAGAAAGTTCTGAGTAACACAATTCTTTAAATCTTGGCTTTATCAAGAGAGCAGTGTTTTCTAAATTCCCCAAACTCTCAAAATATTAAGAGCCCAGTGTGGTGGGCTGTGTCACAATGTAAAAGAGACAGTTGATATCATATAAGGGATGCTTCTGCCAAACAGGAAGAGGAAGTGGGAAGCGTTCTTCTGGAGGGAGAGAGGAGTTGTAAAAGGATAGAGAATGGGTTGAAGGCTTGGGGGAGAGGGGTGTTGGAAAGAAAGCAGAAACAGTTGAGGAAATGGCCAGAAGCAGAGGTTAAGTGTACCCTGCTGCTCACTTATAACTTTACGAGGAGATGCATTTCCAGGTCCCCCTGCATTCTCATAGGCAGGTGCAGTAGAGCAGTAATGTGGCATGTCATGCTCACACAAGAGGCCCGAGACCCAGCACCTCGTTCTCTTTGGCTTTTGTGTGGCACGTTGGGTCCAAATGTTGCTGTGTTCCCTTCTTGTGCCCCTATTTCCTGTATGAGGCATGGGGGAAGCAGCTAAAGGTGCTTGCTGGTAACCTGGCCAACTGGATGGCCACAGCAAAGAGAGGGACTTTGTTGATGATAATAGCAGGCGACCTTCCCAGGGTGGGAACTAAATGAGAGTGGCAGCCTTGCTCAGGGAAGCCATGGCTTCAGGGAGAGCTGACAGGGGGCCTGTGAGCACTGTAGGAACAATGACCACCATCCACCTGTGCTGAGAGGCCAGGCGCCGAGTCACACAGACTGAGGCTGTCTGCACAGGGCTGGCGTGCAGGCGGAGACCCAGGCCAGAGACACATGGGCTAACACCCTGAGAGCACTGAGGCAGCAGTGTGTGTATCCATGTGGACAGCCTTTAACCGGCACCAGGAGGTTCTTCAGCTTAGTTCCATGCTGAGGTATCATCGTGACGTGGCTGGGACAGGGTAAGGGAAATCCTTTAAGGCCCAGAGAGTCTATTCTCTTAGGAGGTTCAGGCTAGAAAGAGTTAGTGAGCTACAAGGGATTGAGTTCAACATAGTCTTTTCAATAGGTCATTTAAAAATCCTCTCTGGGTCCTCTCCTTTTCTCAACACCACTACACTCAATCCCCATCCCCAAGGATGGAGAATGGAATTGAAAGAGCACTTAGAGGTTGGTAACAGAAAAGAAAGGAAAGCACATTTTAGTCCGAGTGTGTACATTTGAACCCCAACACATTGCTAAATATCCCCCTAGCCCAGGCCCTGCCTCAGGCCATGAGGCCCATGTGAAAACCACGTGGACACCATGTAGTCCTGGGTAGGAACCACACACCAAAGCGCACCATTTGAAATTCCTTTGGCCTGGCTTTTGGTTGATTCAGTAAATTACTTAGGAGAGGATGATCTATTGTCAAAGAGATGATGATTCTTGCAGGGAATGTATGTCTGGCAAACATAGCCCTCAATTTGCAGATTGTTGCGGTACCTGTGGTAATGAGGATTCTGTATCTTTTTCCAATTTAAGAACATTTCTTATAGTTCTTTGTGATGCTGGTGTGTGGTTCTCGACATTCAAATAAACTGATATAATTCTAACAGTATGCTGCATAGTTCTGCGGTGCTGGTGGGAGTTTTGTATTGTGTTGCTTTAGTTTTCAAGGGGGATGCAACATCTTGGGGTTACTAGTAAATCTGGTTTGCAAACCAGGGAACTTTTCCTAATATTGGTGAAAATTTTGGTTACTTTCTGGTTGTTCCCACAATGGCAACTTTCATGTGCAATATCTAAACCATTTCTCCAGGGCAGCTGATACTGCAAGTGTCTGTCCCCGTCTTGTGGCAGTTTGTGAAGAATGCTATCCTTATTGTGAGTATCTGGGTCAATTTTATGGACACTCCCAAAGCCACAGAAAGCAGGGATTTTGTAATAACTGATGCAGAAAGTCCCTGGTACATTAGGAATGGTTACCAATAGGAAAAAGCAATGAGAGAGATGGATATGGCTCTGTAGTTAAGGAAGCTTACTTCTGAGAGAGATGGATATGGCCCTGTAGTTAAGAAAGCTTACTTCTGCTGCCCATTCAATGGATGGCCTATGTCTAAATGGAAGATGTAGAAAAATCAAAGGGAAAAATTGTTATGGAGTCCTTCTCTCCCAGACCTACAATGGAAATGCTTTTTTAAGAATTTGTTTTTAAATGAACCACTCAAATATTGTAGGACTGATCTCTTAAGAAAGTAGAAACAAGAGGTCTTCTTAGATGCATCAATTGCAATTTATCTTGTACTTGTGAGAAAAAAAAGAAAAAGTGGTAAATTTGTTTGTCAACTTTCAGTTACCTCTGCTTTTTGGCAAGTCCAAGCCCTCTTACTAATTCAGTTTCAATGAATATGAGCTCATTTTCTTTTCCTGATATTTGCCTTAAAGGTGTTGATTTTAATAGTTGCAATCATCTTGAAGAAGATAAAGAAAATATTGGGCAAAAAATGATAGTGAAGGCTTTAAGAAGGAAGGGGAAATCTTTGTTTTCCTGGAACAGATGTTGTTGTTCAGAGTGTTTATGAAGAAATGATAAACACTATGGCAGTAAAACAAATAATGATTTGTACCTCAAAGGCCATTTATTCCATGTAGTCACATATTAAACTATAAAAGAAAAAAAATCAATGAAATTTTCCCTTGGAAAAGCTTAAGAGGCAGAGGGAGTTAGGTCAGAATGCATTATATAGCTCAGTGGAAAATACAGAAGGTATGAAACATAGCATTAAATCCACAGCAGTATTGTATAGAAGGGAGAGCAGAAGAATGAGGGATTTCACGTGTCAGGGCTGTGAGGAAGGGATGGTATGTACCAGTCTATGATGGACAAGGGCAGGCCTAACCAGAAGGAGTTAGATTCACTCCACAAGAGGGTTAGAGATCTGAAACAATGTGGTCTCAGAGGGTTATGGTTACCAGCTCCTACTCTTCACTCTCCTGTAGCCTCTTTCACCTCAGATTTTCACTGGTGACTGAGAAAAATAAAATCTACTTTTTTGTTGAGTGTTTAACATTGATCAGACATTGTTGTAAGTGTTTTACATGTTTTTTTTTTAAGCTGTTAGGCTTATAGATGTAACATGTTGAATAGTAATTGAGGACAAACTTTGAATTCATATAGGGTCTTTTCTCCATTGGTTAGCAGGTGAAGTAAATGGGGTTCAATAAGATTAAGCTTCAGGTCTTGAATCATTTAGATCCTAGATTGTTTATCAATTTTTTTTAAATAAGAGAAGTTTAAGTTACTTTTAATGGGTAATTAAAAAGCCCTCTCTTTGCTATCTCCTTTACTATTTATTTGTGTGGTAAAGTCAGTTGACAGAGGCCCTTGCCAGTTAGCTCAGCTGGTTAGATATTGTCCTGATAACCCAAGGTTGCGGGTTCAATCCCTGGTCAGGGCACTTACAAGAATCAGCCAATGAATACATAAATAGATGGAACAACAAATCAATCTCTCTCTCTCCCCCTTCCTCTCTCTTTCTCTAAAAATAAATTAATAAAAAAATAAAATAGGCCGAGTGACGTCAGAGAAATGGTGCCGTAAGGAGCGATACCAATAAATCTCCCCCCAAATTCAACAAGACCTTCAACCAGAGACAGAAAAATCTATCCTTAGAGCCTCCAGCATTTCCACACTAAACGCAAAGTACTATCAACAAAACCACCCTCAGATGCCATTAAGGAAAAGGAAATCGAATATCGTGGATACAACAGACAGAGAGGTAGTGCAGATAGATGAGGGAAAATCTATGGAGAAAAAATTTAATATTTTGGAAAACTTGGAGCTAAATGACAGAGAATTTAAAATAGAAATCCTAAAAATACTCAGAGATATACAAGAAAACACAGAAAGGCAATTTAGGGAGCTCAGAAAACAACTCAACGAACACAAAGAATATATTATCAAAGAAATTGAAACTATAAAAACAAATAAAACAGAGATGAAAAATTCAATTCACAAGCTGAAAAATGAGGTAACAAGCTTAGCTAATAGAATAGGCCAGATAGAAGGTAGGATTAGTGAAATAGAAGACAAGCAACTTGAGGCACAACAGAGAGAAGAAGAAAGAGACTCAAAAATTTAAAAAAATGAGAAAGCCCTACAAGAATTGTCTGACTCCATCAAAAAGAATAACATAAGAATAATAGGTATATCAGAGGGAGAAGAGAGAGAAAATGGAATGAAGAACATATTCAAACAAATAATAGATGAGAACTTCCCAAGCCTGTGGAAAGAACTAAAGCCTCAAATTCAAGAAGCAAATAGAACTCTGAGTTTTCTTAACCCCAACAAACCTACTCCAAGGCACATCATAATGAAATTGGCACAAACCAATGACAAAGAAAAAATTCTCAAGGAAGCCAGGGAAAAGAAGAATACAACATATAAAGGAAGGCCCATTAGATTATCATCAGATTTCTCAGCAGAAACTCTACAAGCTAGAAGAGAGTGGACCCCAATATTTAAAGTCCTGAAAGAGAGGAACTTTGAGCCAAGAATACTATGCCCATCAAAGCTATCCTTCAAATACGAAGGAGAAATAAAAACATTCACAGATACAGAAAAGATGAGGGAATTTATCATCAGAAAACCCCCACTCCAGGAATTACTAAAGGGGGTTTTCCAACCAGATACAAAGAACAAAACCAAACCAAACCACAAGTAAAAGCTCCACCAAGAAAACAATAAAACCAAAATAAACTGTGACAACAAAAACAAACAAAAAAAGGGGGAGAGGACGGAAAATAACAGTAGCAAAGGACGATGGAGTACAGAAGTACTCACAAGATAGTGCATTACAATGAACAGGGTAGGAACCCTTTTCATTACTTAATGGTAACCACTCTTGAAGAAACCACCACAGAAACACATGATTTAAAAAAAGATAGCAACAGAGGAAGGAAGTATGGAATACAACCAAATAAAAACAAAGGATAAAAAAAAGAGAAGAATCAAACAAGACACAAAACTGACAGAAAGCAATGTATAAAATGGCAATAGGGAACCCACAAGTGTCAATAGTTACACTAAATGTAAACAGATTAAACTCACTAATAAAAAGGCACAGAGTAGCAGAATGGATTAAAAAAGAAAATCCAACTGTATGCTGCCTACAAGAAACTCATCTAAGCAACAAGGATAAAAACAAATTCAAAGTGAAAGGCTGGAAAACAATACTCCAAGCAAATTACATCCACAAAAAAGCAGGCGTAGCAATACTCATATCTGATAATGCTGACTACAAAACAGCAAAAGTACTCAGAGACAAAAATGGTCATTTCATAATGATTAAGGGGATGCTGAATCAAGAAGACATAACAATTCTTAATATATATGCACCAAACCAAGGAGCACCAAAATATATAAGACAGCTACTTATTGACCTTAAAACAAAAACTGACAAAAATACAACATACTTGGAGACCTCAATACACCGCTGATGGCTCTAGATCAGTCATCCAAACAGAGAATCAATAAAGATATATTGGCCTTAAACAAAACACTACAGCACCTGGATATGAGAGACATCTACAGGACACTTCATCCCAAAGTGACAGAGTATACATTTTTCTCCAGTGTACATGGATCATTCTCAAGAATTGACCATATATTGGGCCACAAAAATAACATCAGCAAATTCAGAAAAATCAAAGTTGTACCAAGCATATTTTCTGATCATAAAGCCTTGAGACTAGAATTCAACTGCAAAAAAAGAGGAAAAAAACCCCACAAAAATGTGGAAACTAAAGAACATACTTTTAAAAAATGAATGGGTCAAAGAAGAAATAAGCACAGAGATCAAAAGATATATACAGAAAAATGAAAATGACAATACAACATATCAGAATCTATGGGATGCAGCAAAAGCAGTGATAAGAGGGAAGTTCATATCACTTCAGGCCTTTATGAACAAACAAGAGAGAGCCCAAGTGAACCACTTAACTTCACACCTTAAGGAACTGGAAAAAGAAGAACAAAGACAACCCAAAACCAGCTGAAGAAAGGAGATAATAAAAATCAGAGCAGAAATAAATGAATTAGAGAACAGAAAAACTATAGAAAAAATTAATAGAACAAGGAGCTGGTTCTTTGAAAAGATCAACAAAATTGACAAACCCCTGGCAAGACTTACCAAGGAAAAAAGAGAAAGAACTCATATAAACAAAATCCAAAATGAAAGAGGAGAAATCACCATGGACATTGTAGATATACAAAGAATTATTGTAGAATACTCTGAAAAACTTTATGCCACTAAATTCAACAATCTAGAAGAAATGGATAAATTCCTAGAACAATACAACCTTCCTAGACTGAGTCAAGAAGAAGCAGAAAGCCTAAACGGACCTATTAGTAGAGAAGAAATAGAAAAAAACTATTAAAAACCTCCCCAAAAATAAAAGTCCAGGCCCAGACAGCTATACTAGCGAATTTTATCAAACATTCAAAGAATACTTGGTTCCTATTCTACAGAAAGTCTTCCAAAAAATTGAAGAAGAAGCAGTACTTCCAAACACATTTTATGAGGCCAACATAACCCTCATACCGAAGCCAGGCAAGGATGGCACAACAAAAGAAAACTACAGACCAATATCTCTAATGAATACAGATGCTAAAATACTAAACAAAATACTGGCAAATCGAATACAACAACATATTAAAAAAAGAATACATCATGATCAAGTGGGATTCATCCCAGAATCTCAAGGATCGTTCAACATATGTAAAACGGTTAACGTAATACACCATATCAACAAACAAAGAACAAAAACCACATAATCTTATCAATAGATGCAGAAAAGGCATTCGATAAAATACAACACAATTTTATGTTTAAGACTCTCAACAAAATGGGTATAGAAGGAAAATATCTCAACATGATAAAGGCCATATATGATAAACCATCAGCTAACATCATATTAAATGGCACAAAACTGAAGGCTTTCCCCCTTAAATCAGGAACAAGACAGAGTTGTCTACTCTCTCCACTCTTATTTAATGTGGTGCTAGAGGTTCTAGCCAGAGCAATTAGACAAGACAAAGAAATAAAAGGCATCCATATCGGAAAAGAAGAAGTAAAGGTATCACTTTTTTCAGATGATATGATCCTATGCATTGAAAACTCAAAGAATCTATAAAAAAACTACTAGAAACAATAAGCCAGTACAGTAAGTTCGCAGGATACAAAATTAACATACAAAAGTCCATAGCCTTTCTATATGCCAACAATGAAACATTTGAGAACGAACTAAAAAAAATAATCCCCTTCACAATTGCAACAAAAGAAATAAAATACCTAGGAACAAACATAACAAAGAATGTAAAGGACCTATATAATGAAAACTACAAAGCATTGTTAAGGGAAATTGAAAAAGATACAGTGAGATGGCAGAATATTCCTTGTTCTTGGATAGGAAGAATAAATATAATCAAGATGGACGTATTACCCAAAGCAATATACAAATTTAATGCAATTCCCATCAAAATTCCAATGACATTTTTTAAAGAAATGGAACAAAAAATCATCAGATTTATATGGAACTATAAAAACCCCCGAATAGCCAAAGCAATCCTAAAGAAAAAGAATGAAGCTGGGGGCATTACAATACCTGACTTCAAACTATATTATAGAGCCATGACAATCAAAACGGCATGGTATTGGCAGAAAAATAGACACTCAGATCAATGGAACAGAATAGAAAGTCCAGAAATAAAACCACATATATATAGTCAAATAATTTTTGATAAAGGGGCCAAGAACACACAATGGAGAAAAGAAAGCCTCTTCAATAAATGTTGCTGGGAAAACTGGAAAGCCACATGCAAAAGAATAAAACTTGACTACAGTTTGTCCCCTTGTACTAAAATTAATTCAAAATGGATCAAAAACCTAAATATAAAACTTGAAACAATAAAGTACATAGAAGAAGACATAGGTACTCAACTCAGGGACCTGGGTTTTAAAGAGCATTTTATGAATTTGACTCCAAAGGCAAGGGAAGTGAAGGCAAAGGTAAATGAATGGGACTACATCAGACTAAGAAGTTTTTGCTCAGCAGGAGAAACTGACAACAAAATAAACAGACAGCCAACTAAATGGGAAATGATATTTTCAAACAACAGCTCAGATAAGGGCCTAATATCCAAAATATACAAAGAACTCATAAAACTCAACAACAAACAAACAAACAATCCAATAAAAAAATGAGAAGATGACATGAACAGACACTTCTCCCAGGAAGAAATACAAATGGCCAACAGATATATGAAAAGATGCTCATCTTCATTAGTTATTAGAGAAATGCAAATCAAAACTGCAATGAGATACCACCTCACACCTGTTAGATTAGCTATTATCAACAAGACAGGTAACAGCAAATGTTGGAGAGGCTGTGGAGAAAAAGGAACCCTCATTCACTGTTGGTGGGAATGTAAAGTAGTACAACCATTATGGAAGAAAGTATGGTGGTTCCTCAAAAAACTGAAAATAGAACTACCTTATGACCCAGCAATCCCTCTACTGGGGATATGCCCCCAAAACTCAGAAACATTGATACGTAAAGACACATGCAGCCCCATGTTCATTGCAGCATTGTTCACAGTGGCCAAGACATGGAAACAACCAAAAAGCCTGTCCATAGATGACTGGATAAAGAAGATGTGGCACATATACACTATGGAATACTACTCAGCCATAAGAAATGATGACATCAGATCATTTACAACAAAATGGTGGGATCTTGATAACATTATATGGAGTGAAATAAGTAAATCAGAAAAAACAAAGAACTGCATGATTCCATACATTGGTGGGACATAAAAATGAGACTAAGAGACATTGACACAAGTGTGGTGGTTACGGGTGGGGGGGGAGGGGCACAAAGAAAACTAGATAGAAGGTGACAAAGGACAATCTGACTTTGGGTGATGGGTATGCAACATAATTGATTGACAAGATAACCTGGACATGTTTTCTTTGAACATATGTACCCTGATTTATTGATGTCACCCTAGTAAAATTAATAAAAATAATAATAATAAAAAAATAAAGTCATTTGACAGAGAGCAAAAAACGAAACATCTGAATATATGGCCACAACCCCTGTTGGGAGGGTGGGGCAGAGCTTGCGAGCTGTCCCCTGTTTCTAGGGGCTGCTGCTCAGCCAGGCTCCATCTATTTCCTAGGCCACTATGCATCTTGGTGGGGGGCATATATATGATGAAATATGGGTACAAGTGACATGTCTCACTTTTCTTTACCCTCTCTCTCCCTGTCTGCCCCTTTGTTGCCTCTCTGCCAGCTGGGTCTTGATGCCCAGGCTGATTTTGAGCCCTGTGTTGAAGACGGCAGAGCTTCTGATACTCAAGTTCCTGAAAAACTGTGAAGCAGAGATTTCTTCCCCCCTCCCCACATCCTGTACGTGCTCTTGCACACCGAACAAGAACACCTGACTTGTTTTGTACATGAAATAACTCACATAAATAAACACAATGTGTTAAGCCACTGAGATTTCTGGGTTTCCCTCTTACAGCAGCTTGGTCTTACTCTATCTGGTAAGGAAGATGACCTTACATTGTTAAAGTAATCAAGATTTATGCTGGTTTCCTAAACAACAGAAAAGTGGGTTGCAAAAGAGACACATTGGAGAGAATTCCTTTTTAGATAAATATAAGGCAAATTTTAGAAATCACAGAAAAAGAATCAAGAGCAATTGTCCTCCCCGCCCCCTTAAAATGCCAGCATTTAAATATTTAATCGTTTCACAGAAAAGCAGTGCAATACTGAGTGATAGAATTTGAGAGTGAAAACCAATGGACAGAAAAAGAACAATGTTCATTTCCATAGTGCTTTATCATATCTAGAGAGTCATGTAGCAATCATAATAGATCTGTACAAAAATAAAATAGCAGTGGTGGTTTTTGAGTGCTCTATTCTAGGGTCTGGGTTAAAAGTTTCACACATAAGTCTTATTAATTATGAGAACATCCCAGAGATAGGCACTATAATTATCTCTATCTTAAAAAAAAATGAGGCCATTGATATATCTAGGGATGTTGATGAACAGTTAAATGTTACATTCTAGGAAGTGGTTAAAGTCAGGACTCAAACCTGAGGCTGACCGTTGAGCCTGTGCTCTTTCCTGCTGCGCCACCTGTCCTTTTGTCTTGTGCACGGCATCGTCCCCACTGTGGATGAAGCTTCCAGGACCCGACGTGTTGAAATGAGTAGCTCAGATTCAAACTGCCAGGATTTGTCAAAGTCAGATTTTCTGACTCTGACTTTAGTACCCTTTCAACTTGGAATACCATAAATTAAAGCAAACACTAACTTGGTTATGGGGCAGACAGTCAATATTTTTAGAGTGTTTATAGAAAGGAAGTAATTTTGGCCTGGCAAAAGAGCAAACTGAAGGTAGTTTTACATTCCTATTTCAAAAGGAATCATTCAAATTGGGAAAATTCCCATGGTGCTGGATCACTCTGTGGGATATTCAGGGAGAGCAAACCCCTTCTGCCACAGTTCCAGCCCCTATAAAAGCAAATTTTATAGATTATCTCACCAGGCTTGTTGCCTTTTGAGTCTGATGCACAAAATTGCTTGGCGTTTGGCAAGATTTGACTGGCAAGAAAACATCTGAGTGGTTGGCTTTTGTGTCTGACCCTTGCTGGGGGGAGGCTAAGGCCAGTTTTTATGTCAGTACGCCCACATTTCATTTGCCTCCATTCTCCTTGGCACAAGAGGAAATGCAGCCAGGAGGAGAGGAACCACATGGGCTGGATTGCACAGTGATGAGGAGAGGTCCAGGTTCAAGTCCCATCTACATCACGCTGATAAGTGACCCTGGTCTCTAAGCTTACTTTCCTTATCTGCAAAGTGGAGTCTTAGTTTGGGCTGCTATAACAAAGAGCCATAGACTGGGTGGCTTATAAACAATAGAAATTTATTTGTCACAGTTCTAGAGGCTGGAAGCCCTAAGATCAGGGTGCTAGTATGGTCAGATACTGGTGAGGACCCTCTTTCAACCTGCAGACTGCCATCTTGTTATGTCCTCACAGGGTGGAAAGAGGGTGAAAGAGTTCTCAGGAGTCTCTTTTATAAGGGCACTAACCCCATTCGTGAGGACTCCACCCTCGTGACCTAATTACTTCCCCAAGACCCCAGCTCCTAATGCCAGCACATTAGGGGTTAGGATATCAACATATACATTTCTGGGGGATGCAAACATTCAGTCCATTGCAAAGGGCAAAAGAGTTTTGTTTTATGGGGATTGACAAGATAACGCACATCAAGGGTGTAGCTTTAGAAACAATTCACAGCAAGTGCTTGATAGAATTTAGCTATAGTTATTAAAGGAAATATCTGAAGGATGGAGTGTCTAACTAAAGAAAAGCAACACAGCCTTCTTGTTCACTGTGAATTGTCTAGTCATATTTTTACCAGTGCCTGCTAACACCAAATTTGGCCTAGCAACAGTGGTTTGAAGTGAGCAAGGTTTTGAAGAATTACATCCAAGTCTAAGATGCAGAATTTGGCACCCGAGTTCTGGGAAGCAGCAGGATTCTTGGATGGGACAGCTCATTAAAAGTGTCCTCACAACCACTCCTCCCTCATTGTTGGAAAAAGCCAACAGGTGGTTCCTGGGAAATGTTTCACGCCAGCCTGTTTTTTCTTTTTTCTCCTCATTCTCATATTTTCCTGCTAAGAATTAAAAAATAATCCTGCTGCAATTATTTTGATTTCACCACATTCTGGGGGATGGGGTTCATTTGGTATCGTTAGCGGTGGGTGGGAAGCCAGCTGCTTCTCAAGGGACAGGGAGGGAAGAACAAAGCTCTGTGTCTACCTCCTTCACCTCCCAATTATGTGGTCTTTTATCTCCCGTGACTGCCTCGGAAGAATGTGGCTCCAGGCTGTGAGAGCCTCCAGAAATCGGGGTGCTCAGGGGGGCTGAGAAACTGAAGGCAGGAACCAGTGGGTCAGCCTGGCTGAGAAGGCTGAGGTGAGAAGCAGGGTGGAGGGAAGCGAGTGCTGGGGCCACGGGGTTCTGTCTGCGAGGTGGGTGAAAGGCTGGGCTACCCCTGGGGCTGGGAGAGCAGGTCTTCCAGGAAAGAACTGGCAGGAGGCGTGTGCTGAAGTCAGCACTGGAGTGTTGCTAGGCAGGAGTGCGGCCAAATTCCAGCAGGTCTCCTTTTATTCCCAGTTCCTCTTCCCACATCTATTTCTGGAGATGCAAGTTCTTGAGGCTTCTTTCAATCTCCCCTTGGCTAATGAGTTTTCATAGCAGCCCAGAGTTTTTAAGCAGGCTCCTTCCTAAGCTCACCATCATGAGCTGACCCGATCTGTTATTCTTGCTTTTCAAGTGTATAAATTATAAATAAGCTTCCTGAAAAAAAGAGCACTGGACTGAGAGACAGGAACTCTGGCACTGTCTGTAGTTCTGTGATTTTGTCATCGCTGTAGTGGAAGCTGTGATGTGTCATCCAGAGGCCCCAGCCCCAGGCCCCATTCCCTCACCTGTTGGGAGGATTGGCTGCTGATGGCTTGCAGCTGACTCCATCGGTAAGAATTGCCTTTGAGTTAAGGCAGTGGTTCTTAATGCGGATGATTTTGCCCCAGAGGGGACATCTGGTAATGTCTGGAGATATTTTTGTCACAACTGAGGAGTGGGTGCTACTGGTATCTAGTGGGCAGAGGCCAGGGATGCTGTTAAACACCCTACAGTGCACAGGACAGTGTCCTGCAATAAAGAATCAACTAGCCCGGAATGTCAACAATGCTCAGGTTAAGAAGTGTGGTCGTAAGGGAGCGCCTTACCCAGGGTTGCACCCTCTCCCCAGAGGCGGCCTGCATCCTATAGTAGATTTATGGCAATGTACAAAATGTTGGCCCCTTAATTCAATTTTGGGCCAGTTCAAAATTGCTCTCCCAGCTCCAGTGCTCTCTGTGAGACTGGCTGAGGTCTCTGCTGTGACAGCCTCACGGTTCAACATCTCTCTCTGCCCAGTCCTGCTGGTTCCCTTGTGCTCTAGACTGAATATTTACGACCTCTGGCCCCTCCCCACCCCGTTCATATGTTGAAACCTGAGCCCAAAGTGATGGTAGTAGGAGATGAGGCCTTCGGGTGCTTAGGTCACGAAGGTGGAGCCCTTGTGAGTGGGATTAGTGCAGTTCTAAAAGAGACCCCATGAAGCTCCGTAGCACCTCAGGGAATTCAGTGTAGGGCTTCTTATCACTATTGGTTCCCTGTGCTAAGGCCCAGAATGTCTCAGATTGCAACTGTAGGTGAGGAAAATAAATCTTTTCCGCTTAGGTTCAGTGGCTAGAATACTGCAGGTTAAACTGACAGAAGACATATTAACAGAAGAAAAGTTTTAAAAGAGTTTATTTACCTGTTCGACAGGCAGACGTGGGAGAAATTTAGTGATGAGTAATTCACTGGGGTGGCTAGACCCGGTGGGGGTGGATAGGGGGCTTAGATACTATCTTAACAAGGAGAATAAGGAGCAATAAATTGTGGAGAAGTGATAAAACAAGGTAAGGGGGTTTAGGCTCTAAGGGGTGACACACTATGGGGGGGTCACAAATGGATAATAAGGGCTGTTGAGTAAGGTGTGTTATGTAGATTTCTTTCAGTGCTGTCTCCGGGAAGGTAAGAGTCTACACTCTCTGGTGATTAAGAGGTGTGTGAGTGTATGTGTTTGTGAGTGTGTGTATGTCCCCATGTCCTCAACTCAAATAATCCCCATGCCAAAGTGCCATACGTATTTTGAGGTAGTGCATTCTGATTCTCTTCTCAGCTCAGCAGACAGGTTGTGGGTGGGAGCCAAGGACTTTGGGCTTGTCCCTGTGCTGAAGCCCTCTCCTTCTTCTTCACGTCCTCTTGCTACTTTCTTAGACTTTTTCATGACCCTCCTGGATCCTCTATTCTCTCTGTTACGCATTTTTGTTTAGCTTCATTTTCTCTTGCTAACAGCCCAAATCTTTTAGTATTTGAATAAGTTCAAAATCTTAAGAGAGGTAAATTGACTCATCTTTGTGTGTCAGGCTAAGTCAGGGAACACTCACTACATCCCCATGGATTAATTGCCCCTTGGTTCAATGGTCACCTGGCACGGACTGTACCCTGGCCACATCCTGCCTGCCGTTTCCCTGCGAACGGGCCAAAGGAAGGGCACTATTATCTTAGAAGAGGAACCTGAGCACTCCTAGTGACAGTTTCCACAGAAAGATGTTCCCATTTTTCAGAGATCAATTCCTTTGTGTTAAAAAGGAAACTATTTATTAAAGACTCTGCCCTGAAAGACTACGCAGCTCTCTAAGAGGTCTGTAAAAGTTGTTGTTTAATTTAGTTGAAGATCGCCTTTGTTGGTTTTGCAGGTACTTAGTGACTTCACAGGAGACTTATATAGATTCCAGACCTCTGTTATGTATGAAGAAATCCTATGAGGGAAAGCAGGGTTCATCGGTCTTTTAGTATAAGGATGTGGAAAGTTAAATGGGAAAGGTATCAGAGTCGAGAGACTACGCATTTTGGGGATAGTAAGTATAGTCTCATAAGGTTATTTTGGTGATTAAATGAGGTAACTGGTGTAGTGAACCTGGCATTCAATAAACGATCAATGCATCATGGTCGTTATTATTCCTTGTGGGATCAAAAGTCTTGAAATTTTGAGCATGTTAATTCTTGAGTGGTGTGGTTTTTCTGTCTTCATTGTTTTACCTAGTGAATTCCTGCCATCAAAAAGTACAATTTCTTTTATCATTGAGTTATAAAAAATCCAGTATTTATAGGAAAGCTGAGCATTCCAAAGCCTTTGAGTTGTCTATAGTTGCTTTGCCTTTCCTGGCTGGGGGTGTCCACCAGATGAGTAGTGATGCTTTATTAAATTATTTTAAGCATAGTTAGCATGTACAAACTTGCATACAGCTGGTGATAAACACACTTACATGTTTTATCAGAAAAATGAATGGGCATAAATCAACCTTACCTTCTACTTTGAAATTGCAAAATGGATAATATCATGTGGCCACTTAAAGGAACAAAGTTGTAGGGGAGGGGAAAAAAATCATTTCCTCTACTCTTTAGGTTCAGTAACCAAGGCCTGCAAATTAAACTGACAAAAGACAGATTAACAGAAGAAAAATGACACTAAGATTTAAAATTTTTTTACATGTACAAGGTCTCCACAAAAAGAGCTGAAGCCTTAAAAAGGCATTTCAATATAAGAGTTTATTATTATTTTTTAACTAACAAATTATTTATTGATATGAGAAGATATTATTTTTGGAATTATAAAAATGACAAATATTAAAATCATGCAAATAAATCTATTTGAGGCAAATGTTATAAAATGTATAAGGTGATGCAAAATAAATAGTGTTTTTGTTTAAGGTATCTTTTCTACCACTTGATTTAGTGTTTCTAGTATTTTGGCTACCTCAAACAATTTTTATTGTTTATTACCAGCTTTTCTGTTTCAGTTTATTCTTAGCTTCTAGAATACAAGTGTTAAATACCACATTAGTGCTCTTTTGGCTACTCCCTTCCACACAAGTGCTCTCAGGTTAGCACCTAACTCTCCATCTTCAGCCATCTGCTGCTCAGTCTCTGGGTTCTCCTCTCCCTAGGGATGGTTTTGGAAGGACTTGGAAGGGTTGTTAAGGACCTCCTTTCTCACAAAGCTATGGTTAATTCCTTGGTTCTAGGATTGCTATTCTCTATTACAAATATTACTCCCCAAGATTGTGACCCTGAAACTTTAGTGTGCATGGATATTAATTGGGATTTTGTTAAAAATGCAGAGTCCAGAATCCTAACTAGTGATTCTATGTCTGTAGGTGTAGGATGGAGTCCAGGATTCTGTATTTTAAACAACTAAGATGATTCTGTTCTGCCCCAACAGTGCTGTGGAGATGCTCCAGGCACTACAGTACAGGGAGAGTTCCAGGGTCCATTTATTTTTAATCAAAATATCTCCACTTTTATCTGTTTTACAATTAGGCATTTGGCAAAATTTTATTTGAGGAAACGTCTTTTCATATCTATGGGTCCCAGTCTACCAAGTATTCCCCTTTGCATTATCATTTGAAAGACCTTCCCCAGCCCTTGATTCCAAAAATAAATAAGGAACAAGAAAACAAGCAGATAAATCTCCAAAAAAACTCAATTATATTCTTCTCTTTGTTAAGCTTCTTTTCTTTATTGAATAATCTGTCTATTTCCCCACAGATTTAAAATGTAGCCTTTATTATATACCTACCTGGGTGTATTTCTGGGTGTCTTTTCCCCTTGTTATAGCTTCTATACTTCTCATGCTTGTGTTCTTTCTTGATTATGATACCTTTATGGAGCAATTTATTATCTGTAGACAGATAGTATTTTATAACTCTTCTCTTTGAATATTTCTCATATGCTGACTTTTATACTTAAAATAATAATTTTTGGTTGGTTCTAGTAAACTAGAATCAAATTGAAATTTGATTCAATTACAATCAATCTAGTAGAGGTAAAAAGAGGGAGGGAAGAAAAGTTAGCATTGGTTATTGAGTACTCCCTTCTAGGGTTATACTATGGTTTTCAATATAATCAATCTTCTTTTATGTCCCTCAATTAATCTTTATTATTGTCTTCTTATAGGGTCTGTACATTTATTGTTAAGTGCTCAGTATAGAAGTAGCACAAATGTATGGTAAGGCATGTGGGCTCTGAAGTCTGATGCCTGGGTTCAAAGCCTGGATCCTCTTACCAACTATGAGACTTTGGGAAGTTTGCTCAACTTTGTTTGCCTCAGTTTTTTTTTTCTTTAAAATGGGGATGATATCTCAGAGCGTTGCTTAAAAAATTAATGAATTAGTACATGAGAAGCACTTAAAACATTTCTTTTTTTCTTCTTTTCCAAGTGAGAGGAGGAAAGATAGAGAGACAGACTCTCACATGTACACCGACCAGGATTCACTGGCAAACCCCTTCTAGGGCCGATGCTCTGCATATCTTGGGCCATGCTCACAACCAAGCTACTTTTAGTGCCTGAGGCAGAGGCTCCATGATGCCATCCTCAATGCTTGAGGCCAATGTGCTTGAACCAATTGAGCCATGGCTGAGGGAGAGGAAGAAAAAGAGAAAGAAAGAGAGAGAGAAGAGGGAGGGGGAGGAGTGGAGAAGTAGATGGTTGCCTTTCCTGTATGCCCTGACTGGGAATTGAATCTGGGACATCTACATGCCAGACTGATGCTCTACCACTGAGCCAACCGGCCAGGGCCAGAACATTTCTGGCACACATTAAATGCACCATAAATTTCAAGTTAATTTGCTTTTCTCATAGCTGTAGATGTCACATTCAGAAGTTACTTATGTAGTGACTATAAGTGTATAAAACATAAAAATAAGGGAAGACCTTGAAATGAAAAACAAGTCAGGAAATAAAACAGGTGGGTTAAACAATAACTGAGACAATGGGTAAAGCTGGTATGTATGAGGCAGAACAGCCTTTGTGAAGTCTATCTCCTTGAACAAAGGAAAAAACTGGGTTTATAAAAAGCTACACCCTCAGCATTTCACAAGAAAATGGGATTGGTTGATTTAGGCAAATCTAGTGTAGGATTGGTTTTTATGCGAAGAAACAGGCTGATTACTGCCTATTATGTGATGGTTTCTCTGGGAATTTTGTGTTCTCGCTAAAGCTCATCTTCTGTATTCAGGCTCTCTCCCAGGACTAACTTTCTTTCATTTTAGATATTTTTTAGTAACTCAAATATCTGTACTCCATTGTAAAAATAACATTTATCACATATTTAACTGTAATTTTATTCTTGCAGTTTTAATCCAATTGACTCAGAACTACCTACCAGTAGACACTATGTTTTATTCACCTTTGTTTCTAACGTGCCTTGACCAGATTCTAGCACATACCAAGGACCCAGCAAATATTTCAGAAAATAAAGTAGTTTCCCAGTCCATACAAAAGTTGGGGATAGGGGTCTTTTAAAGAGGCACAGTACACTGACTACTGGAAGTTAAGTCATGTTAATTCATCCAATCTCTGTGGATATCTGTTTCTTTACCTTAAAAGGAAGAGTTTGGGCCATATCAATGGTTTTTAAACCTAGTGTCATATTAGAATCACCCGCAGAACTTAATATTCTCTAATGCTCAGGTCCCCACACCACACTAATTGGATCAGAATCTACCCAAAGCAGAAAAGGACTCTACTAGAAAAGAAAACTACAAGCTAATAATCCTGATGAATATAGATACAAAAATTTGCAATAAAATACTAGCAAACTGAATTGAATAGCACATGAGAAGGATCATTCACCATGATCAAGTAGGATCCCAGGGATGCAGGAATGACTCAACATACAGAAATCAGTCATAGGATATATCACATTAATGGAATAAAAGAAAAGAATCATATGATCATCTCCATAAACACAGAAAAAGCATTTAACAAAATTCAACATCTATTCATGATAAAGATTCTTAACAAAGTAGGCATAGAATTAACATATTTTAATATAATAAATGGTATATATGACGAGCTCACAGTTAACATTATACTCAATGATGGAAGGTTGAGAGCTTTTACTTTACGAGCAGGAATAAGATGAGGGTGCCCACTCTCACCACTTTTATTCAATATAGTACCGGATGTCCTAGCTAGAGCAATGAGGCAAGGACAAAAAAGGTATTAAAATCAGAAAGGATGAAGTAAAATTGTCTCTATTTGCAAATGACATAATTTATATAGAGAAAATTCTAAAGATTCAACCAAAAACACTCTTTTTTCAATATATTTAGTATATTTTCAGGATATAAAATTAAAGCACAAAAATGAGCAGTGTTCTATTCACTAATGGCAAATCTGAAATAAATTTAAGGAAGTGAAAGATTCCTAGTCTGAAAACTAGGAATGAGACAGTGGTGAAAGGAATTGAAGAAGACACAAATAAATGGAAAGTTGTCTCATGGTCATGGATGGAAAAATTAATATTGTTAAAATGTCTATTCTGCCAAAAGCTATCTACAGATTCAATGCAATCCCTAACAAGGTTTCAATGACATTCTTTATAGAAGCAGAAAAAACACTCCTAGAATTTATATGGAACCATAAAAGACCCCCAAAAGGCAAAGAAATCCTGAGAAAGAAGAACAAAATAGGAGAAATAAGACGTCTCAATTTTAAGCTATACTATAGAACTATAGTAATTAAAACAGTATAGTACTGGCATACAAACAAAGAAACAGACCAACAGAATAGAATTAAGAGTCTAGAAATAAAACCAAGTATATACAGTCAAGTAATATTTGACACGGGAGCCAATAATACTTAGTGGTGAAAAGACAGTCTTTGGTGCTGGCTTAATTAGATATTTACATGTAAAAGAACAAAAATGGGCCCATATCTTACGCGACTCACAAAAATTAACTCTGGATTAAATGCTTAAATGTAAAACCTGAAACCATGAGACTCTTAGAAGAAAACTGGAATAAGGTCCTTGACATAGGTCTTGGTAATATTTTGGGGGATATGACACCTGAAGCACAAGCAATAAAATAAAAAATAAACAAGTGGAACTGCATCAAATTAAGAAGCCTCTGCACTGCAAAAGAAATCATAAACAAGTCAAAAATACAATCCATAGAATGGGATAAAATTTTTGCAAACCACATATCTGTTAAGGGCTTAATATCCCAAATATATATATTAAAAATCTCATACAAATTAATATATAAAAAAGGAAAAATACCCCCCCCCCCAACACCAAATAACCCATTTAAAAATGGGCAAAAGACATGAACAGACCTTTTTCCAAAGAAAAAACACTAAAGGCCAATAGGTACATAAAAGATGCTCAATACCATTAGTCATTAAGGCAAAGCAAATGAAAACCACAATGACATAGCACCTCACACCTGTTAGAATGGCCATGATGAAAAAGACAAGAGATAACAAATGCTGGTGTGGATGTGGTGAAAAGGGAAGTCTGTGTACTGTTGGTGGGATTGTAAATTGGTATAGCCACTGTGGAAAACAGTATGAGGATCCTTAGAAAAGTAAAGCTATAACTACCAGATGATACAGCATTTCCACCTCTGGGAAGATATCCAAGGAAAACGAAACTACAGACTCAAAAAAAAATTTTGTATCCTCATGTTCACAGCAGCATTATTTACAATAGCCAAAACATGGAAACAATTTAAGAGCACATCAACAGATAAATGGATAAAGAGGTTGTGGTATATGGCACAATTTCCTCACTTTTTATGATTGTATAATATCCTATACACATTGAGTGATATCCCACACAGTGGATACTTTTAATCAACTCACCTGACCTTTCAGCAACTTCTAACTTTCTTTAACACTCTTCTCTCTTCTGGTTTTCATCCTGCCACTGGCTGCTCCCTAAGTCTGTTTGTTGGCTTTTCCTTCTCCACCTGATGACTCAATGTCAGAGGGCTTTGGGGCACCACCCTGGATGTTGGTTCTCTGAATTTTATAAAAGTTGAATATCCTGACTCCCCTACCACACAGCAGTCTGATGGCTTAGCAGTGGCATAGTTTTATTGTAATTTTTCAAGTTGCAATAGAAATTTTTCTGAATGAGAAGGAATATCTTCAACCACTATTATAATTATGTTTTCTTCTTTTTCCAAGTGAGAGGAGGAGAGACAGAGAGACAGAGAGACAGACTCCTGCATGTGCCCCGACCGAGATCTACCCAGCAACCCCTGACCGGAGCCAATGTTCTGCTCATCTGGGGCCATGCTGGTAACCAAGCTATTTTTAGCACCTGAGGCAGAGGCTCCATGAAGCCATCCTCAGCACCCAGGGCTGATGTGCTCGAACCAATCGAGTCATGGCTGCAGGAGGGAGGGAGGGAGAGAGAGAGAGATAAAGAGAAAGAAGAGGGGTGGAGAAGAAGCAGATGGTTGCTTCTCCTGTGTGCCCTGACTGGTAATCCAACCTGGGACATCCATGTGCTGGGCCAACACTCTACCACTGAGCCAACTGGCCAGGGGCCAACCACTATTATTGAACACTAAATGGTTTTGGAAACTTTGTTGCAGACACAATAAAGTTTGTTAATTAATTCAGCTTAAAGTCGCAATACAAAACAGTGCTTACATGTGAAACTTATACATGGAAAAGTTATTTAGATGGCAACTAAAATTTGAATCACTAAGTAATGTCAAGCTCAAAAACATTTTTCATACTGTCGAAAGCTAAAAGAAAAAAAATATCCATTCCCACAGAAATTTGCAGCAGATATATTTTCTGAACTCACATGCAATCCCAGCAGCATTTTTAGACCTCAATATAAGTGTGAAGAAAATTTCCATATTCTGAAATCCATTTCACTGTGCAGTTGAAAAGCTTCTGCCTAAATTTCAATTGGAAGTGATTAATCTGCAATGCAGTGACATGTCAAATGGCAACTATCAAGAGAATACAATTCCACAAATGCCTTTGAGTGATGAAAATGCTCAATGAAAATCAATCCTCTGCTTGTGGATTGATGTCACTATTTGTCAGTATCTATCTTTCTGAGAGATACTTTCAAAGATGAAATACATAAAATCCTTTTACAGGTCAACATGAACATAAACATTTTGTAAAGCCAGTAGCTGTGGCCACCATCAAAGCCACCTGGCACTTGTAGGTTTGCATTTAATTCAGACAGATGGTAAAGAAACTGCAGAGCCAAAAACTGCTGGTCCATTTTCTTTTTTCCTAGACTCGCACTCGGCAAGCGAGTAAAAACACACACAGTGGGAAAACCCTTCCCTTTCCATTCAGGGCTCCCAAAGCCACTGACTCTTCCGAGTTTTCCTAGAATCAAAGGCTTCCATCTCACCAGTCTTTTTTTTTTTTTTAATAATTTTATTTTTTTAATGGGGAGACATCAATAAATCAGGATACATATATTCAAAGATAACAAGACCAGGTTATCTTGTCGTTCAATTATGTTGCATACCCATCACCCAAAGTCAGATTGTCTTCTGTCACCTTCTATCTAGTTTTCTTTGTGCCCCTCCCCCTCCCCCTTTTCCTCTCCCTCCCCCCCTCCCCCCGTAATAACCACCACACTCTTATCAATGTCTCTTAGTTTCACTTTTATGTCCCACCTATGTATGGAATAATGCAGTTCCTGTTTTTTTCTGATTTACTTATTTTACTTTGTATCATGTTATCAAGATCCCACCATTTTGCTGTAAATGATCCAATGTCATCATTTCTTATGGCTGAGTAGTATTCCATAGTGTATATGTGCCTCATCTTCTTTATCCAGTCATCTATTGATGGGCTTTTTGGTTGTTTCCATGTCCTGGCCACTGTGAACAATGCTGCAATGAACATGGGGCTGCATGTGTCTTTACGTATCAATGTTTCTGAGTTTTGGGGGTATATACCCAGTAGAGGGATTGCTGGGTCATAAGGTAGTTCTATTTTCAGTTTTTTGAGGAACCACCATACTTTCCTCCATAATGGTTGTACTACTTTACATTCCCACCAACAGTGTATGAGGGTTCCTTTTTCTCCACAGCCTCTCCAACATTTGCTATTACCTGTCTTGTTAATAATAGCTAATCTAACAGGTGTGCCACCTCACCAGTCTTATTCACCTCTGTTCCCCACCTCCTTCTCCTTCTCAAACTAGCTTCTCCTTCAGCATTCCACCATTTTGGCTGGCTTTCCCCTCCACATGGCC
The DNA here is from genome assembly GCF_036850995.1 of Saccopteryx leptura. Lineage (NCBI taxonomy): Eukaryota > Metazoa > Chordata > Mammalia > Chiroptera > Emballonuridae > Saccopteryx > Saccopteryx leptura. The sequence continues at coordinate 46,294,585 of NC_089508.1, read as the reverse complement.
TCTCTCTCCCCTTGGAACAACGTGGTCTCCTCTGCAAAATGGCTTCTTAGCCCCTCCTTTGAAAACCTTTCAGCGTGAAAGCCCCACGTGAGAGCATCACCACGTGAGACCAGTGGCCATCTTTAACAGAGTGAGCAAAAAAAGAACTTATCTGCCCAACACATTTCAACTGATTTTGATAAGCAACACAAGTTCTGAATCCCAATTAAGCCAAATGTTATCCCTCCCTAAATAGTTCTATCCTCATTAGACCTGTATTACAAAAATTATTCTCAATTATTTTTATATTTTTAATTACATCAATAGAAAATTGGTGAAACTCTTCCCTCTCGCTATATGAGTACCTACATAATACCCCTGGCTTTGCCTCTGGATTCTGTGCAGAAAAAGGTTGCCTAACCCATTATTATCTCTTCCATACACAACAAAAGATTTCAGCCCATGAATAATACGACCTCTGTCTACTTCTTCAACCACCATTGCCTCTTCTTCAGACACATCAGAGCCTTTTTTTTTCTTAGTACTTTTGTACTTGCTGCATTTTTTTTTTTTTTTTGGCCTGGAATGCTTTTAAAGGTTTATGCATTTGGGATTGGGCCCTTAACCCGTGGTGTCTGTATTAACTCCAGGAAGTTAGTGTCAGAATTGCTTGGTGTGGAAAACCCACACATCTGGTGTCAGGAGTGTCACGAGTGTGGTAGCTGTGTGAGAGTAAAGGGAACACAGTAAGCTTTTCCTAAACAAGCCTTGTCCCGCTCCAGCAATTAAACATTAAAAGATGATCGTTTTCATACTCTTCTCTGTTTCTGAGATGGTTAGATATTTGTAAATGTGGTTATGCCATTGTTCACCAGCTTGGGGTTGGGAACTCATCACCATATGTTTGTTCTCCAAAGTACAGCAAGTTAGAGTTAATGTTTCCCTCCTCTGTAGGGACCCTAGCTTGTCTTTCCCTGGAGCCCTCTTGCCTGGATATGAATAAGTTTGGGTATATTTCCTGTTGTCTTACCTTCAATCCTGGTTATTTATCCTTCTGCTTGCTGATGGTGCATGTTCTCAGATTTGCACCTCAAGGTGAAAAGTCTAGACCTTTGTTACTTACAGGTGTGGTGTGAGGACTAGCAGCACTGGCATCCCCAGGGAGTGTGATAGAAATGCAGACTCTTGGACGGTCCCTAGACCAATTCAGTCAGAACCTGCTGTTTAATAAGATCCCTGGGTGAATCTTATGTCACATTCAGACCTGGAGGCTGACTGTCGTTGCTGCCACCATCACCTCTGAGGATCCTCCAGAGATCTCTGTCCATGTGCCACAGCTGACTCCTGACGGTGACTGCTGCATCACTGTTGGATGAAAATCTGGGACAATGTTACACATATTCTAAGTCATTCCATAAATGCACTGTAGCTCAGTTGAGTCCAAATGGTAACCTTTAGCAAACCTGTTGATTTGGGCATATTTTAGAATATCATAGGACCTTACTGCTCCTCTCTTGTTCTGTCTGTACCGTGGCCTGGGATGGCTGAACAACTCTCTCTGGAACAGCTCCAGGCAGCTTCCTGCTCCCAGTTCTGATCAAACCAACTCCTGAATGCAGAGAGAAGAAAGCGTTTCCCTGACTTCACGCTTAGGACTACTTGTCAAACCCTCATCTCCTGACCTAGTATTGACCCTCTCCAGGATGATTGACAGTGAAAATACCCATTCCCTTTAGGGGAAACCCCACCCCCACCCACAGGGGTGTGGTCTGACATATAATAGTTTGACATAAGCGCATTCCCCAAAGTCCAGGTTATTTGGTCTTAAATAACACCACATGTGGGATATCAACAACCTCGGAAACCTTCTTCTCAGTTTCTTCTCACCAAAGTTCTGAAACCTGGGTGTTTCTGGCTTCATCCTGAGTTACCCGGTTATGTAAGGATTCACTTGACATGTTGTTTAAACTTATTGAAAATAATTTCTACACTTACATAAGGACCTAAGGAGGAAAAGTTGTGATTAAGGAGAGCTGGCCGAGATATGAGTAACAGTAAGTGTACCGAAATTGAACTCACTCAACAAAAAGTATTAGAAAGACTACCTGCTGCTTTTGAATTACATCTGTCCTGACTCTAGAGAGATTGGTTATTGTTGGTATAGATGAATAAAGCTTCTAGAATGACTTTGGATTGCTGAATACTGTCTTGGAAACCCTACCAAATGGCAATTTTTAAAGCCTTTCTTCTCTATTTTAGAGCTTTTGTACAAGCTTTAAAAATAATCAAGGTATGCTGGCTGGAAGGCAGTTTTTCTCTGAAAGATTTTTCTTTAGGGGTAATCTTTTTTATTTTTATTTTAGAAAGCAGAAAGAAAAACAAATAAGAAACCTTTGGTGTTTATTGAATTGAATAAAAATGCCTTATATTTGGTTATAAGCCAAAAGGTATTTTTCACATATATTATCTACATTATCTGCTTTTATTCTCTTATCAGCCCTGGGATTATACAGAGCAGTGTTACTATTCTCTTTCTAAGGATTTGTAAAACTGGAGTCCAGAGAGCTTAAGTGCCTGAAAAGTAGTCAAGTCAGGTTTCAAACCTGATTCTTTACCCTACATCGAATCCTCTATGTCAGGTTGAAAAAAGTCTGAGTTCGAGTTGAAGGGGTAATGTGCCTGACCTGCTTCGTGGCCTGTGGAACCATCAGTTTATTATAACAGGTCATTTCTGACGTTGTCTTTATAAGACGCTGAGCAAAGTCTCCAGTCCAGCATTCTTACCCAAACTTCTTTTCTTTTTTCCACTTGCTGTTTCTCTTCTTTCTCCCCTCTCTTTCATTTACTCAAGTAATAGCTTTCTTTTCACTTTACTCCCTTTGGCTTAACTTGATGTTTAAAGAACTTTACTATTAACATCCCAGAATGACTCAGTGTGAAGGAAACCGCAGCAGATGCAGAGAAGGAAGCGGAGGAGGGGGTGTGGAGGGAAGGGGGAGCTGAGGGCGATGGCAGGTGTGGAGAGCAGCTTAGCGCAGATACACGAATTTCTCCATCCAGACTGGTATTCTGAGATGTTCCCTGCTGCTCTGGAATCTCTGTAAACACAGAGATTTGTCTGGAATGACTTTACAGCTCAGCAGGAAGCTTGCTAAGTGCCAGGACTCTCCAACTGTGAGTGCTATTCAGAAATCAAGGGAGGAGGCTTGCTCAGCCTGGCATGCACCCCCTCCCCGGGGCCTGCCAGTGCCCATTTAAGCTGGGAACCAGCCATGGAGGCTTGTGCATGCTCCGGGTGGATTATGGCGCCTGCTCCACTAGCAGGGCGGTAGGGCTGAAATGAACCTTGCAAAAGACATCAACTACATCTTTGTGCTGTTATGGCGAGCCACACCCAAAAATGTCCCAGAAAGCCATTAAAAAAAACAGCGCTGTTCTTAAAAATTTTTTTCAGGGTTGGAACATTTAGGATTTTACTCAGCAATGCTTTTTCTTCTCAAAATTCCTTTTTTTGTGAGAAGAATTTAAATCTTTCCTGCTGAAATTTAATTCTCTGTTCTCTTTTTCCCTGGTGGCAGGATTCCCGAGGGCCGCAGGTAGTGGGTCTGTTTCCCTGCTGTGACCCAGACCTCGGGCCTTGAGTAAGAGCAGCTATGGAGAAGGGAAATGTGGATAATTGGTGTCTCTGGATATGGCACACAGAGTTCCACTTTAGTTTGCATTTGTTGTTAAGGCCCTGGAAGGGAGCTAAGAACCCAGGGGAAAGCCACAAGGAAGCACTGTTGTGTTAGGGATAGCACAGGGAAAGCCACACAGAGCTTTCTGCTGGACAGCAGTGCCCACAGCCCACAGGCCTGTCCACTTCCTGCCAGGTGGCCGCTCTGTAGATGAGCTCTTGGACGCGGCTTGCTAATTTATCTTATTTTCATAATGGTTGTGAGCAGTGGCTCTATAAGATTTACCTCCTGGTAACACTAATGACCGTTATTTCTTTTTCTTTTTTTTTTTGTAGAGAAACAGAACCAGTAGGATATCTCTAGCGCTATACCTAATCAGAATACCAGTCTGAATATCTATTTATCTATCAATCAATTGATCAATTTAGTTTAAGAATTTGACATATGTAATAATGAAGGCTGGCAAGTTTGAAATCTGCGGGGCAGGTTGGCAGGCTGGAGAGTCAGCTAAGGCTGGAAACTCAGGCAACATTCCTGTTTCAGTCCAGAGGCAGAATTCTTCCTTCTTTGAAGACTTCAGTCTTTGCTCTTAAGGCTTTCAACTGACTCATATTATGGTGGGTAATCTGCTTGACTTAAATCCACTGATTATTAATGTTATTCACAGTTTAAAAAAACCTTTATAGCCACGTCTTGATGAGTATTTGGCTAGACAACTGGTCCATGGTCTAGCCAAACTGACACATAAAATTAACCATCTCTCTAGCTTTGAACTTACTAGCAGGTTTACTTAACCCCTTTAAATGGAACTTTTTCTTTTGTAAAATAGAGATAATAAGGTAAAGCTTAAATTAAATACTAAGATAAAGTAATAATAAGATAAAGCAGACAATACACATTGGCTGTATTATTAAGATTATTGCAAGTTCTCAAGTAAATTTACATAATGGGAGCTCTATGTATTGGAAAACAGAGCAATCAACTCCATTTATTATGTTTATTGATTTGGCATCAGACCCAGTGTTTAAGTTTGTATATAGTCATCGACTGCCTACAGTGAAAAATATATATGCATTATCACAAACAACAATGTGATAACAATAAAGGTAATCTAACAACAGGAGGGAAAAAAATCTATAATCTATCACTCTGACAGAGCAACTGTGTTCATTTTTGTTATCTCTGCCAACCCTTTCCCATTCATGAATAAACATGTTATTTACAGAGCTATATTCAAGGTGGACCAATTTTTGCATTTTGCTCTTTTACAATGAACACAATAGGTATTATGATATTAAACCAGTCGAGCAAATTGTATGCTGGTTAAAAAGTACAGTTACCCTCTCTCATCCTCCCGAGAAGCTTGGGCTGCTGGGTCAGTGTGTTTTCCCTAGGTGTGCCAGCTTGTCAGACAAGCTGCCTGGATGCTTTGCATCCCATTATTTTCCCACAGAAGGGCAGTTGAAGGACAGAGGCTCATTAATAGACTGTAGGTGTGATATATTAAACTGGAAAAAAAGTTAATCCAGGTCTGTGTTATTATGGTTTTTATTCATGTCATTCTTTCATCCATTTAAAGTGAACAGAGTTCCTTCAATGTGCTGCACGCCACACTGGGGATATATCTGAGCACAAAGCAGAACACAGATCTGCTTTCTCAGACTTGCAGACTAGAAGTGATAAGGAGACACAGAAGGGCTGCACAGAGGGAAACATCTAACTCAGTCTTGGGGCTGGGGCTGGGGTAGGGGCTAGTTAGGGGGAGGCATCCTGGAGGATGTTTTAAGATGAATTCTGCAAGATGAATAGAGGTTAGCCGGGTGAAGAGGGGAGAAAGGGTTAATGTCATTTCTTTTCTTTTTTTGTGTGTGTGTGACAGAGACAGAGAGAGACAAAGAGAGGGACAGATAGGGACAGACAGACAGGAAGGGAGAGAGATGCTACAACAGACCAAGTGATCCTTTGCTCAAGCCAGTGACCTTAGGCTCAAGCTGATGAGCCTTGCTCAAACCAGACGAGACCGTGCTCAAGCTGGCGACCTCGGGGTTTTGAAACTGGGTCCTCCACATCTGTATGGCCAATAGTCGCTGCTGTCATGGCCATGCAGGTACAGGTTCCCATTGGATTCAGGCAGACGGTAAAGAAACAGTGGAGCCAAAAAATGGTGGGCCATTCCTTTATTCAAGACTCACACTGGCCGACGGATGAGCAAACACACACACAGGGCTCCCAAAGCCACTGACACATTCTCTGGTTCCACAACCAGGAGAATCTTCTCCGGTTTCTCCTATAATCAAAGCCCTCACCAGTCTCAGCTAAGCTCACAAAAGCCTGTCACCTCTGGTTCCCCATCTGCATATCTTCTTCTCTCTGCACAAATTCTGCAAAAACATGACTCCCTCCCTTCTCTTTTCAATACTTTCTGGCAGGAAAACCTCTCCTCCAGCAAACATTAGTAAGACAATGGCCCTTCCCAAGCAGGAAGGTAATTTGCAATTTTACAGATCACATACCTGGAGTTGCCCAGCACCATTTTTTTTAACACTAAAAGTGAGAAAACTCAAAATATACAAATTTTACAAACTCATTTGCCCAACAGTGTCCCAGTCTGATGCTCTGTCCACTGCACCACCACCTGGTCAGGCTTAATGTCATTTCTTTAAAATATTTGATTTTGCCAGAAAACTGAGTCCAGATGTTCCTCTATTTATGTAAGCAAACCTGTGAGCCTCAGGTAAAGCTGTGGGAACACCACGTGCAAAGACCTACTGTCTGCACAGTATGGTTTGGGGAGCTGAATGCACTCTGTTCTGGCTGTAAGAAGAGCTTGAAGGTGAAAGGGGTCCATATTAAGGAGATGCACTTCACTCTGTGGTCAGTAAGGAGCCACTGAAATGTTTTAAAGAGGGAAATGACATGATTTATACTTTAGGAAAACCACTTAGGGTACAGCATGGAGAATCAGGGGTTAGGGCAGCACTGGTTGCATGGAGACCATTGCCTCACCATTGGGGAAATCACGTAAGAGTTGATGGGTAACAGCAGTGCAGATGAAGGGAAATGGATGGAATCAAAAGGACATTAGAAGATAGAAGATCTGGAACTTGATTATTAGCCAGGTGTGTGGGAGAGAGCCAGGGTTCTATTCTGTATTTATATGTTCTTGAAAACAAAAAATTTTTTACTTTTTTATCTGAAATTATTTTGCCTTTAAGGGCAATTGCTGTCCTGCCCTCTAGTCAGATATTCTGTCAGGACAGGGAACGCACCACATGTAGGGGAAAGAGCACTTCCCTGGAGGCCAGGTGCGGATCTACCACAACCCCAAGGGTGATCCTGGCCAATCACATCCTTGCAGAGTGTGAACAGCTATAACAAGAGAATATGATTACAAACTGGGGTGGAGCTTTGAGTATGTCATGTATACAAAATAAACATATTTACATGGGACTTAAATTGCTGACACTGCTTGTGTCTGGAAGAGACTGGTCTTGAGTTCTGCCTGCTATAGGTCCTGCCTGATTATACTAGAGAGTGAGAAGAATTCTTGTTTTACCATATTTCTAACAAATTCACCACACTGAAGAACACCTTTTGGAAAGCTCTGGCATGGTGGTTAAACTCTTGAGTCAGATAGTCTGAATTAGAGTCTTCATTCCCTCATTTACTAGCTGTGTGGCTCTGATAAAATGATTTATAATTCTAAGCCTTAGTTTTCTCATGTGTACAATGGGAATAATAATACCTATTCAATGGGGTTGTTGTGAGGATTAAATAAGAGAATGTATATAAATACTTTATTATAACTCTTGAATACTCTGTATTACAGCTCAATATATGTCAGGCATTATTGTTTTATATAATCTTTTCTTTAATTTAGTGGTTTTAAAAACAAACTTACAGAGTAGGGCAAGCATCACACCATAATCCAAATTCGGAACATTTTCATGACCTTAAAAAGATATGTCTATTTGTACTCATACCCTGTTCCCACTCAACTCCAGACAGCCAGAAATCTACTTTCTGTTTCTATAGATTTGTATTCTTTGAATATTTTATATAAATAGAGTCAAATAATATACAGTCTCTGGAGTCTGACTTCTTTCACCGAGTATAAAGTTTCTGAGGTTCATCCATGTTATAACATAGCTCAGTACTTTTGTTTCTTTTCACTGCTGAATAGTAGTCCATCCATTGTATGGACATACCACATTTGTCACTTCATTCACCAGTTAGTAGAGATTTAGATTGTCTCCACTTTTTGGCTATTATGAATAATGAGACTATGAACACTGATTTATAAGTCTTTGAAAATTTTAATATATAACCTTTAGTTCTAGAAATTTAAAATTTAAGAAACATCGAACTTGTGAGGAGGATGACTTGGAACAGGCCTCGGTTCTTCACTTTAGGCAACAAGTATATATTTTGTCAGAAAGTTTTGAAGAAGCACAATTATTTATACTGTCATAGAAATTTATCTTTTCAGTTAAACCAGAAAAAAGAAAAAAAAAGTGAATTTTAGTAAAATTCTTAGTCAAAAGCTAATAATAGGTTTGCTATTCTTATATTTTATTTAAAATTTCAAGAAGAGTTAGACTGGAGTCCAAGGGTTGCCATGTTATGCAACAACAGCAAGTATCCTTTCATTGGAGTTGTGTCTAGCTGTGCTAGTTACATGGGATACAACAGTTATGATGCTGCCCGGAACTGTGTTGGAACACACGGCTATGCTGCTAGTCCTCTTGAGTCTGGGTCCTCTGTGTTGGAACACACGGCTATGCTGCTAGTCCTCTTGAGTCTGGGTCCTCTGTGTTGGAACACACGGCTATGCTGCTAGTCCTCTTGAGTCTGGGTCCTCTGTGTTGGAACACACGGCTATGCTGCTAGTCCTCTTGAGTCTGGGTCCTCTGTGTTGGAACACATGGCTATGCTGCTAGTCCTCTTGAGTCTGGGTCCTCTGTGTTGGAACACACGGCTATGCTGCTAGTCCTCTTGAGTCTGGGTCCTCTGTGTTGGAACACACGGCTATGCTGCTAGTCCTCTTGAGTCTGGGTCCTCTGTGGTCTGCCCTTGGAGGTGGGCCTTGTTCTGCTGTGGAGCACAGTGCCAAGTCACTCATGGAACTAAGGCCCAGGATGTCACTCTGTCAACTGCTGTACTCCAGACTTTAGAGAATCCTAGAAAAGGGGCTTATTTGAGGACTAAGAAAATCTCAGACTAGAATTGCCGATGGTGTCCAAGAATTGCTCATGGGAGAGACCAAACGACCTGACTAACTCAAAGCTGAAGCAGTATCCTGCACTCTCCTGTCTGGAGAGATCTTGAGCTAGATGCTCTCAGGTTTGTTGAGACCTTGAAGGTTTAGTCTAGAATGGTTTAGACCTGTGGATAAAGTTTGAGGGTAACGGAAAGCAACTGGGACATACGTCTTACTGGGACATGTGCTTAGTCTTATCCTTTCCCTGAAAGTACTGGGCTGAACCCTTTTAGCAGAGAGTTGTGGAAAATTAGAGACGTTCTGTGGAAAGACCAAGTTAACATTCAAGTCTCAGAATCTGATCTTAGGTCAAATATCTCTTGCTTTTGCCAGTAAAAAGAACCCAGATGTTTTTCTATTTACTTAGGCAAACCCTTGAAACACAAGTTAGTGATATAAAACTTTACATTTGCAATGTGAAGAACCCATATTTGGAAAGTCACAAGCATAAAATATATGCTGTGAAATGGGAGGTCAGGATGGTGAACTCATTTTAGAACCAGAGTTTTGACTCAAGAATTTTGATGGGGTCTTCATGTTGGTTGTGCTTCTTGGTTCTAATATCATTGAGAGAATTAAATCATGATATTAAAACACTGAAACACTAATGCTTTGTTTTTATTGGCAAGAACCAAAATGATCTAATACTAATGCCATGAAACATCAGTCACTTTTTTTCCTGATGAATAAGATGAACTTTGGCTGCTTATGATAGTAAATTTAATAATGTCAGTGATTTGAACTGTTTCAATTCTAAATGTGCAGAAATATGTTTTATTGCATATGTTTCCCCCCTACCTCTTCTCTCTTTCTTGTACTACTACCATCAGGGACTCTTGTGGCAAATAAACCCAGATACATAGATTAGAGCATATCTTTCACATGTGCCACGTGTGTGCCAAAGGCTGAGTACCCACGGCAAGGCTTCCTCTCACAGGTGGTCTGAATTTGCTTCTAGCTGGTTCTGTAAGCAGATTCAATATTTCATAAGCACTGCTCCATCTCATGCCTCCATTATTGACACCACATGGAAGTCAGGAAATTGGTTCTTTCTGGGAACAGTTTGCAGAAATATGCAGCCTGTCAGCCCCTTTCTCATGGGTGCATTAACAGAGCGGCTCACGATTACAAGTAACGAACCTTCTCCAGATGTGTGTAGCAACTCAGCTCCAACTTTATCTTCAGTCCCGAAGATGGACTTGACAAGATGGATTATTTGTGGCCGTATTGTAATAACTTTGTGAAATTGGAATTCCCCACGATTGTAAACGGAGGGTGAGGAATCAGCAACAGAGAAGTAGAGAATTTCTCCTTGCAGTAAACAATGCAAAAGGACAACAAAAATAAAAAGAGCAAATCAGCTGTGGCATTTTCCTGCCTTGGACACTGATTCCTCCAGACTGTTCTAATTCTTTCCCTTTTATGATTCTGTTTATGCTACACACATTAAAGTTAAGTCATGTCTTTAATAAGATGGAAACTGGAAGTGAGATTTGGAAATGACTGAATCAGGCTTCTTAAAGTTTTTTTCTTCTCTTGGAGAGCTCAAAAACAACTGACAGAAAGGGATATACCAAAGAAAACAATTTTAATTGTTGGCTTCCATGGAAAATTCAATCCAGTCTCTCATTCATTCCCTTCCCAGTGCAGTGCCAGTACGCTTCTCTCTGTATGGCTAGGGACTTAATTTAGCTGACAAATTTCTGAAGCTATAACAAAATTTCTAAAAAAAAATATATCCTTACTATAAATGATGCATACACTCTCTCTCGGTCTCAAAAGACAGAAGGATTTTTCTAGGATAAAGTAATTGGGGGTGAATTTCTCTTGCATTTTATTAGCAGTGATGATTTTGAGTAAGAACTGTATTCTCTTAAAACAAGGCTGTACTTAAATCTTGCCTTTAAAACACATGTCCCCTGAGTGGACAGTTATAAAACTGGATTCCTTTGGGAGTTATTTGTCCATCTTCAAGGTTGGCATTCTTAATTGTTTGATGTAGATGTTCTAGATAAAATTCCTCAAGTCCAGCTGTTATGACTTAGCTTAACGTTTGTACAGAGGGATTTCCTTTGTCATCGAAGAGATGGAATCAAAACAGAATTAGTCATTCTTGCATCTTCTATTTATAGCCCAGCCATTATTCAGATGCACTGTAGAAGAATGATGTGAACAAGATTTTTTTTTTCTCTCTCTTATTTTTTGTAAACAAAACACTTTTTTTTTTTTTACCCTGTGGATTTAACTTGGGTTCCTAACTTAGACAGCATTTTACTAACATATTACTGCTTAAGTGAAAAATTACCTAAGTCACCTCATCTCTATTTGCAAATTAAATGTTTGTTAGTGCAAAGTATGGGAAATGACTGGAAGTCATGGATGACTTATGTAGAAGTAGCCAGAACAGGAAAGGTCAATATGAAAAGTTATTTGTGGCCCTGGCTGGTTGGCTCAATGGTAGAGCATTGGCTCAGCATGTGGAAGTCCAGGATTCAATTCCTGGTCAGGGTACACAGGAGAGGCACCCATCTGCTTCTCCACCTCGTCCTTCTCTCTCTTCCCCTCCCACAGCCAGGGCTTGATTGGAGAGAGTTGACCCAAGGTGCTGAGGATGGCTCCATGGCCTACGCCTCAGGTGATGAGAAGAGCTTGGTATGCCACAGATGGGCAGAGCATCACCACCTAGTGGGCTTGCTGGGTGGATCCCGATCAAGGGGCATGCAGGAGTCTGTCTGTTTTTCCCCTCCTCTCACTGAATTAAAAAGAAAAAGAGCCTGCCCTGTGGTAGCACAGTGGATAAAGCGTCAACCTGGAATGCTGAGCTTGCCAGTTCAAAACCCCGGGCTTGCCTGGTCAAGGTACATATGGGAGTTGATGCTTCCTGCTCCTCCCCTTGTTCTCTCTATCTCTTTCCTCTCTCTCTAAAAATGAATAAATAAAATCTAAAAAAAAAAAAGAAAAAAAAAGTTGTTTGTATGGATTGTTTATGACTAACAGCCCAAGTAGCGAGAATATTGAAACAAAATTCTACTCCAGGTTAAAGTCAACATTAAAAGTAACCCCCAAATTTAGGATCATGAGGATCATGATGTAAGACATTTTTATTTGGGGGAAATTTTAATATATTGTTTTTTATTTTGGAAGTGGTGGGATGGGGTAGAAGCCTGTATTACAACAAATGGAGCACTTAGATAAATTGGTTACAGAAACTGTTTTTCAGAACTTCATGGACCATTTTCTTATTCCCACTTTTTTCTTTTCTTTTTTCTTTTTTTTGGATAGAGAGCTGACTTGAGAGGGATCTAAAATAGCTTGCTGGGTTGCTGGGTAGAAGGAGGTAAGAAAAAGACTACTAGTTTTCTCCTAATCTGATCCATAAGGTAATTAGGTATATATAATTGAATGAGATGAAGCATCAGAAAAGTGCTTTGTAGATTTTCAAATCCTCTACTATTATTGATTGCTGCAGCATCTGAAGCAGCCTCTATTCTACAACAGCTCTCAAATCAGTGTTTGCTGAGTGACAGTAAATTAAATCAAAGAGTATTTAGACAATAGTAAGTCATAAGTACAAGTAGAAGGTTGAGGTGGTTGACAACTAGTCTTCTCCATCTTAAACATTTCTTATAGCAGTGTTGGGTCAGCAGATGGTTTATTTTCATTGGCAACAGCATGGAAAGAAATTTGCCAGATATAAGAACAGTGTATTCTAGCAACATGGTCTTAAAGCTTTAAGGATGTTGGCAACCAGTCAAATTAATGAATGGTTGCCAGGCATTGAATTTGAATGTCACTGTTGGTGATTATAAGGTGCGTGTGTCTTTGTTTCCTGTGTGTGCTGAACTTGCATTAGGAGTTCCATTATTTTGAAGAGCTATTGACGTTCTCTTGAGGGCAATCTGAAAAGTATACAAACCCAGTGTATAAACACGAGAACTTTGAGCTGAAGACAAAACTACCCTCCCTACAACTGTTCAGACATCTGGTGCAATTCTAGGTGGTGAAGCTCCTTGATGGTCGTGAGGGGGGTGGGTATTTAATATTTGGTTCTCAGAGGGTGGGTGAAAGTTTCAGGGCAAGAATTCTCAGGTTTTGAGGTACCCTAGGAAGACAGAACCAAGATTTTTCTCTCTCCTACAACCTATTCCTTCTAATTATTCTGAAGCTAATTGGGAAGCGAGTAGGGCAGCAAGGAACTCCACATCACTTTGATCAGAGATTAAGAATCTGGGCAGAAGGAAGCTCTCAAGAAGAACTTGCCCTCTGTGACTGGTGTGATGTGTCTCCTTCCTCATGCTGTGATAGCTGGGCTAGACCAGAGGGATGGGTTAATGATAATTAAGGCCCAAAATCATGTAACCCATGGGTAGCCAATGAGGCTTTTCTCAACTCCATGCAGAGGGAGACCCAAGAGGACCCAGGAGCAAGGGATGCCATGGGAAGTGAGTCAGTAGCAGCCATCCAGCCCTTGGAGTTCTTGGAAGGATGATGTCATGTGGACCACTATCATTAGCTACAGTAATGTGGCCTTGAGGCTGCCCAAATCATTACATTCAAGGAGTTCTCAGAAATGCTAGGTAGGCTCTAATTTGGTGAGTAGAGTTCAATAGCATAAATCTCTGGGAAGCAGCAATACTCACAGTTAGAAGCTAGCATCCTTTTCAAGGGAGGCCTGTCTAGAAGCTGGGAGGAATAGTGATCACATCCAGACCCTTGTGAAGAGGTACCTGGTGGACTATGTCAGCTGTAAGCACCCAATCAAGACTGTGGTTCAGAGCAAGAAGAACTAGAATGCAAACTGGAAACTCGGGCAAAAAGCAAAATCATACAGATTTGGAAGAGCTTCAGTGGGACCTTAGACTGCAGTCAGCAGATTTGTGGGCCCCAGGGGCTCCCTTCAGGAACACAGGAGATTGTGTTTGCAATAGCAAATCTAATCCTGAGCCTTATTACTTGGTAGGAGTGGGACTGTTGCTAAACCACCATGATGAGGGGTTAGAACTAGCTTGGGGTCTAGTTGGTGCTGAATGTACAGATTAAATACTTAACACATTTAGCTGGATAGAGTCAGGGCAGGTGCTCTTTTTTTTTTTCTAGAGGTAATAAAAGGTCTTTGCATCTGACCAGGTGGTGGTGCAGCGTATAAAGCATCGACCCGGGATGCTGAGGACCCAGGTTTGAAAACCGCATCAATGGCTTGAATGTGGGCTCATCAGATTGAGCATGGGGTTGCCAGCTTGTGTATGGGATCATAGACATGACCCCATGGTCACTGGTTTGAGCCCAAAGATCACTGGCTTGAAGCCCAAGGTCGCTGGCTTGAGCAAGGGGTCACTGACTCAGCTGGAAGCCCTCCCCCCATCAAGGCACATATGAGATGCAATCAATGAACAACTAAGGTGCCGCAACTATGAGTTGATGCTTCTCATCTTTCTCCCTTCCTGTCTCTCTGTTCCTGTCTCTCTCTCTCTTACTTTCTTGCTAAAAAAAAAAAAAAAAAAAAAAAGGTCTTTGTGACATAGAATAGCTAGTGCTAATATGTAAAACATTATATTGCTGTCAAGGATATATTTGTGATAATTCTGGGTGGCTCTTATACCAAGACAAGTTATGATAATGTCTTAGAATAAATCATGAGATTTTTATTTTGGGAAACGTATACTGTGAATCAAAAATTAGAACACATGGTGTGACAAACATAAGCAGATTAATAAGGATAATTGGATAAGATACTGACAATCAGGATTTTTAAAATTTAATTTATTGTGTTTACATAGATTTTAGTGTTGCCCCGATTGCATCCCCCTCCCCTGTATTCCTCTCAACATATCCCTTGCACCCTTCCCAACAACTCCCTCCCCGCTTTCCTTCAAGTTTAATTTCGTTCCTCAGTTCACATTGTTCCTTGGATTCCTCAAATGAGTGAGGTTATATGATATTTTTCTTTCTCTGCCTGGCTTATTTCACTTAACATAATAGTTTCCAGGTCCATCTATGTTGTGGCAAAAGGTAATATTTCCTTCTTTTTCATGGTCCCATAGTATTCCAGTGTATATATGTACAATAGTTTTTTAATCCACTCATCCACTGATGGGCACTTGGGCTGTTTCCAGATCTTCGTTATTGTGAACAATGCTGCCATAAACATGGGGGTGCATTTCTTGTTTTGAATCAGTGCTATGGTGTTCTTTGGATATATTAATAATAGTGGGATGGCTGGGTCAAAAGGCAGTTTGATTTTTAATTTTTTGAGGAATCTCCATATTGTTATGGAGATTCCATAACAGTCTGCATTCCCACCAGCGGTGCAGGAAGGGTTCCCCTTTCTCCACATCCTTGCTGTACCTATTGTGTGTTGTTTTGTTAAAGAGCGCTATTCTGACTGGTGTGATGTGGTATCTCATTGTGGTTTTAATTTGCATTTCTCTAATGATTAGTGATGTTGAACATTTTTTCATCTGTCTATTGGCCATCTGTATGTCCTCTATGGAGAATTGTCTATTCATTTCTTTTGCCCATTTTTTGATTGGATTGTTTGTATACCTGGTGTTGAGTTTTACAAGTTCTTTATAAATTTTGGTTATTAACCCCTTATCAGACATATTGTCGAATATGTTCTCCCATTGTGTAGTTTGTCTTTTTATACTGTTCATATTGTCTTTAGCTGTGCAAAAGCTTTTTAGTTTGATATAGTCCCACTTATTTATCATGTCTTTTATTTCACTTGGCCGTGGAGATAAATGTTGGAGAGCTTACTGCCTATGTTTTCTTCTAAGATGGTTATGGTTTCATGACTTACATTTAAATCTTTTATCCATTTTGAGTTTATTTTTGTGAATGGTGTAACTTGGTGGTCTAGTTTCATTTTTTTGCAGGTAGCTGTCCAATTTTCTCAACACTATTTGTTAAAGAGACTGTCTTCACTCCATTGTATGCTCTTACCTCCTTTGTCAAATATCAATTGTCCATAAAGGTGTGGGTTTATTTCTGGGTTCTCTGTTCTGTTCCATTGATCTATATGTCTGTGCTTATGCCAGCACCAAGGTGTTTTGAGTACAATGGCCTTCCTTGATATCAGGAAGTGTGATACCCCCCACTTTATTCTTCTTTTTCAAGATTGCTAAGGCTATTTGTGTTCTTTTTTTGTTTCATATAAATCTTTGAAGTATGTCATTGGTATTTTAATTGGTATTGCATTGAATTTATAAATTGCTTTGGGTAATATAGACATTTTAGTGATGTTTATTCTTCCTAACCATGAGCACGGTATATGCTTCCATTTGTTTGTATCTTCCTTGATTTCTTTTATCAATGTTTTGTAATTTTCCAAGTACAAGTCTTTAGTCTCCTTGGTTAAGTTTACTCCTAGGTACTTTACTTTTTTTTGTTGTAATAGTGAAGTGGATTGTTTCCTTAATTTCTCTTTCTGACAGTTCATTGTTGGTGTATAAAAATGCCTCTGATTTCTGAGTATTAATTTTATATCGTGCCACCTTGCTGAATTCATTTTTCAGGTCCAGTAGTTTTTTGACTGAGACTTTAGGGTTTTCTATGATATATACAGTATGATATCATCTGCAAATAATGCATATTCTGCTGCTTTAGGGTGAAAGGTTCTGAATATATCTATTAAATCCAGTTGATCTAGTGTGTCCTTTAAGTCTGCTGTTTCTTTGTTAATTTTCTTGAGGACCTATCTAGTGATGTTCATGGGTATTGAAATCCCCTACTATTATAGTATTGCTGTTGATCTCGCCCTTTATATCCATCAAAGTCTGCTTTATATATTTAGGTGCTCCTATATTAGGTGCATAGATGTTTAAAATGGTTATATCTTCCTGTTGGATTGCTCCCTTTATCATTATGTAGTAGTGACCTTTTTTATCTCTTACTATAGCCTTTGTTTTAAAGTCCATTTTGTCTGATATAAGTATTGCTACCCCAGCTTTTTTTTTTATTTCCATTTGCATAAAATTATTTTTCATCCCTTTACATTTAGTCTGTGTATCTTTTGTTTTGAGATGTATCTCTTATAAACAGCATATGTATGGGTCCTGTTTTCTTATCCACAAAGCTACCCCATGTCTTTTGATTGGATCATTTAATCCATGTACATTTAAGGTTATATTGATATGTAGTTTTTTATTGCCATTTTATTCTTTAAATCTATCTTCATCTTTTTTCTTTTCTTTGTATTTTTCTGATGTTGGAAATGGGGAGGCAGTCAGACAGACTCCCACATGAGCCCAACCGGGATCCACCCGGCATGCCCACTAGGGGGCAATGCTTCGCCCATCTGAGGTGCTGCTCTGTTGCAACCAGAGCCATTCTAGTGCCTGAGGCAGAGGCCATAAAGCCATGCTGAGTGCCCTGGCCAAGTTTGCTCCAATGGAGCCTTGGCTGCAGGAGGGGAAGACAGAGACAGAGAGGAAGGAGAGAGGGAGGGGTGGAGAAGCAGATGGGTGCCTCTCCTGTGTGCCCTGGCTGGGAATCAAACCCGGGACTTCTGCACACCAGGCCGATGCTCTACCACTGAGCCAACCGGCCAGGGCTTTATGTTCATCTTTTACTATATTCTTTTCCCCCTTTGTTCTGTTTATAGCAGGCCCCTTAACATTTTTTGCAGCATTGGTTTAGTTGTAATAAATTTCCTTCAGTTTTTTTTTTTGTCTGGGTAGATTTTTATTTCTCCTTCAATTTTAAATGATAGCCTTTGGCCTCAAGTGTTTCTGTTGAGAATTCCAATGCCATCCTTATGGCATCAGAAGTCCGATCATGCTTTGTAGGTGATAGTCTTTTTTTCTTAGCAGCTTTTAATATTTTCTCTTTATCTCTTAGCTTTGGTATTTTAATTATGATGTGTCTTGGTGTGGATTTCTTTGGGTTTCTCTTTAATGGAATTCTCTGTGCTTCTTGAACATGTGTGACTTTTTTTCTGCATCAATTTAGGGAAGTTTTCAGCTATGATTTGATTGAACAAGGTTTCTATCCCTTGTTCTTTCTCTTCTTCTTCAGGAACCCCTAGGATGTGGATGTTATTTCTCTTCATGTTGTCACAGAGCTCTCTTAGAGTTTCCTCAGACTTTTTGAGTATCTTTTCTTTTTGTTTCTCTGCTTCTGTGCCTTCGTTTATCCATCCTGCTTTTAATTCCTTTCATTGTGGTCTTCATTTCTGATATTGTATTTGTCATTTCTGACTGATTCTTTTTTATTGTTTCAATGTCCTTTTCTATATTTGCTATCTTTTTATTTAGATGCTTGTTATGTCCATCTATTGCTGTTCTAAGATCTTTGAGCATGCTAACAATCATTATTTTAAACTCTGCATCTGGTAATTTTTTTTATATCTGACTCATTCAAGTCCTTTTCTAAGGATTTCTCTTGATTCAATTGGACTGGATTTCTCTTCCTTCCCATTCTGTCTGTGTATAAGAAAGGTGTAGCCACAGGAGTCCAATGGGTGTGGCCTCTGTGTTCCCTAGGTGTGGTCTGTCTGCAGGCCTGCCACCCCCTCTGCTGCTGCCTTTGGCATCAGGTATGGGCATTGCTGGTGCCGGTCAGCTACAGCAGTCACTGTGGTTTCCGCCTCTCCTCCATGGGTGGGGCTGTGTTCATGTGCATGGGCTACAAGCCCTGGCGGGTCTCGGCCTTCGCCCGGCCCCCTCAGGTAGGGCTGTGCTTTGTGCTGGGGCTGCAAGCCTTGGCACTGCATGCGGGGTCGTGCACCTATGCTCAGCCATGGGTCTCTGCCTGTTCCCAGCTTTTGCTCTGCCCCTGCAGGCGGGATTGCAGGCAGGACCACTCTTGCTCACTCGGCCCACAGCCCAGTCGGAATGCTTTCATGTGCTCCTTCTGCCCCCGCTGGGCGAGACTGAGCTCCACCAGGCCTCAGTCATGGCCGACCTGACTTCTGCCAGTGCCGTCGGGACTGCGCTTCAGCGTCCTGCCACTGCCAGCCCTCCAGCAAGCTCTCAGCAGTGTGGGTGGGGGCGCTGCAGCTCAGACGCTAGCACTAAATACTCTATCCCTGATGGCTCCCTTCTTCTAAGTGACTTTGCTCTGATTGCCATGGGAGAGCTTGTTTGACTGGTGTCCTGCTTCCCTTTGCTGGTATTGCTGGTTTCAGGGGTAATATTCACTTTAGATTTGGGGAGTGACTCAACCCATGGGTTAGGGTGGCTGTCCCTCAAAGTGTTTCTCCCTGTGCCTCCTAGATTACACTCTCTTCCTGCTACTCTGGTCCTCTCCTCTCTCCCTGTCCCCTGGAGCCCCAGGTGAGTGGTTGTGAAAGAGGTTTTCTGCGTGGTCCCTTTAAGAAGAATCCTGGGTCTGAGAAATCTATTTCTTTCTCACAAACAGTATCCTGGCTTGTTTTGCAGCTAAATACTGTCCATATGCTTATTCTAGGCTCTGGGGCTGCAGGCTGGGGTTTTGTTTCTGGGGCCCAGGACCCTCTCCTCTATGCTAAACTTACTTCCCATGATGCAAATTGCCCCAGGCTGCTGTTCATGCCCAGGAGCTGGGCAGCCCTCTCTGCATTTCTGCTTTTCCTACCAGTCTCAGTGTGACTTCTTCAGTGTTCCTTGGTTAAAGAGTCCTCTTAGTTTAGTACAAAGTTTGTTTTCCAGATGATAATTCTTAAAATTAAGTTGTAATCCACTTTGGTTCTGGGAGGTGGAAGTTGGTATGTCCGTCTACTTCATCACCATCTTGCCGCCCCTAGGTTTTTTTTTTTAAATAAGAGACCATGTGGTCACCAAGATATGCCTTATAGTTAGGGGGCTTCCCTCAGAAGAGGAGGGAGAAGGTATGTATATAGGAGAGTAAGAGAGGCTAATCATGATGGGTGCTTGCAAGAGGAGTTTAGGTAAGGAAGAGGTCTTGTCCAATTAGGGTAATCAGGGAAGACTTCATAGAGGCAGCAGCACATGGTTAGATTTTGGTGGCTGTATATAGGATTTGAACAAGGAGCTAAAGGTATAAGGGCCTTTCAGGTGTTTTCAGGTGAAGCACTAGATGAATGAAACCCACAAGTTTAGAAGGAAAACCTGTAGTAAGTACAACTGTCAGTACATAATTCATTTGGGAGAAAGGGTAAGACAAGACTATAAAGGTAGATTTCATGGTCTTATGAATCATTTTGAATGAGAGATTTGGTACTTTATGAGGTGCTGGGAATATAAAGATGGAAAAAGTGAAAAATGAATACATGTATTTGGGAGGCACAGATTTAATGTGGTTGATGTAGTCATTTATGGAAAAAAGTAAGGAAAAGGGTGTTCAGAAAGATAGAAGAACTGAGGACCAAATTTTGGGTTTCTTAAGGACATAAGAGGTACTGAAGATTTATTCAATACTATATTTAGGAGGAAACTCTCAGTGGTTCATCATTAAGGCAGCTAAGAGAGGAGTAGGTATCAAAATAAAATATGACTGAGAGACCAGGGAGAATAAAGATGGAGAGAGGACTATGGGAGTTGCTTTTTAGACCTCTGAAACCTTAGAAATGTGGTTTCGGGTGAACAAGGTTAGGGATAAGGGTAAGGATGGATTCTTCAGTACATGAGATAATAGCAATGCTTCTCAACATGTGGTCTCTAGACCAGCAGTGACATCATCATTTAGGGACTTATTTCTGCAAATTCTTGGGCTTCACCTATGACCAACTGAATCAGAAAAGCTGAGTATGGTGCCCAGCAATCTGTGTTTTATCAAGCCCTCCAGGAGGTTCTGATAGTTGCTAAAGTTTGAGAGCCACTCTGTTACAGGAATGGTGAGGCTGTTGAGCTATAGAGTGTCCAAGTGTTAAATCTGATTGCTGTAGGGTCACTAGATATAGGGCACAGTTTTCTCAAAGGCTTCCTTATTTTATCTTGGTCAACAGAGACTGCCTCTTCATTAAAACAGTATGCTATTAGGGGAGAAACGTCAAGCTTTACAGCTCATAATTTTACATGTTATTGTCTGAGTCCATTGAGTCATTGGAGAATTTTGGGATTTAAGAGTTTTCCCTCCAGGCTGATTCTTTTAGGCTGTGATGACCTCTTAAGCCAAGAATGGCAGACAGATTTTATCTTGTGTGCTATGTTTGATCAGGAGTGATTGTTTAGAATTCTATATTGAGATAAACTGGAAGACCACAATCATTGGGGGAAAGAATCGTGATTAGCAATGTCTGCCATAGGTACAGCAGGCAAAGAGTAAGGCACACATGCTTTATGTTTATAATCTCTGCCATAAGCCTTAATCAGCATCTCAGGACTTAAGATAATTTTGGAGGAAATCAAAGCCTGGGGAAAGGACAAGTGTTGAGGAGATGCTGAGGTGTGGGAAGGTATCTCATGGTTTTTCCTGGGGCTTTCCATGTTAGTTTCCAATATACATTCTTGGTACTTGACACCAACGTGAGTACCCACACCTTGGAAAAGTGCTAGGAAATGTAAGAAACCTTGGGGTTTAGGAAAAGATAGGAAACCCCTGCTATTGCTCATTATAAATGTGAGAAATTGTATAGTTTGGGTCTGCTGTTCTTTTCTGGAATCTACTACTAGCCTTTTGTTTTGCCGGCTGCACAGACATAGCATGCAAATGTGACTGTGGTCAGAAACAACAGTAACTGTTCTCCTGCAGGTCCTCTGGGCTCTCGAAGACAGCAGAGCAGCCCTGTACCAGGGAAGCTTTGTGTATGCATCCACTTAAGTAAACAGTTGAATTGGCTCATTGAGTGGTCTTACTTCATAGACAGGCTGATGTCCCACTTACCATCCTAGCCAGGGGAGTTAAGTTATAGTTATTTTACACACTATTTTTCCCCCTCAGTGGTAGAATAATGGCCAATTTAAAGCAAAAATATTGGAGGATATTATAAAGAGTAATTAACTATGACACTTGGTGTAAGGAAGAACAAAATGTTATATAAAACAAAATTTAGGCTTCCTTTGCATTAGATATAAGAAATGTTTTTTCTGTATAAAGTTTAAAAAATCTGAGTCACTGACAAGTTTTGGGGTTTATATAGAAGATCATCCACTCAACTGGCAATATAAATAATGAACTTGAAACATAGCTAGAGAGCATGCAGTTGGGGGACAAGAAAAACATGGCTTTTGCACTACTTTTGTGCTATTGGGCAAGTCTTTTAACCTCTCTTGATCTAAGTATCTGGATCTGGAAAATAAAGGCTGAAACAAAGTAAGTACTCTATCAGGTCTCTTATAATTCTAGGATATTAGTTGTATATCTGGACTCCTCATTTACCTGGCCTGAACATGCCACTGTCCTAGATTAGGTATCCAATTTTGCTGCTGATTCCGTGTGTGTGTGTGTGTGTGTGTGTATTTATTTATATTATTTAATCTATTATATATTTATTTATATAATAAATTCCATATTATTCATATATATATATTTTTATTTTATTTCTTTCTTTCCCAGGGAATGTTTATTCTTTAAGTCCAGTTATCTGAGCTAATGTTTTGCTCCCTAGTCTCCTAAACACTAGTCTGTGATACCCTACTTGTGGGAGATCAAAAAAAGTCTTTGTGGTATAATTAAAAATAAATTAAAAAGTCCCACTTGTTTGAAAAGGTCATCCACCATGCCTAAAATTTCTATTATTTCCTCCTTTGGCTCAAGGCATTCAAATCTTGTCTGTATACTAAGTTATATTATTTGAGACTAGATTATGTGAAATGCATTATTCTAGGATGCACAGAGACCCAATCTCTGCTCTTAGGGGTTATATTCTAATAAATACATGATTTAAAAGGAGTCCCATGATAACACCTCTAGAGTTACTTTTGAGCAAAGGAATGACCACTGAAGGCAAAATGCTAAGTGAAGGTAAATCAATGTAGCAAGAAATGAATTCCATTTTAGGATCCTGGCTTTGTGTCTGTGTTTGATACTTAAAGGAATGACACATAATTTTTTTCCAATGCTATAAGAAGTAAAGGAAAATCTGAATTCTCTTTTGAAAAGAGATACAAGCCTTTTGTAAATGACACGAGTAATTTTTGTTTGTTTGTTTTAGTGAGAGGGGGAGGCAAAGAGACTCCTGCATGTGCCCTGACTGGGATCCACCCAGCAAGCCCAGTAGGGGGTGATGCTCTGCTCATCTGAGGCTGTTGCTCTGTTGCTCAGCACCCAAGCCACTTTTTAGTGCCTGAGGCAGAGCCCATGGAGCCATTCTCAGTACCCAAGGTCAACTCACTCAAATCAATTAAGCCATGGCTGCAGGAAGGGAAGAGAGAGAGAGAGAGAGAGAGAGAGAGAGAGAGAAAGAAAGAGAGAGAGAGAGGAGGGAGAGAGAGGAGAAGGGGGAAGGTGAAGAGTGAGGGGTTTGGAGAAACAGATGGTCTCCTCTCCTGTGTGCCCTGACTGGGAATCAAATCTGGGACATCCACATACCAGGCCAATGCTCTACAACTGAGGCAACTGGCCAGGCACAAATTAATTTTTAATACACCCTTTCCAGAAGAGATGCTATAAACCTGCTTCAATGAACATGTAAGACACATTCATAAAGAAAATACCCAATAATTTGTGTTACAATTCTCAGCACCGTTATTCCTTTAGATGTGCCCATTGTACCAACCCTGCCCAAACAGTATTTATTTGCTTAGAAAATTTTCATCCATAGGGCAAAGATAAATGTTAGCCCAGCCAACACTGCATTCTCAATTAGTAGAATTCAAATGAATGAGATGTCAGTATATTTTGCTCATAAAAATTATTGGACAGAAACCAGTGCAAAATGCTTAGTCATCAATAATTTTGAGAGAGTACATGTTTAATCTCATACCTTGTTTTGGAACTATTACTTACTGTATATAAGTACTTCCTTGGAATAGTACTTAAACATACCATTAGAATGTAAGAACTAGCCCTGGCCTGTTGGCTCAGTGGATAGAGCATCAGTCTGGCATGAAAATGTCTTGGGTTCAATTCCTGGTCAGGGCACACAAGAGAAATGACCATCTGCTTCTCATCTCCTTCCTCTCCCCCTTCTCTTTCTCTTCCTCTCTCACAGCCAGTGGTTTGATCAGTCCAAGTGTCAGCCTTAGGCACTGAGGATAGCTCAGTTGATTTCAGCATTGTCCCCAGACAGGGGTTGCTGAGTGGATCCTGGTCGAGGCACATGCAGGGTCTGTCTCTCTATCTCCCTTTCTCTCACTTAAAAAAAAAAATGTATACAGAAACTATTGAATTTGAATCGTTTAGAGAGCAGCATTCTAAAAAATTAGAGGCTATCTTACACTTCTAGCTGGAGTTTTAAAAGCACACAGAATAATCAGACTTTGTGCTTGTGAATCTGCTGAGCCATTGGGAGGCATATAAAGGTATAGATTAGCCCCAGGATTTCAGAAATAGCCAGAGTACACTAGCAGGACTCTGAAAGAAGTTGTGCACTTGTAAACTTGGCAGACGTGAGCTGTGAATGGTTGAACCAGACCAGATGAACTGCTGGGACTACTGAGAGAGCCAGGGAAAGAACTTGCTTATTTCTGCCGCCCAAAAGAAGGAAAAATAATCCAACTGACAGACATCCAACAGGATGGTGGTTCAGTACTTGGAAAGCAGTGAGACTGAAAACCACCTGTGGTTGGTAATGGAAAGCACACGTCTTTATGTTTTTATTTTATTTAATTTTAATTTTAATTTTTAAGTACCACTTGGGCTTCATAGGTCAAATAAAATGCCAGGGGCACAGAGGTAGACAGTTGCCTATGTGACATCAAGAACGAGTCCTAGGTGCCGATGAATTAGAAAGAGTGCATGTACTGGACTCAATTCTAAGAACAGAAATTCAGAAGTATAATATCTGGCTTAAGACAGATAAGACACATAAATATGTTTGACTTGGATGAAGAGTGCAAACAGAGGATATAAGAACCTTCCACAGGTCCTTGAGGAGCTGAAACTCAAACTAAATAAGGAGAGGAATTGTTTGGGGTGGTGTACAGAGGCACAGCTATGCTTGATGTGATGAAATTGAGAAAAGGAAAACTCAGCCTGAATGTCAGGAAAATATTTCTTATACAAGTTGCATAAATCTTCCAAGGGAAGTGGTAGAAGTCTTGTTATTTGAAATAATTTAAAACTAGATTGGAGAAGACACTCATATTTTTTAGTCCTTTCTCACTCTACCATTTCTCTATCTAAAAATCGATGATTTCTAAATCAAGTGTTCCCTGTGAAATCTGAAAGGTATTTTGTATCTACTTTTTAATTTAAAAATAAGTAATAAGTTAGAGTCACTAGAGAAAAAAATATCATCAAGATGCCTGTTATATTTTCCTCCTTCCAGAATTTATTCCTTAAATTGCTTTGTACTAGCTTATTTGGGAAAGACTTTTGTTGTTTATTTTTACATTTAGAATAAAGTTGCAACAAATGTAATTTTGATTGGATACTTTGAAATACTCAAAAATAAAGAATTTTCACAGAATTAAATCATGAATCAATAATAGAAGGGAACTTGACAAACTCACCAATAAATGTAAACTAAAAACAGACTCCTAATTAATCAATGGGCCAAAAAAAGCAATCTCAAGAGAAATTAGAAAATACTTTAAAATAAATGAAAGGAAAAACAACACCACAAAACTTGTTAGACTCAGCTAATGTAGCGCTGAGGGAAAACTTATACTTTTAAGTGCCTGTTTTAAAAAAGAAGAGAGATCTCCAGTCAATAACTTAACCTCTCCCTTAAGAAACCAAGAGCAAACTAAACCTAAAGCAAGTGAAGAAAGAAAAATGGAGAGGAGTGAAAAATAAGTATAACAAAGAAGAGAGAAAGAAAAAAAGGAAATATCAATAAAACCAAAAGTTGGATCTCTAAAAAGATTCACAAAATTGGTAAATCTTTAGATAATTGAGTGAAGGAAAAGAAAGAAAAAACACTAAAATTACTAAAATTAGAACTGAAAGAGGGAAATCACTACTGACTTTGCAGAAATGAAATGAATTAAGGGAAATACTATGAATAACGGAATACCAACAAATTGAATTATTTAGAGAAAATGGACAAATTCTCTGAAAGACACAAGCTATTAAAACTGTCTCAAGAAAGAACTGAAATTTTGCCTGACCTGTGGTGGCGCAGTGGACAAAGCAGCAACCTAGAATGCTGAGGTCACTGGTTCAAAACCCTGTACTTGTCTGGTCAAGGTACATATGGAAATTGATGCTTCCTGCTCCTTCCCCCTTTCTCTCTCTCTCTCTCTCTCTCTCTCTCTCTCTCTCTTTCCAAAATGAATAAATAAAAAAATTAAAAAAAAAAGAACTGAAATTTAAATATCCTATAAATAAAGAGATTGAATTCATAGAAAAAAAAATCTTCCCATAAGGTAAAACTCAGAGCTAGATGGCTTTACTGGTGAATTTTACCAAACATTTAAAAAATACTTAATACCAATCTTTCAAAAACACTTCCAAAAAAAAAATAGAAGAGAGTACTTTCTAACTCATTCTAAAAGACAGGCATCCTAGATCAAACAAGGCAAAGATACCACAAGAAAGGAAAACAGTATATCAAAATAGATGCAAAACTCCTTCCTCCCCAAGATTAGTAACAGAACAGAGATGTCCACTCTCATCACTTACAAAAAAATTGAAGTATATCTGGCAATAATATCCTATTTGTTTTGGGTGTAGATCATAGTGATTTGACATTTTTAATACATTATGAAATGATCACCATAATGTCTAGTACCATCTGTCACCACATCAAGTTCTTACAATATTATTGACTATATTCTTTATGCTATACATTACATCTTCATGACATCTTTTTTTTTAAGTTGAATTTGTTAGGGTGACTCTGGTTAACAAAATCACACAGGTTTCAGGTGCCCAATTCTCCAGCACATCTCTGTACACTGTATTGTATGTTCACCACTCAAGTCAAACCTTCATTCATCACCACTTATTCCCCGATACCCTCCTCCAGCTTCCCTTATCCCCTGCAATTACCACGCTGTTGCCCATATTCACGAGTTTTTTCTTTCCTTTTTGGTCCCTTTTTTGCTCAATCCCTCTCCCCCGTTACCTCCCTCAGCTAGTCACATCCCCCCCACAGCTGTCAATTTGCTATCAATGAGCCTATTTCTATTTTGCTTCTTAGTCTATTTTGTTCATTATATTCCACATATGAGTGAAATCATATGGTATTTTCTTTCTTTGACTGACTTATTTCACTGAGCATAATGCTCTCCAAGTCTATCCACGCTGTTACAAAAGGCAAGATTTTTTTCCTTTTTTATGGCCACGCAGTATTCCATTGTGTAAATGTACCACGGATTTTTTATCCACTCATATAATGATAAACATTTAGGCTGCATTTTCTCATCACTTATACTTAATATTGTACTAAAAGGTAATTAGGCAAGAAAGAGAAACAAAAGGTATCCACTTAATGAAGAAAAAAGTATAACTATAAATATTTTTATTTACAGGCAGTATGGTCTTGTATAGAGACAGTCTAAGGAATCCACTAAAAAAACACTATTAGAAATAATAAGCAAGTTCAACAAGGCTGCAGTATGTAAGATTAATATGTGAAAATCAATTGTATTTCTATGCACTAGCACTAAACATTCCAAATATGAGATCAAGAAAACAATTTCATTTATAATAGCATCAAAAGAATAAAATACTTATGTATAATATTTTAAAAACTGTACAACTTGTACATGGAAAACTATAAAATATGTTGCAAGAAATTAAAGAAGACCTAAATAAAAAGAAAGACAACCCATAATAATGTGTATAAAAATACTTAATATTGTCGAGACAACAATACTTTCCAAATTAGTCTAGAGACTCAGTGCAATCTATGTCAGAATTGCAGCTCACTTATTTTGAAGAAGAGGGGAGAGAAATTGATAAGCTAATTCTAAATTTCATGTGGAAATGCAAGAGAGCCAAAATAGCCAAAACAATCATGAGAAATAAGCAAAGGTAGAGAACACATACTTCCCAATTTCAAAGAGTATTACAAGTATAGTAATCTAGATAGCATAGTATTGGTATAAGAATAGATAGATAGATCAATGAAATAAAATGAAGAGACCAGAAATAGAAATATACCCTTACTTTTGTAGTCCATTGACATTTGACATGGGTCTAAGAAAATTCGATGGGGAAAGAATAGTTGTTTCAGTAAATGGTACTACTACATCTAGATATCTACATGCAAGTAAATGAAGTTGGTTGCCTACCTCACAATTTTTTTGCCATATACAAAAATTAACTCTAAATACATCATAGATATACATATAAGAATTAAAACTACAAAATAATTAAAAATAAATCTTTGTGACTTTGGGTCTTTAAAACAACAGAAGAAGCACAAGCAACTAAGGAAAAAATAAATACATTGGACTACATCAAGATTAAAAAACTTGACCTGTGTCATCCCAATCAATTCAATAAAAAGGAGAAAAAAGATTAAAAAACTTGTATTACAAACAATACCATCAATAAATTAAAAAAGAACCCACAGAATGGGTGAAAATATTAGCAAATCATATATTTGATAATGGACTGGTATTCAGAATATTAAAAGCATTCTTGTAACTCAATTATAAAAGTCAAATAACCCAATTAAAAAATGAACAAAGGATTCAAATAGACCTTTCTCCAAAGATATAGAAATGGTCAATAAGCACATGAGAAGATGTTCAACATCATTAGGCATCAGGGGAACAAAAATGGAAATCACAATGAGATACAACTCACTTGGATGGCTACAATAAAAAAAAATATAGATAATAACTGTTGGTAGGGATGTGGAAAAATCGAATCCCTTGCACATTGTTAGTGGCAACATATATAAAATGGTGCAGCTGCTGTGGAGATGGTTTTGCACTTCCTTTAATGTTAAATATGGAGCTAGCATGTGACTCAGCAACTCCACTTCTAGATATATGCAATAGAGAATTAAAAACATACAACCACACAAAAACTACAATAAAAATATTTACAGCAGCATAATTTATAATATCTAAAAGTGCAAACATGTGAATATTTATCAATTGATGAATAAACAAAATGTGGTGTATACATATAGTGAAATACTATTTAGCAATAAAAAGGAATGAAATATTGGTAGTGCTATGAGCATGTAACTTGGAAACATTATGCTGAGTGAAAGAAACCACTCATTAAAGACCACCTATTATATAATTGCATTTATATGCGATGTCCTCAATAGGTAAAGCTATTGAGATAAAAGTTGATTAGTGGTAGCTAGGGGATAGGACTTTGGGGCTAGGAGCATATTCTACAATTAGACAGTGGTTGTATCAACTTCTGAATTGTACACTTTAAATGGTGAAATGCATGATATGTAAATTATATCTCAATAAAGTTTTTTTTTTTTTAAAGGCTCTATGATACTGGGCATCACTAAAGCTAATTATGGAAAATTTTTTTTTAATCTTAAAAGAGTTTCTCTGTCTCTCAACCTGTTTCTGTCTCTGTTATGACTTATTCCATAAAAGACATAATTTATGACTCACAAATGACTCTTTTAGATGACTGACTTAATAAAACTGAAAAAAGGAAAACTCAACCTAGAAGTCAGGGAAAATATTTCTTATGCAATTTCCATAAATCTGCCAAGAGAAGTGACAAAGCTCTTGATACCTGAATCCATTTGAAACCGGACAGGATAAACCATTCCCCTATTCTGGTGAGTAGAATAAGGAGAAGGGGTGATAGCATAATCCGGCACCCTGAAATGGGGTGGGAGGCTCAGATTGGGGGCATTGTCCAGAAATTGGGAATGAGACAGTGCCACCCCTATCAAGAATAAAGCCTGAGTTCCTTTCTTGGAGGCACAGAGTTAAGAGGGCATTTAGTATAGTGTCAGTCCAGTTCCCAATATTGCAATGAAGCATTCCCTATGACATCCAGTGTTCCAGAAATGGGAGAAACCTTTTTGTAACTACCTGGAATATAACAGAACATAAAACCTGATGGTTCACAGGAAAAAAAAACCCCACCCTGTAAATTATAAAATGCAAAATGACATGAGGGGCAGGGTAAAAGCTAAACACAAGTGTCATCTCTTACTGCCGTGGTCCAGACTATGCCTCACTAAGCAGTTTTTATATCACATATAAGGTCACAAAGTTGAGAGAAGCTTTGCTCTCACAAAATCTTTCCAACCTACTTTGTCAAGCTCGGCATTTCACTGATAAAAACAAACAAACAAACAAACAAAACCAAAATAGGGCCTTTTACCCTATAATTAAAGCTAATAAACCTGAATGAGTGATATAACTGGGAGTTAATACTCGAGAGTAAATGTTTTCATCAGTGGATACAAGATGGTATAGTATTGCTTCCCTGGATGGTTGAGAAAGCATGAAGACCCTAGGACTGAGGGGGCAGAGGTGGGAAAAGAAGATGGTGGCAGGTCTTGAGTGTTAGGACAAGATATTTAGTTACAGATAAAAAAAAGATTATTCTTGAGCAGGATAGTGACATGATGAAATCAATGACTGGTCCTGGCTGGTTGGCTCAGTGGATAGAGTGTCAGCCTGGCATGTGGATGTCCCAGGTTCCATCCCTGCTCAGGGCACACATAAGAAGTGACCATCTGCTTCTCTTCCCCTCCCTCTCCCCATTCTCTTCTTCTTCCTCTATTGCAGCCAGTGGTTCGATTGGTTTGGGTGTCGGGCCTGGGTGTTGAGGATAGTTTGGTTGATTTGAGCATTGGTCCCAGACAGGGGTTGCCAGGTAGATCCCGGTTGGGTGCATGTGGGAGTCTGTCTCTCTATCTCCCTTCCTCTCACTTAAAAAGAAATCAATGGCTGAGGTAATTTTGAAAGCATATTCAACACATAAAATTGGGCAAGGTGACAAGGCAACCACTTTGAAAAATGCTGCCACACTGGCTAGTTAGTTCAGTTGGTGAGAGTGTTGTCCTGATACAGTAAGGTTGAGGGTTCAATCCTAGGTTAGGCACATACAAGAATCAACCAATGAGGGTATAAATAAATACAATAACAAATCGATGTCTCTCTCTCTCTCAAACTTTCTCTCTCTCTAAAACAATAAATAAATAATTTGTAAAAGAAAGATGCTGTCATATTCTAGAAACCAGGAAGTTAGAAATATTGGAAAAGAGTTTTGTCTTCACAAGTAGAAAGAGAAGGACAAATTTAGGGGAGATGGTGGAGGAAGAATCTTCATCTTGAAGGTGGTCTTCTCTGACACAGACCCATAATAACTGGAAGAAAGAAGTACTTTGCTCATTTAATTCTCTCCCCTGCCTTCTTTAAAAATCCTTCAATATGGGGCATTGGCCGGGTGGCTCGGTGTATAAAACATCCTTTTGATATTCCCAGGTTGCGGGTTCCATCTTCAGTCAAGGCACATACAAGAAGCAACCAAGGAGTACATAAATAAGTGGAACAACTAAGTGGAACAATGAGTTGATGCTTCTCTCTCTCTCTCTCAAATCAACAGAAAAATAATTTTAAAAAATCCTCCTATAGTTCTTCAGTGCCTTCAAGACAAGGTCCAAAACCCACAATACTGTTATAAGGGTCTTTATAGTCTTGTGTCTGACTACCTGTTCAATTGATCTCTCCTTTACTAGACACCTTGAACTTAATGCCCCACCCACTCTGAACAACAATTTCCACTTCTGGGTTTTGTAAGGAATGCTCTCCCTGTCATATTCTTTCTTTTTGTGCATACTCTCCATCTCTGAGCCCCCACTCCCAAATTGGGGAGAATTCTTTTGCATACTTGAGGTCTCAATTTAGGCATCACGTTCTGCAGAAAATCTCTCCTGACAACCCTCTTGTCCAATTACCCAAGCTAACTGTCTCTCCCTTGTGATGATAGCTTCCTGCTTTAGCACAAACTACTCTGTACCTGAACAGCTTGTCCAGATTTTGGTGTGTACAGAAGTCACCTTCAGTGCTCCCTAATTGTATGTAGATAGCTACGCTCCAGAACCAAGGCTCTGATTTACTAGAGCTTAGTTGAGCCCACAATTTTAGAAACGCTGCTGAATTGTACTTGGTTGTTTACTTACTAGAATCCTAGACTGGACTGTGGTTCCAGGAGGGCAGAAGCCATTATAATCCTAACACCCAGTCCAGGGTCTGATAGGATACAGACAGTCATTAGGTAATTGTCAAATATGTGAATAAATGATGTGAAAACAGGATGAGTGAAAATGACTCAAGACAGCAAGCTTAGGGAATAAGGAGGTAATGGAAAAAATGGGAAGGGGTGTCTGTTTGTGGGAGAAAATGATGAATGCCCACATGCTAATTTCAGACAACAGGTGGGACTCTACAGCCATACACCGCCCTCTATGCCTCCCATCTGGCACTGACTGTGAAGTGGAAAATGGCCCAGCCCTGTTTACATTACCTATGTACTCCCAAGGACACAGATGTATGTTTTCCCCAAAGGCAGCATATAATTTTGAGAATTGCAATCATTTTTCCATGTTCTTTTGAAGGCCATAAAATAATTTTAGATGCAATAGTAATTCTAGGTCCTTGTTTACCCTTGACCTTTGAAGTTTGATTCAAAACATCACACACCTCCCAGCCCAGAAGTTGGCAAGTTAGTGATATATTGCTGTAGGAGAGAGCTCTGTCTCATTTGCACAAGGAGCTGGAAATTTTTGGTAATGTTATCTTACCTCATTTTTTTTTTGGAGGGGAGAATATGACTGAAATACTGTTTTGTCAGTTTAAAGACAAAAGATTTAAGAATTAAGAAAAATAATGAAGCTTCCTAGTGTTTAAGAACTGAACATTGTTATACAATGAGTGTCAGAACTCTTCAAAACCTGTGGTGACTCTTTTAGCCCAAGAATAAAAAAGGATAATTTCCAGCTAAGTAAGTCTAATGACTTGTTTTAAGAGTCTGAGCTCTTTTTACCCATTTCCTACAGCCAGTCTTCATCTTGGACTTCTAAATGATAGGATTCACACTGGACTAATTACTAAACCTGCCCCACTAACCGCTTCAAAGCCCTTTAATCTTTTAATTGGCAAAGTTGACTTTAAAGAGAATAATGTCTTTATATGGTAAGGAGTCAACAAATCCAGCTCATGCCATCTCACAGTGGTATACTTGAAGGTGGTCCTCTCTGACACACTGAGTCACAGTGAATTGCGCATATTTCTTAAGATTCCCTACTGAGTATTAAGTATCTGGAGGATATGGGGTGATCTCCTTCTCAGCGCCCGATACAATGTTTGTACATTGACTAAGTGTTTAATAATTACCTGTGAAAGGCTTAAATTAATCTGTAGCAACTTTCTGGTTCTGATTAGTTGGGTAGCATGTATGTATAGCTCAGTGAATGCCAGTGAATTAAATGCAATGCCATCCTCTCCTAACATCGTCCTAGTATTTATTTTTCTGGGGAAAGGCAGCTAGCTAATCAAGGCCTGGAGAGTCTTAGGCACCTGCTCCTGGCAGGCAGGCGTGTTGTCTTCAGGCCTGGACAAGGCTGAGTCTGAGAGCATTATTAGCTTCTCTGAGTGAGCAGAGTATCCCCTGTTCCCAGAGGCTGAGACGACTGACTCCTGAGATCCCATGACCGGTTGGTGGCAGAGCGGAGGCCAGACACCTTCCTGACCAAGTAGATGACCTCTTGGAAGCAATTACAAACAGCCACCATTTTAATGAGCAGATATTTTCATACACAAAACTTGGTCTTTATTTTCTTTTTTCAGTTTTCTGAATAGGAAGATTCCTTTTGTGTGTGTCTTCTTTCCTGTCACTGGCTTCCTATGGGAACCTCTGCTTATGAACCCTCTGTTTTTCTTTTTCTTTTTCTTTAATAATAGTTTTCTAGTAAGGTTTCTTCATCCTGGGGAATCTAAAAACCCACACTATGCTCTATTTAGACTCCTGCCATTGCTCCCTCACTTCCTCTGCTGCCCCACCTAAGACTGCAATTTCGCAGCTGAAGGGAGATGCTGTTTCATCTTGGTGTTGGAAGATATCATCCTTTCCCCATTAATAGCTTAATGCTTTCTTGTTCCCACTGTAATCCTTTATGTGCGACCTCAGACTCATAGAAAGCTGTCTCGCTGATTCTAAAACATATTTATTTGCTGTGTGTGTGTGTGTGTGTGTGTGTGTGTGTGTGTGTGTGTGTGTGGTTGGGTAGGTGTGTGTGTGTCCTCAGTGAGGATGTTCTCTTGGCTGAGAACCATTATGAGAAAGTCTTTCCCCAATCCTAATTATGGATTGATACTTAAAAGAAGCTCACAGTATCATCACACTCTGGCTCTTCTACACAGCAACACAATGACCAGCCATGTTGGTATAATCACTGCCCGAAGCAAAGAGCATGTCCTTGCTATATCTTCTTGCACTCTCCTATTCTCCAGAGTGCTGGAGCAGCAGCCAGCACCTGCAGGCCCTGGCAAGGTGTGCCTGGCAGCTCTACCAGCCAGACACCAAGTTTTATGCTGTTCTAATAATAGCATCTGGGTGGCAAGCTGGCTTCCTGCTGACATATTGATATAAATCTGCCACTGCCCCTCCATGTATTCCTGGAAGCCTGGATTGGGGCTGGCTGCTAACCACTCACCTCCAGGGAGGGCAGTGGACTGACTACCCCTGACCCTTCCCTAGGATATTGTAACTGTAGTAAACTCTCTTTTTGGACTGGAGACATTCTCTGAAAGCTGAATGTCTGTTCCCTTTGGTGACTTCTGTGTCTATCCAGATCACCTTGATTCTTCTCTAGGAGCCATTTCATCATCTCATGCAGAAGTGTCCTCCAAATCCAAGCCAATGCTCTTATATCTCTCTGCTTTGTGATGGGAACAGCTGGAGCCCAAGACCCAGCTGGCTTTGGGAGGGCAGATGAGTCTATTCATTTGTGATATAGAATGTGCCGAAGGTCATACACTGGCCCTTGTGAAGGGCAAATCAGCATGAACAGTCTAAATTTCTCACTTCAATTACAGTGATTTCTGGTGCTTCGTCAATACATAAAAGTATTCTTACTAAGTCCCAGGTAGGCACTTGTCCAGGCAAGGTCTTCTTTAAGTTGATGGTAAATAAAACAGTCTCATAAATTCTACTATGGTTAACTTTGTGTGGGGAGATTGGGCACATAGTAATAAGAAGTCTAACCTTTTAGTAGAGAAGTGTAAGGCTTTGGAATCAAGTTTCTATGCTTACTAAAAATAATATAGATAATAACAATATAGGTAATCATGATATAATAATGCTGATAATAATGAAAGAATATACAAGTAATTCAGATAAGTATACACTCTGAGAGCACTAACTTTGAATATCAAATGTAAATATGCATGGAATGCAATTAACACAGCACCTGACATGAAGTTAATACTATTTCATGATTTAAGAATATTTTTTCTGGCTCTTTTGCCAGTCCTCAGCATGGATCCATGTCCAGGGTCTTCAGTGTCAATGGCGGCATGGAAGGCAGATGTACCCTCAGTAAGTTGCTTTGAGGTTGAACTCCCTTGTGTGAGTGGCTGCACAGGGCTGGCTCACTGTTGTGTAACTGACATTTTTCAGCTTCGGTCTCAATGACAGCTTTGTGTAACATGTCTCAAGGCTCCCTGTAATTGTGGTTAGACGAAGAAAATATATGGGATAATGATACGACTTTTCCTCCACCTTTGCTCAACACTGTGGTATAGAAGGCAGAGGTCCCTCTAGAAAGCACTTTCTGAACAGCAAAGAGCACGCGTGTTGGTTTGTCTTAGAACACAACGTTCTTGAATCCTGCTCCTGGTGGGCTTGGGCAGGCCTGTTGGGCTATGGCTCCCTATAGGAGATGGTTGGAATTCAGTGCTATGCAAGCAAGTGCAGTTCATAGCCACTGAAGATTTTGCAGCAATGTTAATGTTTGTGAAGTCCTCTAAAGTTCATATTTTCCATGTATCTGGAAATTCCAGTTACCAAAATTGATTTGTTGCTCTTTGACTAGAATTTCCATTCCTTTCGTGGTAGCTAGTCTGGGACTGCATTTAATTTAGGGCTCATACCTTCCTTTCAAATTCCTCCTTCACCAATCTTCATTTGCCTAAGAAATTGAGGGGCTTCCTGGATTTTCTTTTTTTTTTGAAATTGTAGAGGAGAGTTTAGTTGTTTCTGAACTCTCTATCATTGTCTAGTGGTGATCTGGCCACCATGTTCTTTTCTTTCACTGGCTTCATTGGTAATACTTCTAAAGGCAAAAAAAGAGTAAGATCTCAGATTTTAGTGTATACACAAATCACTTGAGGTTTTTTTTTTTTTTCTTAATTTAAAAATTTATTTATTAAATTTAATGCAGTGACATTGATAAATCAGGGTACATATGTTGAAAGAAAACATCTCTAGATTATTTTGACATTTGATTGTGCTGTGTACCTCTCCCCCAAAGTTAAATTGTCTTCTGTCACCTTCTATCTGGTTTTCTTGTGCCCCTCCCCTCCCCCAACCCCTCTCTCCTTCTTCGCCCCAACCCCCCTCCCCCCACCCCCCACCCCTGTTGCCATTATATTCTTGTTCATGTCTCTGAGTCTCATTTTTATGTCCCTTCTATGTATGGACTCATATAGTTCTTAGTTTTTTTCTGATTTACTTATTTCACTCCGTATAATGTTATCAAGGTCCATCCATGTTATTGTAAATGATCCAATGTCATCATTTCTTATGGCTGAGTAGTATTCTATAGTATATATGTACCAAAGCTTTTTAATCCACTCGTCCTCTGACGGACACTTGGGCTGTTTCCAGATCTTTGCTATTGTGAACATAGCATATGCTGCCACAAACATGGGGGTGCATTTCTCCTTTTGGAGCCGTTCTATGGTGTCCTTGGGGTATATTCCTAAAAGTGGGATAGCTGGGTCAAAAGGCAGTTTGATTTTCAGTTTTTTGAGAAATCTCCATACTGTTTTTCACAGTGGTTGCACCAGTCTGCATTCCCACCAGCAGTGCAGGAGGGTTCCCTTTTCTCCACATCCTCGCCAGCACTTATTCTGTGTTGTTTTGTTGATGAGCGCCATTCTGGCTGGTGTGAGGTGATATCTCATTGTGGTTTTAATTTGCATTTCTCTAATGATTAGTGATGTTGAGCATTTTTTCATAGGCCTATTGGCCATCTGTATGTCCTCTTTGGAGAAGTGTCTATTCATCTCTTTTGCCCATTTTTGGATTGGATTTTTTGTTTTCCTGGTGTTGAGATTTACAAGTTCTTTATAAATTTTGGTTATTAACCCCTTATCAGACGTATTGTCAAATATGTTCTCCCATTATGTAGTTTGTCTTTTTATTCTGTTCTTGTTGTCTTAAGTTGTGCAAAAGCTTTTTAGTTTGATATAGTCCCACTTGTTTATCCTATCAGTTGTCCATAGAACTGTGGGTTTATTTCTGGGTTCTCTGTTCTGTTCCATTGATCTATATGCCTGTTCTTATGCCAGTACCAGGCTGTTTTGAGTACAATGGCCTTGTAGTATAACTTGATATCAGGAAGTGTGATATCTCCCACTTTATTCTTCTTTTTTAAGATTGCTGAGGCTATTCGTGTTCTCTTTTGGTTCCATATAAATTTTTGGAATATGTGGTCTATATTTTGAAGTATGTCATTGGTATTTTAATTGGTATTACATTGAATTTATAGACATTTTAATGATGTTTATTCCTCCTAACCATGAGCACGGTATATGCTTCCACTTGTTTGTATCTTCCTTGATTTCTTTTATCAATGCTTTGTAATTTTCCGAGTACAAGTCTTTAGTCTCCTTGGTTAAGTATACTCCTAGGTACTTTATTTTTTTGGTTGTAATTGTGAAGGGGATTGTTTCCTTAGTTTCTCTTTCTGACAGTTCATTGTTGGTGTATAAAAATGCCTTGGATTTCTGAATATTGATTTTATATCCTGCCACTTTGCTGAATTCATTTATCAGGTCCAGTAGCTTTTTGACTGAGACTTTAGGGTTTTCTATATACAATATCATATCATCTGCAAATAATGATAGTTTTACTTCTTCTTTTCCAACTTGAATGCCTTTTATTTCTTCTTCTTGTCTGATTGCTGTGGCTAGGACTTCCAGAACTATGTTAAATAAGAGTGGTGAAAGGGGGCACCCCTGCCTTGTTCCTGATCTTAAGGGTATTGCTTTTAATTTTTGCCCATTGAGTATGATGTTGGCTGTGGGTTTCTCATAGATGGCTTTTATCATGTTGAGGTATGTTCCCTGTATTCCCACTTTGTTGAGAGTTTTGATCATGAATGGGTGCTGGATTTTATCAAATGCTTTTTTTGCATCTATTGAAATTATCATATGGTTTTTCTCCTTTTTGTTTATGTGATGAATCACATTGATTGATTTACAAATATTGTACCATCCTTGCCTCCCCAGAATAAATCCCACTTGATCATGGTGTATGATTTTTTTCCATATATTGTTGGATCCGGTTTGCTAATATTTTGTTGAGGATTTTAGCATCTATATTCATCAGAGATATTGGCCTATAATTTTCTTTCTTTGTGTTGTCTTTGCCTGGCTTTGGAATCAGAATTATGCTCGC
The DNA here is from genome assembly GCF_036850995.1 of Saccopteryx leptura. NCBI lineage: Eukaryota > Metazoa > Chordata > Mammalia > Chiroptera > Emballonuridae > Saccopteryx > Saccopteryx leptura. The sequence continues at coordinate 46,256,107 of NC_089508.1, read as the reverse complement.
CTCATAAAAGGAGCTTGGAAGTCTTCCTTCCTCTTGAATTTTTTGAAATAGTTTGAGAAGGATAGGAGTTAGTTCTTCTTTGAATATTTGGTAGAATTCCGTTGTGGGCCCCGGACTTTTCTTTGTTGGGAGTTTTTTGATAACTGTTTCTATCTCATTTGTTGTAATCGGTCTGTTTAGGTTTTCTGATTCTTCCAGATTGATTTTTGGAAGATTGTATGTTTCAAGGAATTTGTCCATTTCATCTAGGTTGTCTAGTTTTTTGGCATACAGTTCTTCATAGTATTTTCTTACAATATTTTATATTTCTGTTGTGTCAGTTGTTATTTCTCCTCTCTCATTTCTAATTTTATTTATTTGAGTCCTCTCTCTCTTTTTCTTGGTGAGTCTAGTTAAAGGTTCATCAATCTTATTTACCTTTTCAAAGAACCAGCTCCTAGTTTCATTGATCCTCTGTATTGTTTCTTTAGCCTCTATGTCATTTACTTCTACTCTGACCTTTATTATTTCCTTCCTTCTACTACATTTGGGCTTTACTTGCTGTTCTTTTTCTAATTCTTTTAGATGCAGGGTTAAGTTGTTTATTTGAGCTTTTTCTAGCTTCTGAAAGTGTGCCTGTAGTGCTATGAACTTCTCTCTCAGCACTGCTTTCACTGTGTCCCAAAAATTTTGAGTTGTTGTATGCTCATTGTCATTTGTTTCTAGGAATTTTTTTATTTCTTCTTTGATCTCATTCTTAATCCATTCATTATTTAACAACCTGCTATTTAGTTTCCATGTGTTTGAGAATTTTTGAGCTTTTCTGTTATGGTTCATTTCTAGTTTCATGCTGTTCTGATTGGAGAAAGTGCTTGATATAATTTCAGTCTTCTTAAATTTGTTGAGAGCACTTTTGTGCCCTAACATGTGGTCTATCCTAGAGAATGTACCATGAGCACTTGAAAAGAATGTATATTCTGCTGCTTTAGGGTGAAATGTTCTGAAGATATCTATTAAATTGAGTTGATCTAGTGTTTCCAAACAGTCTGCTGTTTCTTTGTTAATTTTCTTTCTTGAGGATCTATCTAGTGATGTTAGTGGGGTATTGAAATCCCCTACTATTATAGTATTGCTGTTGATCTCGCCCTTTAAATCCATCAAAGTCTGCTTTATATATTTGGGTGCTCCTATATTAGGTGCATAGATATTTATAATAGTTATAGCTTCCTGTTGGATTACTCCCTTTATCATTATGTAGTGGCCTTCTTTATCTCTTACTATATCCTTTGTTTTAAAGTCCAATTTGTCTGATATAAGTATTGCTACCCCAGCTTTTTTTTCATTTCCATTTGCATGAAATGTTTTTTCCATCCTTTTACCTTCAATCTATGTGTATCTTTTGTTCTAAAGTGTGTCTCTTGTAGACAGCATATGTATGGGTCCTGTTTTCTTATCCACGCGCTACCCTATGTCTTTTGATTGGATCATTTAATCCATTTATGTTTAAGGTTATTATTGATATGTAGTTGTTTATTGCCATTTTCTTCTTTAAAGGTGTATTCCTTTTTTGCTATATTCTTTTCCCACTTTGATCTGTTTACAACAGGCCCCTTAACATTTCCTGCAGCATTGGTTTGGTTGTAATGAATTCCTTGAGTTGTTTTTGTCTAGGAAGCTTTTTATTTCTCCTTCGATTTTAAACGATAGCCTTGCTGGATAAAGTAGTCTTGGTTGTAGGTTCTTGTTCTGTATTACTTTGAATATTTCTTGCCATTCCCTTCTGGCCTCAAGTGTTTCTGTTGAGAAGTCGGATATCATCCTTATGGGGGCTCCTTTGTAGGTGATAACATTTTTTTCTCTTGCAGCTTTTAATATTTTCTCTTTATTGCTTAGCTTTGGTATTTTAATTATGATGTGTCTTTGTGTAGGTTTCTTTGGGTTTCTCTTTAATGGCTTCTTGGACTTGTGAGAGTTTCTCTTGCATTAATTTAGGGAAGTTTTCAGCTATGATATGATTGAACAAAGTCTCTATCCCTTGTTCTTTTTCTTCTTCTTCAGGAACCCCTATGATGTGGATGTTATTTCTCTTCATGTTGTCACAGAGCTCTCTGACTTTTTGAGTCTTTTTTCTCTTTTCTTCTCTGCTTTCATGCCTTCATTCCAGTTGTCCTCCAACTCGCTGATTCGGTCCTCAGCTCTATCTATCCTGTTTTTAATTCCTTCCATTGTGGTCTTTATTTCTGATATTGTATTTGTCATCTCCGACTGATTCTTTTTTATACTTGCTATTTCTTTATTTAGGTGTTCATAATGACCATCCATTGTTGTTCTAAGATCCCTAAGCATCCTTACAATCATTATTTTGAACTCCGCATCTGGAAGTTTGATTATTTCCATATCACTCAGTTCATCTTTTGAAGGTGTCTCTTGTGGTTTAATTTGGATTGCACTTCTTTATCTTCTCATTGTCTGTTTTTGGGTTTTTTATTTGTAGAATTGGTTGAGTCTAGGCTTGGTGTTGTCTGCCTCCAGTTTTCAGTTATTTCTAGGTCTTCTTGGGTTGGTATCAGCTGTTATCTGTAATCCACTTTCGGATTTGGGCAGCTTTGAAGTCTTGATTTGTTTGTTTTCTTAACAGGTGATAGTCTTTTTACTGATCTCAGCAGGGGGCTTCCTTGAAACTGTATCCAGGAATGCAGTGGGTGTAACCTGAGACTCTGAAGGCCTCTTTAGCCAATTAATCTCTCTGGGGGCAGGGTGTTTTCTCAGCTTCAGTAGGGGGAGGTGTATCTCAGATCTCCATGGAGACCTGAGTTACTGCCCCTCCCCCCCACTTCTTGTTTTCAGCTGTGTCTTGTTGCGCTGATTGGAGCTGGATAGATGTCCGGAGATCTCTGATCTGGAAGCAATTCAGCTCTGTTTTGTGAAAGGTTCAGTCCCTCCCCCAGCTATGGCCACCTCCAGCATGGATGAGTTAGCTTTTTTAGTTCGTCTCCTGCATTCCTAGCCCCTCACAGTCTGTCCCTCTCCCTGTCCTTTCCACTTGGGAGATAAGCTGGTCTTTTCAACACACCTTGCTCTCTGGTCCAGGCAAGTGGCTGTGAGCAGTAGTTTCTGCCCTTTTCCCTTGTGTGAGATCCCCTCTGGGCTCTCAGCCTCACCCCCTCCCTCCATTCCTGTAAGCAGGGGGAGATTCAGGCGTTCCCTACCAGGTTTCTTGTGGCTTCCTCTTGCTCCTTGGTTTTTGAGAGCTGTTCTTGTAGTTCAGAGTTGGTTTTTCATGCTGATTTTTCCTAAATTGATTTGTATTCCAGTTTGGTGGTGAGAGCTGGGCGTCTGTGTGTCTGCCTACTCCGCTGCCATCTTTTCTGTCCTTGAGGTTTTTATTAAAATGCTGGTTCCCATTCAGCAGGTGTGGAGTTGGCCTGAGATTCTGCATTTCTAACAAGATTCCAGATCATTTCCATGCTTCTGGTATGCAGATCAAGAATTCAAGTATAACTTCAAACCACATTGTACACCAAGCTCTGTAGGGATCAATTCTCCAAACATTTACCAAACCTTTCAGCAAATCTAGTTATTTTCTTCTTTCTGAATCCTCAGGTGGAAGTTTCTAATCATTTTATTTTTCATCAGTGCTGAACACTAGATTTATGCAGCCTTAACTTTACTCCATCTCCCTCAGTTAGTTTGTTTTACATTGATATTTGTCATCCACTTACAATTTCAATCCTTGTATATGTATGTGGTTGTTGCTGTAACAAGCAGCACATACATGAATAGAATTGTATTGTCAGCCGCAGTGGCTCTCCTAGGACTGTTTGGCTTTTGCTGGCCTTTGGATTTATTATTATTATTATTATTATTTTTACAGAGACAGAGCGAAAGTCAGAGAGAGGGATAGATAGGAACAGACAGACAGGAACAGAGGGAGATGAGAAGCATCAATCATACGTTTTTCATTGCAATACCTTAGTTGTTCATTGATTGCTTTCTCATATGTGCCTTAACTGCGGGCCTTCAGCAGACCAAGTAACCCCTTGCTTGAGCCAGTGACCTTGGGTCCAAGCTGGTGAGCTTTGCTTAAACCAGATGAGCCCACGCTCAAGCGGCGACCTCAGGGTCTCGAACCTGAGTCCTCCGCATCCCAGTCCAACGCTCTATCTACTGCACCACCACCTGGTCAGGCTGGCCTTTGGATTTTGAGTTTGAATTTTGATCTCACCATTAGATGCATGGCTTTGTCAGACTCCATGATATACCCCACTTATGAGAGTCCCTTTTTGGGATGCGTGCTATTTGCATTTTCCTGAATAACTCTAATTTGCCTAAATATATATTTCTCTCAATCCTTTCTGTCATCTGCTCCATTGTTACATAGGCACACAGAAGCAAGCTAAGATTTCTTTTTTTTTTATAAATAAATTTTTATTTTAATGGGGTGACATCAACAAATCAGGGTACATATATTCAAAGAAAACATTTCCAGGTTATCTTGTCATTTAGTTCTGTTGCATACCCATCACCCAAAGAGAGATTGTCCTCCGTCACCCTCTATCCAGTTTTCTTTGTACCCCTCCCCCTCCCCTTCCCCCTCTGCCCCCTTCCCTCCCCCCACCCCCCATAACCACCACACTCCTGTCCATGTCTCTTAGTCTCGCTTTTATGTCCCACCAATGTATGGACTCCTTCAGTTCTTGTTTTTTTCTGATTCGCTTATTTCACTCCGCATAATGTTATCAAGGTTCCACCATTCTGCTGTAAGTGATCCGATGTCATCATTTCTTCTAGCTGAATAGTATACCATGGTGTATATGTGCCCCATCTTCTTTATCCAGTCTTCTATTTTTTTTTACAGTGATTCAAAGCCTTTAAGCAAACTCTTGGCCAATGCAGCAAGAATCCATAAAAGAGTAGTGTCCTTAACATGTTCACCAAGTCCAAATTGGCCCCATCACCATGCCAAATCCCTGAAAAATGCAACCCAACCACAGTTCAGTCTGTTAGGAGCTGTCACAGGGAGCAGGAGTCCAGGAAAGTTCCCCACAGGAAAAGTCCGCATGGCACTGGAATTGTTGTCACCATTCTATACTTTGCAGCTCATGTCCAAGTCCCAATGACCGCTGCTTCTAGCTAGTAATGCTTCAGGTAGACTGGAAAAGCCATTTGCAGCATGCATGGATATGGAGCTTCTGTTCTCCTCTGCCTGGAGAGTTGAGACCAGGTTGCTTTTCCCTGGAGCTCTGCGACTGTGGCATGGTAAAGAGAACCTTGGGATACACTAAGCTGGGTGGCAAAGGTAAATTCATAATACAAGTTGGCAAAAGGGGGAAAGAGAGCTCTAAATTAGGAGTAGGTCCCAGCCTGAAATATGAGTGGGACATTGAGGTAGGAGGGATAAAGGAAACACTATATATTAAGCAAAGCAGCAGAAAATAGGACTATCAACACCCACAACAGAGATCTTTGAGGGAAGAATAAAAAACCTGATTATTCAGGCAAAACATAGTTAAGTGGCCCTTGTGCAAATGAGATCAGTTTACCTGCTTCTTGGAAGAAATACCCTAGGCTCGTCCACAGTGTTGTAGATGGGGCCGACGGCCCTGGGTACCTTCAGCCTTCAGTGGCAAACCCCAGCATTCTGGGCAAGGTTAGGTCATAGGTGGCTGGAGCAGGGCTGGAAGAGACTGAACCCTCCCTTAGAGGAGCGAGGGGGAAGTCCACCTTCCAGTGTCCCTGTTTCCTCACAGCAGAGGCATGTAAGCCTGGCAGGCTTTAGCTCAATGACCTTCCTTTCCACTATTGAAGCAGGACCCAGATGGCATCCTATGAGACCCCTTTGGGGCGTTGGAGCCTTTAAGGGTGTATCCTAAAAGCTGGTAGTTCCCCTGATCTCTATTGGGCTTTTTCTGCCTCTAGGTATCTGAAAAACCATGCTCAGAAGATCTCGCTGAGGGGTTTGAGGATCCTCATCCGCCTATATAAATCTTTTCCATATATCTGGAGCTAAGGTTTCTTTGGAAAAACAAACCCAGGCAATATGTTTAAAAACATCTCCCCAACTTTCTCTTTTTGCATACTAGGAATATATTTAAGATCTTGGGAGAGATGGAAATTTAGCATATACCTACTTTTTGGGAATTGAATGAAATGATTTAGAGTTTAGCAAACATTAAGCCTTTTGATTAGAAGCACAAACTTTAGTATTGGTCATGCTTTCCTGACTCTTCCTCTTTTTCTGGTTCGCAATTCATAATTCTCATCTTATTAGCATTTTACTATATTACTGAAAATTAATAAATAAAGCACTTAAAAGTAGTTTACTACATCATTAGGTGTTTATTTGAGACCTTACTTTTTCCTTAATGTAGGTACTTATTGCTATAAACTTCCCCCTTAGAACTGTGTTTACTGCATATTGTGTTTTGGTATGTTGTGTTTCAATTTTCATTTCTTTTGAGATGTTTTTTTATTTCTTCTTTGACTCACTGGTTATTAACATATTTATGAGTTTTTCTGTTTTTCTTGTTATTGATTTCTAGTTTCATACTGCTGTCAGAAAAGCTACTTGGTATGATTTCAGTTTCTGAAAATTTGCAAAGACTTGTTTTGTGACCTAATACATGATCTATCCTGGAGAATGTTCCATGTACACTTGAGAATATTGTGCAGTCTGTTGCTGTTGGATGGAATGTTCTCTATATGTCTGTTGGGTCCACTTGAAAATATATTTCAAGCCCAATGTTTCCTATTTGATTTTCTGTCTGGATGATCTATCCATTGTTGAAAGTGGAGCATTGATGTCCTTTACTATTATTATATTGTTGTCTATTTCTCCCTTCAGATCTGTTACTATTTACTTAATTTATTTAGGTCCTATGATGTTGGGTGTGTGTGTGTGTGTTTGTGTGTGTGTATATACATATTACATATTGTTAAATTCTCTGATAAATTGACCCCTTTATTATGATATGGTGACCTTTGGTCTCTTGTTACAATCTTTGACTTTACAACTATTTTGTTTGATACAAGAATAGCTACCCCTGGTCTCTTTTCTTTTCCATTCACATGGGATATATTTTCCATCCCTTCCTTTGAAATTATGTGTGCCCTAAAGTTGAAGTGAGTCTCTTGTAGGCAGCGTATAGTTGCGTCTTTTGTGTGTATGGTTTATTTATGTGTGTTTTTTAAATCTATTCAGATACTCTATCCCTTTTGATTGAAGAATTTAATTCATTTACATTTAAAACAGTTATTGATAAATGAGGATTTACTAATGCTATCTTATTAGCTGTTCTTTGGCTGTTTTGTAGTTCGCTTGTTCCTTTCTTCTTCTCTTGCTGTCCTCCTTTGTGAATTGATGATTTTCTATATTGGTACGCTTTGATTCCCAATTCTTTAGCTTTTGTGTATCTACTGTAGGTTTTTGCTTTGTGGTTACCATGAGGCTTATATAAAACATAGATATAGCACAATATTCTAAACCAATAATAACTTAACTTTGATTGCATGCAAAAGCTCTATCCTTTTACTACTTCCCCCACATTTTATATTTTTGATGTCACAATTTGCATCTTTCATATTGTATATCATTTAACAATTTATTGTAGCTATAGTTATTTTACATAATTTTATCTTTTCACCTTTATACTGGAGTTAAATGATTAACATACCACCACATTATATTATTGGAATGTTTGGAATTTGAGTATATACTTACCTTTACCAGTGTGTTTCATATGTTTTTATGTTGTTAATTAGTGTCCATCCATTTCAGCATGAAGAACTCTTTTTAGCATTTCTTGTAAGAGAGATCTAATGGTGATGAACTTCCTCAACTTTTGTTCATCTGAGAAAATTTTAATTTTTTCCTCATTTTTGATGGACATTTTTGCTGAGTTAAATATTCTTGGTTGGAAGGTTTTTTTTCTTTTAGCCCGTTGAGTATATCATCCCACTCTCTCTTGGCCTGCAAGATTTCTGTTGAGAAATCTACTTTAGAGTAATGGGATTTTCTTTTATGTAAGAAAATTTTCTTTTTCTCTGCTGTTTTTAAAATTGTCTCTTTGTTTTTGATTTTAGACAGTTTTATTATAATGTGTCGTGAAGAAGATCTCTTAGGATTGAAACTGTGAGCTTCATGTAAATCTCTTTTTAGATTTCTGGGTTAAAATTTTCAAGATTATTACTTAGTAAGTCTTCAAATGGCAATAGTCAATTTTCTTCGCTGACTCTTCTTGATCTCTCTGACTTCTAAAGATGAGAGTGTTTCTAGGCTCAGATTATCTTTTCCTTTCTAGCTAACCTCACTCCCTTGGTTATTTTACCTAGACTCAGAACTTTAAAGACTGTGTATTTTCTGATGATTTCTACATTTTTATCCCCAATCTGCTCCTATATCCTGAATTTCATACTAATGCATCAGCCATAAATGAAATATCATATATCACCTTGTTAGTATAGTTAACCATATTAAGAACTCAATATTGATGTTGATGTTTCTTTTCCTGGCCAATATTAAGTGCTTATCTCTTCTCCTCTTCATTATACTATTTCCCCACTTCATAGATTCTTTGAATCAATGAAAGGTACTAACCCACGCTTTGGCACTTGAGCTCCTTACTCCCCAGCTTTCTGTACCCTAGATGAAAGGAAATCATATATTTACCCCAAAGTCTCAAGGAGAGAGTATGAGTTGCCACAAACTCATATCTTGGAGGATCTTAAAAACATGTCTAGATGATATTCAGAATCTAACTACTACCACCTCCACTGTTATCTTTCCCTTGGATTATTGCAATAGGCTTCCTTGCTTTTTACCCTGTGCCCTCTACATTTTAATCCCCATCCAACAGACAGAGTTATTCTTTTTAAAAAACCAAGTCAGCTCATGTGACTCTTCTGTTCCACTAGCTCTCCATCTAATTGTCAGAGTTCTTAATAAGGCCCCAAAGGCCCTATAAAATCCTCTCCCTCTCACATCTCTGAGCTCATCTCCTACTCCTATAATTTATTCCCTACACTCACTTTACTCTAAGTACACTGAGTTTCTTGCTGGTTCCAGATCATGTCATCATGAGTGGTTCAGCCCCAGGACCTTTGTACTTGCTATTTCCTCTGACTGGAATACTTTTTTGTAAAATATTTGTAGCATCCACACTCTCACTTCAGATCTTTTCTCAAAACGTCATCCTTACTAAAAGATCTTTTTCAAACCCCATCTCCCCCTTTTTATATAAATTTCAATGTTTCTACCCTAGGAAAACATGTGGCCTTTTCCTATTTTATTATTTTTCATATAACCCCATATTATTGTTGAACAAACTATATATTTCATTAATTTGTTTATCATTCCAGATTAGAATATAAGCTCCATGAGGTCAGGGATGTTTGCTTGTTTTGTTCTCTATTTTATCCCCCTTGCTTGGCACATAATAAATAATCAGTAAGTGTTTATTAAAGAAATTGGTGAATGAAAAAATTAATAAAGGGGGAAAAGGAATTTATTAGGGGTGGCCTGAGTGTCTGGGTGGGAGTATGAATTGGAAGGAAGAAGGGACAAATTTAAACTCCAACATCTGTGTCTTCAGGCTTGTCTGGCTCTGAGGTGGCTTGACTTCTACCACCTGGCCCCCTGACAGCTGACACCATAACAAAGCAATGTGCTGGAACGGATCAGGTTCTGGAATGCTGGAAAGCCTCTACATGTCAGGATGACCTTAAGAGTGAGGATCAAAGACCCCTTGTTGCGTATTTCCCCCAACCAGTTAACTTGGGGCCAGAGACCCTTTCCGGTATTGTCCCCAGCTCTCATGAAATAGATATGAAAAATGGTGGGTGTGCAGAAACATCTCACTGGCAGAGCAGAGTGGACTTTTCTCAGTTTCCTGTCTTTCCGGGTGATACCTCTGTTGGCTTGAAGAAGGCAATTGTCTGTTTAGGTTTAAAATGTTCTTTTAAGAGTCCACTATAGGTCAGAGAGTGGAGGAAGGATTAATTAAGCAAAGTGGAACTTGGAAGGTGGTTGGTCATCATCTTTAACCTTGGTGTTTTCATTCTGCTCAGGAAGCCTGCTTCTCTGGGTCACTTTGCCTTGTGATGGCTCACTCCTTGTGCCGCTTTGCCTAATCCCAAAGGATACGGGCAGTTGGGTCAGATCAGCATTGTTGAACTGCATTCTTCCTTTAGAGAGTGTGCTGGAAAAGTGCTCTGCTCTTGGAGCTGCCCCTGGAGTTAGGACGATGAATCAGATTGCAAGCAAACACCAGAAAGGGAGAGATGGGGTGGAGTTGGAGAAGAATTACTTCCTAATTTAACTTGACTTTCTTTTACCCTGAAAGAAAGCCTTTTGTGCTTTTTTTTTTTTTTTGAGAAGCAGTCACTGAATCTCCCCTGGAATTTTAGGACCCAGTGGGCAGCCTTTTTTTCCTGGGAGCCCAGCCCAGCTAAAAGCCCCCTCCTGGCTCAGCTCCCACTAGGCTCTGGGAATACCACCTCCTCCTGTTGACCCTTTAGCCTAACGATTTTCAACCTTTTTCATCACATATACTAATTACTAAAATTCTGTAGCACACCAAAAAATATATTATGTTTATTTGCTTATCTGACAAAAAAAAAGGTATAATTTTGATTCATTCATACAAGACAGCTTCTGTGTTAGCTGTTGTCATTTTTAAATTTGACAATCCAAGAGAAAAGAAGTCAGTGCTCCTGAGTAAAATAGTGAGGTATGGCATATTTTAAAAATTCTTGTGGCTCACAGGTTGAACATCACTGCTCTAGCCTGAGGAGTGGTGGCACAGTCCTGCTTTTGCTTATGGGGGAGTCTCATCATTCTTTGGATTCTCAACAATTCTCTGTTCCAATTTTAATTGTTTCAAAGGGACAGGATGGCTTTTGTTTTCTTGATTGTACCCACACCTGTCTGCTCAGCTCAAATCAATTTTCAGTTTTATAAAGATAGGGCCACTTGTCACATTGTTTTGGAGATCTTTTTAATGTGTAAACCTGAAAATATTAACTTTGATCTGTATAGATGTACATACCTATCCAGTCATGTGTCTTTAATATTTTTATACTACCTTGTGGGTTTTATGAACATGGGTGTTCGTCATTAATTTTCAGTTGTAGATAGAAAACTGCTAGAGAAAATGTGACTATTTTTTTTTACTTAGTTTCTTATTATGTCTTCAAATGTTTGCTACCCACAAGAGGTATGGTATTTGAAATTCTGTTTAACTTCTATATAGGCCTCAGTTTCTTCATCTATAATAGAAAAAAGTTGTATTTTAGGGGCCATTTAAAAACTTTAATTTAGCCTCAAAACTCTTATTATTTTTTTCAAGTAAAATTGACTAAGGTTTTATTAGAAAAAGTACCAACAGAAAAGTATCTTATTAAAAGGAATAAAATTGGGCTTGTATTCATAAGAATATATTGACGTTTCCTAAATGCCATATCTCATAGGTATGTCAGGGCCTGGCCACAGTGCTCTTCCTCATGCTGAGACAACATCTCAGCCTCACTCTGCTCTCCCCTGAACTCCGGTGGGACTTTCAGCGGCTGTAGCCCAATACTCCCATGGCAATCTTTTTTTTTTTTTTTTCTGAAGCTGGAAACAGGGAGAGACAGTCAGACAGACTCCCGCATGCGCCCGACCGGGATCCACCCGGCATGCCCACCAGGGGCGACGCTCTGCCCACCAGGGGGCGATGCTCTGCCCATCCTGGGCATCGCCATGTTGCGACCAGAGCCACTCTAGCGCCTGAGGCAGAGGCCACAGAGCCATCCCCAGCGCCCGGGCCATCTTTGCTCCAATGGAGCCTTGGCTGCGGGAGGGGAAGAAAGAGACAGAGAGGAAGGTGCGGCGGAGGGATGGAGAAGCAAATGGGCGCTTCTCCTGTGTGCCCTGGCCGGGAATCGAACCTGGGTCCTCCGCATGCTAGGCATGACGCTCTACCGCTGAGCCAACCGGCCAGGGCTCCCATGGCAATCTTAAGACACTATTGCTGGCACTATGCTTTTGGCTTTGCTCCCAGTTTAGCTGTGTCCCTGACACCAAACTCCCCTGAACCTGGATATTGAAGCAAAATTCATCTTGTTTCTCTGTGCCTGGCTCCCAGTCCTGATAACCTGCTGAGAGTCCCAGCCCCACTGGTAAAGGGGTAGTTCCAGGGAGTCTGGAGCTAAGCCTTGAAGGATTAGTAGAAGCTCATCACTGTAGATGTAAGGGAAGGAAATCCAAGGGAAGGCATCGAAGCATGTTTGAGGGAGGTAAAGTTACTGGGTGTGGCTGTAGCAGCTAAAAGATGAAGGTAAGAAGGCAGAAGATGAAGACCAGGGACTCTGGGCTACATTGTTTAGCAATTGGAGCTATGGAAGGGTTTGAAGTTGTAGATTAGCACAATCAGACTTGTATTTTAGGAAGATACTTGGCAAGAAGTATTAGTTGGAAGGAGGTGAGATAGGAGGTAAGAAGGCCAGCTTTCATATAAGAGTTTAGGCAAGAGATGACAAGTGCTTGAACTAAGACCGTATCAGTGGAGATGGCTGGGGCAGGGAAGATTTGAAAGTGCTTACGAAGCAGAGCAGACAGGATTTTTGATCAGCTGAAAAGAGAACTAGTGAAGAAGAGGTAGCTGCTGAGGAAAACCCTCAGAAACTTGGGAGCTACAGAGGGTAACATCCGGATATATGCTTTGGGAGTTGGGTATAAATGAGGATACTATTCCCTAAGACGGAAACTGTAAGAGGAGGTGATGTTGGACATGTTATGTGAGAAACATCTGGGGGATGGCAAGCAGAGATGCCCCACAGACAGCCCACAGTCTGAAAATCATATCTAGCGCAAGAGAAACTTCTTGGCTTGAGAATAATATGAAAACCATAAAGATATACAGGATGACCATAAATTCTGAAAACATATACAGTAATATTTTGTCCTGTGTTAGAAGATAATATCAATAAGTCATTTCTTATGTATTCACCTATGTTTTCAGACTTTATAGCCATCCTGTAGACACTTGTTAGAGTCAGATAGAATACAGATCAGCCAGATAGAATATATAAAGTAAGAAGAGAAAGGGAGTGGACAGAGTCCTGGGAGCTGCGATATTTATGGAGCAAAAGAGACTGAGAAGAAACAGGGAGGAGGTGAGATTTAAAGCACAGAGAAAGCCCCAGAGGACAGCAGTACTTCCACTGAGTGGAAGGAAAAGTGGTAAGGATGAATAAGAATGTGCAGATGTCAGCCTGGTTTGCCATCAATTCTTTTTTCAACCATTTCCCCCAGTGGCCAAGTGTATTACTTTCTCTAGAACAGTGGTTCTTAACTTTTATAGAGTAACAAGTTCTCTGAGAATCCAATGGAAGCCATGGACCCTCCTCCACATGTGAATAGCAGGAATGGAATGTAGGATGGAGGGGTCACAGACTTTCTGAAGCCCAACACCCAAGAATCCCGGATTGACTCCTAGTATTTTGTAAAACAACTTCTAAATATTCACAGGGAAGGTCTTCATTCCCCTGTACTTTGGGGAAATGCTGGTTGTTTATTATTATTCTTTTTTCTGAGAAAGCAGAACAAGAAGAATAAATGTTATGCAGCAATATGATGTCATCATGCTTATCAAAGCCCAAATGACTTTTTTTTTCCCCGTTAGAGGGAATTTTTTCTTTCTTTATTTTTCTGTTGTCCCTTTCTCAACAACTTTTTAATTTTTGTCTTAGCTAAAGTTGGCTTTATTTGCATAATTGTTGTTGATTGTTGTTAGTATAAATTGCTTCCTTTTTGAAGTTGCAGTGACAAAATTTCCAGAACATTGTAAGAATCACATTCCACTCAGAGAACATTTCCTCCTAACAGATAAACCCGTTGCCTTATATTGCTTCATTTCATTTGACACTGTGACCGTGTCTTTGAAATACTCCCTAACTTTGGCTTTCTTGACACCATGCTTTCTCTTTCCACCTTCTTCCTTCTTTTGCCGTTGTTTTTCAGTCTCTGGTTGCCTTATTTTCGCAGCTGACAGTGTCTTTGAAGACTCCGTTCTGAGCTCCCTGCTTTTGTTTGTTACCCACTCCTTTTCATTCAGTTGATTCTAACAAATATTTATTGCATGTGGACTATGTTTGGTGCACTTATTAATTATCATACCTGCAAAAATCCTCTCCCTGTGAGGATTTATGCCTCCGCATTACGCCTCCAGCTCTGAACCAGAGGAATTACGCCATCCCCATGGCTGCCAACCAAGTCACTTTGAGGTATGATGGCTCTTCTTTTTCAAACTGCCTCTCTTACAATTTGATTTCTCCATTCCAATAGTGGCCTCATTAATGTTCAGTTTCTTAGCCTAGAAGTCTGAAATTTCTTCAATCTTCACTGACACCTGACATGAAAAACAAAAGAAAACATACACCCCAACCCAAACTCTGCTGAAAACTGCAGTTTTGTTCGGTTCACAAAATAAAATACTGTTTTTAAACTTGCTGATTGATCTTTATTCTCTCTTGTACCTTTACTGATTCCTTTTTTAGTCCTGCTATTTTTCTGTCTGTTATTTTCTTTTGTCTTTTGTTTTTTCCCCCTCTTCCTTTCTCCTCTTCTACTTCTTGTACTTGAGATTCTTCTGCGTCATTATTGTGTGCTGCTGGACCTCACATGACTTTCCCTTCCGTTCTTTTACACAAATACATGTGTGGGCTCTGTCAATCTTCCTATTATTTTGCATACATTTCACATGTTGATCATTTAATGTCAGGCATTAAAATTCTTCATTCAATATTTAGAACTTAAAAAGAAATTATCCAGCCTGACCAGGCGGTGACGCAGTGGATAGAGCATCGGACTGGGATGTGGAGGACCCAGGTTTGAGACCCCGAGGTCGCCAGCTTGAGTGCGGGCTCATCTGGTTTGAGCAAAAAGCTCACCAGCTTGGACCCAAGGTTGCTGGCTCGAGCAAGGGGTTACTCGGTCTGCTGAAGGCCCGCGGTCAAGGCACGTATGAGAAAGCAATCAATGAACAACTAAGGTGCCGCAACAAAAAACTGATGATTGATGCTTCTCAATCTGTTCCTGTCTGTCTGTCCTTATCTATCCCTCTCTCTGACTCTCTTTCTCTGTAAAAAAAAAAAAAAAATCCAGCTGCTCTTCAATACCATTTTTTAAGTTTGGAAATTTCAGATGGGAAAACTTAAAAAGAGTCAATGGTATCTGGCTGCAGATTTGCTTGTCAGGCCCTAGATCGTACAAGTTTTATGTCACAACTTAATTTCTCTTCTCTTTGGTTCTACGATTCTCTCTCTTGGGAGTATGACAAAGTTGAAATCAGAATCCCACCCGGACTTGTAGACCAAACTAAGACATTCTGACAGAAAGCAAACACATCAAGGTCCTACTCAGCACATTAAGGGCTTGACAGCCTGAGGAGGTGCAACCTTAGAAAAAGTGATAAATGGTCTACAGGTGAATCTGGTCTCATTGCTTAGTTGGGTTTTTGGATTTTCACTAAATCCTTTTTCCCATTGAGGATATTTATCATAATAGACATATGTTTTTAATGTATCAATCAGGAGGGTGTGTGGTCTTCTTTATTCTTGATTAAAAGGCCCATGTCAAATAAGATTTTTTTTCAAAGTTATAGTAATAATTGGAGCAATAAGATGGTAAGAGGTAATTAAAGGATGCGGCTTTCTTTCAGAAACAAAAAGGAATATATCTGGTGACCACATGTACTCCCCTCATATTCCTTAATGAGTGTGATGAAAGATGTCAGGGTAAGGAACTAGACAGATTGGAGATATACAAACTGCATGGTAACATGTAGATTCGAGCCCAGATGCCCACATTGACTACATTAAAAAATTTGCACCTTCAACATTGTATGCTAGCTGACAGTGTGCATATTTCATACCATGATGATGCCTGCCCACAGTGACACTGGTGCAGACGTCAGCTCCCCTTCATGTGCTCTCTCTTCATGTGCCCCCCCCCCCACATTTTGGATGGGAAGTATGGTTGCTTACCCTTCTCATTTTGAACTTTTGGATTACAAACCATAAATTACCCAGGTTATTATTACTCATGATTTATGGCCACTTAAGGACTTTCAATTTCAGTTGGTTGACTTGGAAAACTTGGATAACTGAGAATGAGATACTATTCTGGTGACAAACTGCTTTTACTATACACACAATGCTGTTTTCTTCTTTTTGCAAAATTCTTGTTGGGTAGACAGGGTTGGGCAAAAGTAGGTTTACAGTTGTTCATAGAAAAAACATAACAAAATAATTAATGAGTAATAATACAAGAATAAACTCTGTTTCATGTTACCCACACTGTAAACCTACCTTTCTCCACCCCGTATTGGCCAGCAAGGGAAAAAAAATCTCATCCTTTTGGCCAGTATTGATCAACTTGACCCTGTGTCTTTGTGTCTTTTCAGAGTTGTCCAATGGATCCATCAAAAATGTTAAATGCCTGCTTCTCTGTCTCATTTTGTGCTTTCTTGACCAATTCCCATTTTTTTCAATAGATTCTTTGCCTCTAATAGGACTGTCTATGCAGATTAATAGTCATAAACACAGTGATGTGGTGATAAGGACAATCTTCTATTTAGAAACTGGTTAATTTCAATTGGACTTGAAAAATGTGCCCTGAGATCTAATTTAAGGAAAAAAAAGAAAAAAGTGATAACCTGCCTATTGTTCCACTCATTGAGAAAATGAAATATGTAAATAAAAAAAGTGGCTCAAGAAAAATATGAACCATGCTCTATTTGTAATATAGGAAATAAATGCTGTGAGAACAGCAAGACTCAGCTATAAGCAGTAAGTGTGCATTCTTCCCTATGGCCTTACTAAAAGGTTGATAGTACACCACCATTTCCCAGATGGGGAAAGAATTAGTGGGACCTTAGTCTCTTTCAGGATAGAACATTTTGCCTCTGACCAGTTGCTTATGAGGCTACTGAACTATAATGCTTCTGATTAATTATTTAGCTAATTGACTAGAGCATACTTTCATTTATTTTTATTTAAAAAACTTAACAAATTCACCTAAGGCTAGCACATTCTTTTTTATTTTTATTTTTGTATTTTTCTTAAGTGAGAAGTGGGGAGGCAGAGAGACAGACTCCTGCATGTGAATGACAGGTCTCCACCTGGCAAGCCCACTAGGGGGCGATGATCTGCCCATCTAGGCTTTGCTCTGTTGCAACTAGAGCCATTCTAGCACCTGAAGTGGAGGCCATGGAGCTGTCCTCAGCACCCAGGCCAACTTTGCTTCAATGGAGCCTTGGCTGTGGGAGCAGAACGGAGAGATGAAGAGGAGGAGAGGGGGAAGGGTGGAGAAGCAGATGAATGCTTCTCCTGTGTGTCCTGACTGGGAATTGAACCCAGGACATCCTCATGCCAGGCCAATACTCTACCACTAAGCCAACCCACCAAGGCCTAGCACATGTTTTTATTAGAGATGTTTCACAATTAATTATCTGACTCATGGGAGAATAAACATTTTATTTGGACTTAAAGACTGTGTTCTGACTTTATATGTTGCCTTTTTATAATCATGCTTTGTTGCACTGTTTTAAGTAGAGAACATCATGATTCTTCTCTTAAATGTGTGAAGAGGAAGGATGAAGGGTCATGCTGCTGGAGTGGTCAAGTAGGCAGAGTCGGACTCCAGTGTTAGACACACCTTGGCATGAATTCAGGCATTGTGTCCTTAGACTAGGTATTTGAACTCTTAAGCTCAGGTTTCCCACCTGTAAAGTGGAGTTACATATTACTTTGCAGAGTTGGAGAAAATTAGATGCTCCAAGAACTATAATTAGTAGTAAAACCAACAACAATAATAAGAACAATAATAGTTAACACTTTCAGAGTGCTCACTGTGTTTTAGAATCTGTTCCAAGAGATTTACATGTATTATCTCCTTTAATCCTTACAACTTTATGGAATATTCATTGACTCCATTTTGTAGATAACACACAAAGAGTTTAAAATAACTATCCATATTATTTTCCCCATAGTGAAACATAATATCAAAAGTATCAAAGCCTGACCAGGTAGTGGCGCAGTGGATAGTGTCAGACTGGACACAGAAGATCCAGGTTCGAAACACCCAAGGTTGCTGGCTCATCTGGCTTGAGTACAGGCTCACCAGCTTGAGTGAGGGGTTGCTGGCTTGAGCATGGGATCTTAGACATGACCTTATGGTTGCTGGCTTAAGCCCAAAGGTCACTGGCTTAAAGCCCAAGGTCGCTGGCTTGAAGCCCAAGGTTGCAAGGGGTCACTTGTTCTGCTGTAGTCCCCCCCCCCCATCAAGGTACATATGAAAAAGCAATCACTGAATAACTAAGGAGCTGCAACAAAGAATTGATGCTTCTCATCTCTCTCCCTTTCTGTCTGTCTCTATCTGTCCTTCTCTCTGATTCTCTCTCACAAAAAAAAAGTATTAAAAACACTAGACTATACTGATACCCAACGTCTGTATTAAAAACAGGGTGATGAAACATTTTAGAAATGGTGCCTATTTCCTGTCTGGTTGGATCATCAGTGAAGCATTGGCCTGGCATGTGGATGTTTTGGGTTTGATTCCCAGTCAGGGCACACAGAGAAGCGACCATCTGCTTCTCCATTCCTGTCCCTCCCTTTCTTTTTCTCTTGTCTCTCTTTCCCTCTTGCAGCCATGGCTCAATTAGTTCAAGTGCATTGGCCCTGGGTGCTGAGCATGGCTCTGTAGAGCCCCACCTCAGGCACTAAAAATAGCATGGTTGCAGGCATGATCCCAGATGGGCAGAGCATCAGCCCCAGGTGAGAGGTTGCCAGGTGGATCCTGGGAGGGGTGCATATGGGAGTCTTTCTCTCTATTTCTCCTCTTCTCACTTGTAAAAAGAAGAAGGACCCTGGCTGGTTGGCTCAGTGGTAGAGCGTCAGCCTGGCGTGCGGAAGTCCTGGGTTCGATTCCCGGCCAGGGCATACAGGAGAGGCGCCCATCTGCTTCTCCACCCCTCCCCCTCTCCTTCCTCTCTGTCTCTCTCTTCCCCTCCTGCAGCCGAGGCTCTATTGGAGCAAAAGATGGCCGGGGCGCTGGGGATGGCTCCTTGTCCTCTGCCCCAGGTGCTAGAGTGGCTCTGGTCGCGACAGAGTGAGGCCCCGGATGGGCAGAGCATCGCCCCCTGGTGGGCGTGCCGGGTGGATCCCGGTCGGGCGCATGCAGGAGTCTGTCTGACTGCCTCCCCGTTTCCAGCTTCAGAAAAATACAAAAAAAAACCCAACCAACCAAACAGACAAACAAAAAACCCAAACAAACAAACAAAAGAAGAAGAAGGAGGAGGAGGAGGAGGAGGAGGAGGAGGAGAGGAAGAAGAAGAAGAGGAAGAAGAAGAAGAAGAAAAAGAAGAAGAAGAAGAAGAAGAAGAAGAAGAAGAAGAAGAAGAAGAAGAAGAAGAAGAAGAAGAAGAAAATGGTGTTTACTAATAAGTCTCAGAAACTCAAGTAGATTTTCAGTTCTTTCCCTTTGCTCAGCCCATCAATTTTCAGTACATGCTCTGAGAAGACTAATATTTTAACATTTGTGGACATGTTTCAACTTCAATTACTCTATTTCTTTGGTGAACTGTGTCTTTCTAGGAAGTACACTATTTGTCTTTGTAGAACCTAACAATATCTGAAGCTAATTGTTATTAAATAATTTGTTTAGAATTTTGAGGAGAAGCAAATAGGGTGACTATGGACTGAATGACAATTTGAAAATACTTAAAGATTTTTATGCTCATTATTATACACAAATGATATTTAAACTATGAGTCAGTGCTCTTATCTGCTTCTTTTGTTACTTTAAATACAAAAAAACCAAACAGCAAAACCTGGTTTAGAAGTGAAGTCATAGGTCATTAAGTAGTTGCATTTTTGTTTGTATTTTATTTTCTGTTGAAATAGAATTAAAAACACATTTACAAAGTCAGACCATTATGCATTTGGCAAGGAGCTATTTTAATTAGGTAATGATCAGTTTCTTTCTGTTTTTAAGAATCATTTTATAGCCTGAAACATTTAAAATTTTGTACCATAAAATTTAGATTAAGTTCTATTTCTTGGAAGAGTTTGATAAAGATTGGTATTAATTCATCTTTAAATATTTGGTAGAATTCACCACTGACACCATCTGGTTCTGGACATTTGTTTGTTGGAAAGTTTTTGATTACTGATTCATTTCCCTTAGTAGTAATCTCTTTGTTCAGGGAAATTAAAAACAATTTTATTTATAATATCATCAAAAAGGATAAAATACTTAGGAATAAATTTAACCAAGGTGGTGAAAGACTTGTATATTGAAAACTGCCAAGATATTAATGAAATAAATTGAAGAGGCCACAATAAAAGAAAAGATATTCCATGCTCATGAACTGTAAGAATTAATATTGTTAAAATGTCCATACCCAAAGCCAGATATAGATTCAGTGAAATTCATATCAACATTCCAATGACATTTTTCACAGAAATGAAACAAACCATCCTAAAATTTGTATGGAACTATAAAATACCCTGAATAGCTAAAGCAATCTTATGAAAGGAGGCATCATGCTCCCTGATTTCAAACTATACTACAAAGCTATAATAACTAAAACTCTAAAGTATTAACATATAAACAAATACATAGATCAGTGGAACAGATTAGAGAACCCACAAATAAACCCACACATATATGGTCAGTTAATTTACAACTAAGGCACTAATAATTTACAATGGGGGACAGAATAGTTTTTTTAATGAATGGTATTAGGAAAATTGAATAACCACATGCAAAAAAATTAAACTGGACCACTATCTTATACTATATACAAAATCTAATTCAAAATGAATTAAAAATTGAATGTAAGACCTGAGACCATAAAACTCCTAGAAGAAAACATAATCAGTAAGCAACTTGACATAGGTCTCGCAATGACTTTTGGAATCTGTTACCAAAAGCTAAAGCAACAAGAGCAAAAATAAACGAATGAAATAGTATCAAACTAAAAAGCTTTTGCATAGCAAAGGAAACCATCAACAAAATAGTGTTAAATGGAAGAAAATATTTGCAAATCATATGTCTGACAAAGGGCTAATATCCAAAATATGTAAAGAATTTATATAACTCAATATCAAAAACAAAAAACAAACAAAACACAATCTAATTAAAAAATCAGCAGCAGCTTTGAAATACACATTTTTCCAAAGTAGACATACCAATGTCCAATAGGTATATAAAAAGATGCTCTACATCATTAATCATCAGGAAAATACAAATTAAAATCATAATGAGATATCACCTTATACCTGTTAGAATGGTTATTATCAAAAAGACTAGACATAAGTTGGCAAGGATGTGGAGAAAAGGGAACTGTTATGCATTGTTAGTAGGAATGTAACTTGGTGTAATGGCGAATAGTATGGAGGTTCCTCAAAAAATTGAAAATAGAACTTCCATATGATTCAGCAATTTCACTTCTGGGTTTTTACACAAAGAAAACAAAAACATTATATCAAAAATCTATATATACCCATGTTCATTACAACATTATTTATAATAATCAAGATATGGAAACTAAGCATCCATCAATGGATGAATAAATAAAGATATAATATATACATGGATTATAATTATATACAATTATAATTATATTTATATGCATAATGAAATATTATTCAGCCATAAAAAAGAATGAGATTTCTGCCATTTGTGACAATATGTATGGATTTTGAGGGTATTATGCTAAATGAAGCAAACCACACAGAGAAAGACAAATAACATCTCTCTTAGATGTGTAATCTTAAAAAAAAACAAAACAAAAACCAAGCTTATAAATTAAAAAACCCCCACAAGATCATAAAAAAAAACAACAAAATAAAATAGTACTGCACCCAAAAAACTATTTACAAAGTTCAGGTCATCCTGCATTTGGCAACTAGCTATTTCAATTAGATAATGACCACAGTTTCTTTCTGTTCTTGAGAATCAATTGATAGCCTATACCATTTAAAATTTCCTACCATAAAATTTAGATAGGCTAATAAAACTTTCATAATTTTATGGTGACTAAGCAGATAAATATGATTAAGATTACAATAAGGATAATGAAAGTCCAAAGGAAAGATTTGTCTAAAAATATACTGAGAATTTAGGTATGCTGTCATAAACTTCATTATTAGGTATAGTGAGTTTTTATTTTTATTAATAGTGCGCACAATTCTAACACAAACAATTTTTAAATCTTACTAGAAGTTAAGAAAACAAAAAGTTTGATCTAGTTTTCTCTTTCTGCATATTCTGGGAAATATAATCACTGAAAACTGTAATATTGTAATATAATGTTAATAAACTAAGTTAACAAAATAATGTTTCTGATATGTAGTATACTAATGATAGTTTGCAATATTTGTTGTACCTTTATTTCCTTATTTTGATGGATGAAATGTTTAAGGGTTTAAAGTGGGTTACTTCATTTGTAATTTTTTCAGGGGTATTGTAAAGGACTCCTCAATGCATTTTTTCCTGGGACATGTAAGTCTAGTTGAGAGAACTCATCTGTCTTGTTAATTACAAATGTATTGCAATTGGAAGAGGTACTGGTGGAAACCAACTCTTTCAAGAAGGATATATCATATTAATATTTTATTTACATTCCACTCTTGTTTTTTTTTTTAAACTGATTTTGAGCGTGTGCACGAGAGAAAGAGACAAGAAAGGAGAAAGAGGAAGGAGAGAGATAGGAAACGTCAACTTGTAGCTACGTCGCTTTAGTTGTTCATTGATTGCTTCTCATGCCTTGATTGGCGGGCTCCAGCCCAGCCAGTGACTCCTTGCTCAAGCCGGTGACCTTGGGCTCAGGCTAGCAACCTTGGGATTTTGTTGATGATCTTGCATTCAAACCAGTGATCTCGGGGTTTTGAACCGAGAACATCAGCATTCCAGATTGACACTCTATCCACTGCGCTACCACTGGTCAGGCAAACTCATGATTTTATTGCAGGGGAAAAAGTTCTTGAAGGCTGTGTGAACTTGATTTTGAGGGAAAACTCTCAAATTGATAAAAGCTTGTGTCGTCTAATATAAATAAATGCTCTTGCTCTTAAATTCCTTGATGAAAAAAATGAGAGCCATAGCTCAGTTTACTGTCTGAACTTAAATACATATTATAATAGGCAAATTACATATATCCACATGTCAGCCTTATCTATATATAGTCTCTTGCTAGTTAAATTTTATGTTTCAAATGATTCAAAGCTTTTAATTTTATTTTCATCCAGCTTTAGTGAGATATAACTACAAAATGAAAGCCATCCTTTTCAGGTACACAGTTCAATGAGTTTTGACAAATGAATATTGCTGTGGAATCTCCTTCATGATGAAGACACAGCACATTTCCATCACCCCACAGAGTTCCCTCTAGTCCCTTTGCAGTCAATCTCCTCATCTTCCTCCCAGCCCCTGGCAACTGTGGGTTTGACCTCTGTTCCTATGGGTTTCAAAAGAAATCTTAGATAAATAAAATCATGCAGTATGGAAGGATGTTCAGTTTTACCAGGGAAAACTAGTGTTAAGTCCCTGCTTCTTCTCCTGCTTGTGTTATGTTCATATTAATTTCTTGACTGCTTTTGTTTTGGGTGACAGGAGAGCATAAGAAAGGAAATAAAAAGAGATTTTAAAAAAAGAATTATTTACATGGGAATTGAGAAGAGTGATATCAATATGAGAAGAGAGTGGATGGGAAAAATTCATTCTGTCTGCTTCTACCTGTGTAAAATAGTAGGTACCCAATTTTTGCAATGTCTACCTAATAGTACTGGTTTCTTCTCTATTGAGGTTACAATAAAGTAATGTAATAGCATATTTCCTTCTCTTGTTGGTATAAAAAGGGGGTTCTTTGTTATCTGAAGATTCCAAAATTTTTTGATCTTTCAACATCCTGGACCTCTCTAGTTGGACTCATTTCTTTCCTCTGTAATAAAAGGCATTCATTTTATCTTCTTTGAATCTTGTCAAGGGGAGACAGTGAGGGAAACAGAAGGACTGTTTTAGTAGCTGTGTAACCTTGAGCATGTTTCTTACTCCTTATGAGCCTTAATTTTCTCACCTGAAAAATGTGGGTTAATAATAATAATATCTTCCACATAGCGCTGTTATAAGCACTGAATGAGAAAATGCAAATAAGGCCAGGGCACAGACAACACAGAGAAAATGTTGTTCTTTATTCTTCTTTTCTGTATAATGCCAGGAAAAAGTACTATTTTAAAATAATGTGTGACTCTTGTTGGTATATCATAACAGCAATAAGATGACAATAAAATGACAGCGTTCGTACATGTGAGAGGCATTAGTTGTGGGTGTGGGAAGTTAGAAGATGTGGTACCTATTGTTATGGTGCATCCACTTTAACAGAAAAGCAATACAGCCCTCTTGAAATGATCAAAGAATGACTACAAATCTATATAAAAAAAATCAGTGTGTGATAATATGGTATAGACTATGTAACGTAAGCCTGAGGAAGTGGGGATAAAAATAGGCATCAGAAATTTGCCGGTTACAAACTATCTTTGGATGTTAAACATGAATCTTTGAGGAGGAAACTGGCCCAGACTGGAAGCAGTCAGGCCGAGGGGAGGGGATAGCAAGCGTAAGGCAAGGAGGTGGGAACAGTCAAGCACAACAGAGACACACTGTGGAGAGCTAATGACTCACGTGGAGGGGTTATGTTGTTGGCAGCAATAGAGAAGAAATTACTTACCTAATTGGGAAAGCAAGAAAAGGGACAAGGTAGGGCAGTTAGCAAATGTAAACAATCAAAGACAAGACTCTACATAATGCTTATAGTTGATCTGAAGTGCAATCTGGAACTACTTCAAATTCTGTAAGGGGACAGTGACATGGTGAAAACTGGGTGAGAAGATTGTGCTCCCATCACCGCACAAAGTGGTTCAGGATACGGACACCTGTGGCACCGAGTGAAGACGTGCAGCATGTGTGCAGCCCCTCCAGCCTCCCTCTACCACTGCAGGCATCAACAATCAATCAGGACTGGGATCCCAGATGCAGCCCTCAGATCCTTCTCTGCACAGCATTCCTGAACTTACTATTTGTTGATCAGAACTGGAAAAGAGATGAAATCTATTGTCACTTCTGACACTTGTGCTAAAGTTCATAGCAGTGAATGAGGCATTGTTGGGTGAGTGTGTTTTGCAGGTCTCGGAGTCACTGATTATTTGGAATTTACTCAGTAGCAAGATCTCCATCAGGATCTTGGCAGAGTCTATCACCAGAAATGCTTGGAAAGGGCATTATTTGAAGTATGATATGACATTGCTGCCTCTAAATATTTTCCAAGCTTTGTAAACTTAGAGGATACATTTACTAAATCCTGCAACTTTTGTTTCTCATTATTTGTGTTTTTTTTCCCCTAGTCATTAAACATTCATTTGTTAAAGGCTTAACACATTCCATTACTCTACAGAATTTATATTTGCACCAAAACTATGTTTCCGAGAAATTCAGGATTAAATTAATGTGACAGGTCCTATTTATCAATATGGCAGTCCAACTGCTGGAGGACAAAGGATGATTTACACCAACTGTGTGTGTGCACGCGCGCACATGCATGTGTGTATGTGTGTATGTGCATGTGTGCATACACATCTTGCATAAACTTGCGGGCTGTGTCCTGGTATTTCTTTCAAACTAGAGGATTCCTGATAAAATAATCCTCTGAATACCTCAACATATGGTTTAAATCATCAAAAAGAAAAAACACTTGTAAGAGCGCATAGAGGGCACCCAACAACACGTACATCTTACCCGTTAACTCACTTTGTAGTCAATGTAAACCATAAAAGGCTGTTACTTTGAGTCAAATTCCAACATATGTATATTTTCAAAGTATCTTGCTAGTTTGACTTACAGGAGGTGCCCCAAGTGGGGACAACATGGGAAAAGCATTGTGCTCACACTGTGTGCTTATAATTAGAATATTTTCTGACAAAAGGTCAAAACTCCTTTGAATGCCTGTGTTGCTTTGGATTTTATTTGTCTGAAGACTTGGTAAAAATAAGTGTAAGAGGGGCCAATCATTTCAGAAGCTTGCGTGTTCCTGTGACATTCCAGTGGCCTGGAATCACACAAAATAATAAGGATTCAATCCAAAGTTCAGTAGGTGGTGGCAAAGTTGTTAGTACTTTAAGCATTTTTTTGTAATAGGAACACGAAGCCACCCAATTTTAGAATTGGAGAGGCCTCAGAGTTGATCAGCTAATCTCATTTTACAGATGTGCGCATCAAGCAGCCGAGAGGGTGTGGGAGTCACCAGAAGTCACTCAGTGAGAGTTGAATTATTAGCATCTGTGTCTGTGAACTTATAGTTTAGGTATTGACTTGCTTTTGGCGCTCTTTTCTTATTTTTACCTTATTTTTTAAACTTATTTTGGTGGGGTTTTTTTTTTTGTTTTTTTTTTTTTGTACTTTTCTGAAGCTGGAAACCAGGAGAGACAGTCAGACAGACTCCCGCATGCGCCCGACCGGGATCCACCCGGCACGCCCACCAGGGGGCGATGCTCTGCCCACCAGGGGGCTATGCTCTGCCCATCCGGGGCGTCGCTCTGCTGTGACCAGAGCCACTCTAGCGCCTGGGGCAGAGGCCAAGGAGCCATCCCCAGCGCCCGGGCCATCTTTGCTCCAATGGAGCCTTGGCTGCGGGAGGGGAAGAGAGAGAGAGGAAGGAGGGGGGCGGGGTGGAGAAGCAAATGGGTGCTTCTCCTATGTGCCCTGGCCGGGAATCGAACCCGGGTCCCCCGCACGCCAGGCCGACGCTCTACCACTGAGCCAACCGGCCAGGGCCTATTTTGGTGTTTTTTAAAAAAAGCTTCACACTTGAAAATTTTACAGTCATTGGGAAATTGCACCTGTGTTGACGGTGCTCTGCTCTGGGCTGGTAAGGAGAGCTAGGGGTGGTGAAGAAGTTGATTTCCAAAAGTGGGTCTCATCAGAAGAGAGAGAGAGAGATCATCCCTGAATACTCAGCCTGGAAGACAGAGCCGAAGGGGGCTGGATTGTTAGAACCAAGTCTCCTTTCTGCTTGGGAACATTGAATGGGTCCTGATATGGGGAACCTCCTCCAGTCTGGTGTGAAATAGGTTGCCGAAGCAGAGGAAGAGGGGGTCCGGGGTGATGGAGAGACTTGGTATCAGCCATTTGAGCATACATGCTCTGTGTGGTAGAGGACAAGGGGGTTGGGTTCAACTTCATTGTCACAAATGTCCTCCTCAGATTTAGATTTTTGGTCTTATTTTCATGAGAGTATATACACAGAGGCATTGGAAATTTACAAAAAGTGTCCATTTATTTATTATTTTATTTTTTATTAAGTAACAGGTGGGGAGGTAGAGACAGACTGCCGCATGTGCCCTGGCTGGGATCCAACCTACCTGGAAAGCCCCTACCAGGTGATGCTCTGCCCAGCTGGGCTGCAGCTCCACTGTTCAGCAACTAAGCTATTTTAATGCCTGAGGCAGAAGCCATGGAGCCATCCTCAGCACCTGGGCCAACTTTGTTTGAACCATTCAAGCCATGGCTGCAGGATGGGGGAAGAGAGAGAATGGGGGAGGGGGAAGCAGATGGTCGCTTCTTCTATGTGCCCTGACTGGGAATCAAACCTGGGACTTCCACATGCCGGGCTGACACTCTACTGCTGAGCCACTGGCCAGGACCAAAAGTGTCAACTTTTAGATGAAATTTTATTAAATGAAAAGTTTAAAATGTCAATGCAGGAAATGGAAAATTAAAAAAAGAAAAAAGAAATTAGTATACAGATCTGTGTAGTGAACTGGCAGGGAATGAGGGTCCCTTTACTGAACTTAGAGCCAGGGAAATGACAGAAAGCAGGTGACTTTTTCTTTCTTTGGACATATCACTGCTCATTTGGAATCCAGTCATGGAATGATCAATCTTGTTCTATTACCTGACATTGTTAATAAATGTGATTTCCTTCCTTCCTTTACTTTTCCTTCCTTCCTTCCTTCCTTCCTTCCTTCCTTCCTTCCTTCCTTCCTTCCTTCCTTCCTTCCTTCCTTCCTTCCTCCCTCCCTCCCTCCCTCCTTCCCTCCCTCCCTTCCTTCCTTCCTTCCTTCCTTCCTTCCTTCCTTCCTTCCTTCCTTCCTTCCTTCCTTCCTTCCTTCCTTCCTTCCTTCCTTCCCTTCTTTCTTCCTATTTATTTAGCCCAGCAGCAATGGGCACTGCAGAGCCAAAAATAAGCCTGGTAAAGAAGAATGGTGACACTTTCCTTTTCATTCCCAGACAGGTTGATGGACTCAGAGTTGGTAGGCTGGGGTAGAGCAGATCCAGGGACATGCTATTTTGATAGTTATTGTGATGTTCTCCCCTGCTCATCTCCTCCTTGTTCAGCTGGAAAACCCCTATTTATCCTTCAAGACTAAGTCTTAATGCCCCCTCTTCTTTGAATCTTCCCCAGATAAGCTTTTTCCCTTCTCTCTCCTTTGTTATCCCAGAAAGAGATAATTGGAATAAAGTATTTGGGCTGGATGGTTTCTGAGGTCATTCCTGGTATTTAACATTTCCTAGTCTTTTGACTCTTTTAAGCTTTGGGGGACACTTGACTTTGTACCTGTACTGGATTTTCAGCAGAGAAACCATTGGAACAACTTGTGTCTCTTTGGTTGGCCCAGCCCTGCTGCTCCTGGTGAGCAAGTTCTCCAGCTGGTGGCCAGCTTGGCACTGGTTTGAATCAGGATTGTCAGGAATTTTTCTTTCTGGGCACATCGCTGGAATGTGGGTGATGTGAAGATGTGGATCCAGTACACCCAGAACACTGCCTGTTGAGTGGCTCCACAGCTGGCACGTAGGGACACGTGTCACTGTCTCTGCCAGCTGTTCTCTTTCCTTGCCTTTCTGCAAGCAGATGGCCATTTGGGTTAGTAACTTCAGGACTATTCTTCTCTCTTCCCCTTTCTTTTCATGAGATGTGTACTAACTGTATTTGTTGCAAAATCTGATAGCCAACCCTCATCATTTTTCTTCACAGGAGAGAAGTGTATTTTAGGTTTCCAGATGTCAGACCCCTTTTCCCCTTAATACTTCCCTCCCAACACACAGACACAGACATAGACAGACAGACACACACACTCACTCACTGGGGACATCTGAGGAATCTACAATTCTCTCTGCTACACAGTGAATGGGGAGTCTCCAATTTAATTATTTGTGACCACCCTGACTAGAATATACCTACCTCTGTCATTCTCTATACCCATTTTTGCTTTACTTTTTCTTCTTTGTGTTTATGCCAAGCTGACTGTGCTATATATTATATATATGTTTCTTAACTCTCCACCAAGGCAAGAATTTAAACTCCAAATGAACAAGGACGCAGATGGTTTTGTTTGCTGCTGGAAGCATGTCTGGCTTACAGTGGGTTTTCAGTAAAAAGATGTTGAATGAACAAATTCTCGGGTTCCCTGGGCTAATTGTCTTACACCCACTGCTCTTTCTTGTGGGCCTTGGCTCCAGATAGGTCGAGGGTGGAACTGAAGTGGAAGGAATTTGCTTCTCACTTCCTGTTCGGGACCTGTGAGAAGACTGTCTTCCTGGCATTCTCAGGCCAGGACAGCCCCATGCAGCTAGAACTAGCTGCTTGGGATGTTTGGGAAGTGACTCAGTGAGTCAGGGCCTCTTAGTTTTCCTTGTCCTACAGAGTGGAAAGGACATGTTCTTGCCTGCCTTGGTGAGATGCAAAAGTTTTGAGAGCAGAAGAGCTAGGATTAGGAGGTCATAAATGGCAAAGACTTGCAGCTGGTGTCTCGGATAGGGACCAAGAACTTCAGCAAAGGGAGCTGGGCTGGTGCTCAAAGAACAATGTGGAACCACCTGCTCCTCCAAGCACAAGATGAGCCACTTCTTTGTGGAGAAGACCCACAGCCCAGAGGTCCTCCCTCCCAGCCCCCCACAAAATTGTAGAATTTTCTTGCACAGGCACAACCTCGAAAGAAGGAGGGGGAAAGGAAATGTCTTGGGGAGAAATAACCTTGCTAGAAAGTTTAAACTTTGAATTCAATGAATATTTACAGTAATTCACTATAGACTGAATGAAACCAAAAGAGGCTAAGATAGCTTTAATTGACAAATTCAAGTGTTTTTTTTTTTTCTTTTGCCATTATTGGGCGTATGAATTTAAGGGCAATGTGAGCTCCGCCGCAGATAAGGAAGATAATGCCCTTTTAACAGTATATGTAAATACTAGGTAAACTTAAGTTATCATTCTTCCTTCCCTACCACCATCAGCCCCAAACGATATTTTAGAAAAAGATTTAATGAATAGAAAATAGGATCGGTAAACCTAGACCTGCAGATTGCGTAGGGAGACAGAAAGTTTCACAAAGTCTAAGACACTTGATTATCACTCTTAGTCCTTAACTAGGGACCAGGGCTCTTTCTGTCTTTGGGTGTCTTGAGTGTTTAGCATCTCCTCTGCACCAGCACTCCTGGCCTGGGAACCTTCCCTTTTAGCCCTTCCCTGGTGTACTCTCTACAGACTTGTGTCCCCAGAGCAGAGGGCCTCCACCTCTTTAGAAAACATGCCATTGACTGGGGACTCAGAGATAATGGTGTCCTAGGGGGATAATTCCACTTCCTCTGGTTCTTCCCATATCACGGTGGCACACTCTATTATCCCAACACTTGAACTCAAAATTCCTCTTGTTGCTTTGTGTAGGAAAATATTTGATAAGCTCTTGTGGGTAAACACTGAGATGTGCAGGTTAGCTATAGACAAGGCAAGGAAAGAGACAGGTGGCTGGCTCTGTGTTTGAATTGAATGGGGCCATGGCTGAGGAGATGGGGCTAGGGGTAAGGAGAAGGGGCAGCAACTCAGAGGGAGTGACAAGGCAGTTGATGAATGATTATGCACATTTTATTACATTTACAGACTGCCACCTTCACAAAGCCTTTTGTGAGGGATTTTGCTTTTGCTTGTTTGTATGGTGTGGAAATCATGAA
This sequence comes from Saccopteryx leptura, assembly GCF_036850995.1. Taxonomy (NCBI): domain Eukaryota; kingdom Metazoa; phylum Chordata; class Mammalia; order Chiroptera; family Emballonuridae; genus Saccopteryx; species Saccopteryx leptura. Next base: position 46,225,089 of record NC_089508.1, on the reverse strand, counting down.
AAGTATATGATAAGCCTCTCTAGGTGGGAAGATGAGAAGATGATCCAAAACTAGGAGCTCTGCAGGTGACCTTGGGAACATAAGGAACCCAGGGATTCACAGCAACGTGGGGGACAGCATTGCGTTTTCCACAAATGATGGAACGGGGGGTTTCAAGACAATCTTATCTAGATTTTAGACCAACATCTGGATTACATTAATTGGAAGTCTTGGCCAAACCTAATACCTCTCCCTCCTCTCTCTTCGCCAATCTCAGTGAGCTCTTGTTTCAGAGGCTTTTCAAGTTTCCATTCCTTAGGTGGAGCTGTTTTCGATTCTCTTCAGAAAACAGGGAGGGAAGGAGGAGGTCCCGCATTCTCTATTTGGGTTTCTCATTTTCAGGGTGGAACCGAGGACCGGTTCAAAGAAGGGTACATGAGAAACAGAAACTTCTCTACGCCGTTTCAAATTAAACTCACGCTTTATTGATTTGGCAGGGAAGATATTATGTGTACAAATATTGAAGGAATTCTCTAATTGAGGGGCTGAGAAGTGTGATTTTGAATCTGGCTTCCTTTTCCTCATTAAATGCGTCTGCTGTGCAGCCTCACCAACTGCTTAGTGTCCAGATCGCTACAGATTTGATGTTCTCTGCGGAAAAAATGCAGTTGTTCCTCTGACTCCTCAAGCCTCTGAAGCTAGTGTGCTGCATTCCAGACACCTTCCACTGTGTCACACTGCATCCAGTGGTCTTTCGTGATACTGTGCTGTGATAAGGACTTTTTAAATATAAAAACGAAGAAACCCCCAAATTTAGATACTTTAGGAGAATAAGAAAACTTTTTTTTATTTAGAAATTAAATTTAGTGGGGTGACATTGTTCAATAAGAGTACATAGGTTTCAGGTGAACATCTCTGTAGCATTTGAACTGTTGATTGGGTTGTGTGCCCATCACCCAAAGTCAAATCATTTTCCATCACTGTATATTTGTCCCTCTTTATGCCCCTCCCCCTCCCAGCCTCCCCCAGTAACCACTATACTTTTATCTGTGTCCATGAGTCTCAGTCTTATATCTTACCTATGTGTGAAATCATATATTCTTAGCTTTTTCTGTTTTACTCATTTCACTTAGTAAAATGTTCTCAACGTCCATCCATGTTATCATAAATGTCACTATGTCATCATTTCTTATGGCTGAGTAGTATTCCATGGTACATATGTACCACATCTTCTTTATCCAATCATCTATTGAGGGACACTTTGGTTGTTTCCATGTCTTGGCCATTGAATAATGCTGTGATGAACATGAGAGTGCATGTGTCTTTGTGTAGCCATGTTTTTGAGTTTTTTGGGGGTAGATAGATACTCAGTAAAGGGATTGCTGAATCATATGGTAATTCTATTCTTAATTTTTTGAGAAAGAACATTTTTTTTTACTCATATAACTGAATGACTCTGGGATAGAGCCTTGCTTCAGAGATGACACTATCCAATGATTCAAATTACTTTAACTTGGTCTATTATACACTTAGAGCTAACATGAGAATATGCATTAAAAATCTCATCAAAATATTCTATTCCTCTGTCTCCTATTTGCTTATGTATGTATCTTCCTGTTTCTTAACTGTCTGCCTGCAATATGTCCACTGTAGATGAACAAGACACACACACACACACACACACACACACACACACACACACACACACATTCTTCTTTTTGGTGGAGTTACTCAGATCTGTGAATTAGTTGGCCTGGCTGGTTTGTAGTCTGATATAAGTTAAACCCCCACTAAAATGCAGTAAATACTTGTGCTGGTGCACACAGGTGCTGGTGAAAGTTGTCCTCCTAGCAACTGTGCAATTACAACAAATAACTAAGGAATGAAAAAATGAGACACACAATGCACTTTATTAGGCAACAATCCTTTGTGCCTTCAAGCTTCAAAAATGAATTTCTCATGGTAGATAAAGAAAATCTGTCATTTAAATAACCAAAGAAGATAGCACAGGCAGAATTATTCATCCAGCTATTTTGAAATCTGAGGCTTAGAGCCTGCCTGCTTTGGTTTTGATTTCCAAGTGATACAAGTTTAAAAATTTCATCTGGCTAACATTCCAGGAGAAGGCAGCCCCAAATGAACCTTCCACTATAATACCTTCCTTTTGATTTTTAATTCTAGTAGATATCATACACACAAGTGTTCAAAGCATGTATATACAATTTAAAATAAACAGTAGTGTACCCAACACCAAGATAAAGGCATAGAATATTACCAGAGATTTAGAAGCTTACTAAGTTCCCCTTGCCAAAAACATCTCCTACTTTCTCCATTGAGAGATGATCACTATCCTCTACTTTGTTATTCTCTTGCTTTTCTGGATTGTTTTATCACCTATTTATGCATCCTTGAACAATATATATCTCTCAATTTTGTCTATGAGCTTTAAGCAAGTTGAAAGAATATTGAATATATTCTTATGAAACTTGTTTATTTTGCTTAACATTGATTTAAAATTCATCAACGTTGATGGAGGTAGCTGTAGTTCCTTCATTGTTATACTACTGTACAGTAGTCTATTGTTTGAACATACAAATATATATTTATTTATTATGTTGTTGATGGACATCTTGCCATTCGAGACAATGATGCTGTGAATATTCTTGTCTCCTGGTGCATATGTTTAAGTATTTTATTTGGAGTTGCTAGGTCATGGAAATATATGTATGTATTCTCCTTTACTGGGCAGTGACAAACTGTTTTCCCACGTGGTTGTTTGATATTAGACAACTTAAAAATGTTTGCCAGCCTGATGAGTATGGGATAATAGTTCATTGTAGTTTTAATTTGCCTTTGCCTGATTTCTTATGTGGTTGACACTCCCCCCCCCCCCTCTTTGTACCGTTTTTCTTTCTTTTCTGTTAAGGGTTCTGAAGCATTTAGATGTCCTTTTCTTGTTCATATATTTGATTGTTTTTTCCATTGAGTTATCCATGTTGGATTTCTTATATATAGTTAAGATACTACATTTTCTTCATAATATGTGCTACACATTTCTTCTTCCAATGTGTGGTTTCTCTTTTTACCCTTTCTATGGTCTTGGGATGAATTAAGAATTTTAATTTCATGATGGTCAAATTTACCATTTTTCTTTTGCATCTTTATACATTTTGTGTTTTGTTTAGGTAATCTTTTCTTAACCTGAGGTTGTAAGAATTTTTTCTTATTTAAAAAAAATCTTATAGTTTTATTAATCATATATAAGGTTTTAATGCACCTGGAATAGATTCTCAGGTTGGGAGGCATAAATAATGAAATTTGTTTTCCTATATAAATAGCCAGTAATAGTCCATTTTTCCTCTGCTGATCTTCAATGCTTAAAAATAAATAGATTTTTTTCTTTTATTTATTTATTTATTTATTTATTTTTCTATGCATCCCCCTCCTCCTTATTCCCCTCAACATCTCCCTTGACCCCCTCCCAACAGCACCCTCCTCCCCTTCCTTTCAGGTTTATCCTATCCTATTATCCCCTTTCCCTCTGTCCTTTTTTCCTCTGTTCTGTTTGATCTCTCTTTTGTCTCAATTCCGTTCCTCAGTTCACATTGTTCCTTGGATTCCTCAAATGAATGAGGTCATATGATATTTTTCTTTCTGTGCCTGGCTTATTTCACTTAATATAATAGTTTCCAGGTCCATCTATGTTGTTGCAAAAGGTAATATTTTCTTCTTTTTCATGGACCCATAGTATTCCATTGTATATATGTGCAAAGCTTTTTAATTCACTCCTCCACTGATGGGCACTTGGGCTGTTTCCAGATCTTTGCTATTGTGAACAATGCTGCCATAAACATGGGGGTGCATTTCTTGTTTTGAATCAGTGCTATGGTGTTCTTTGGATATATTCATAATAGTGGGATGGCTGGGTCAGAAGGCAGTTTGATTTTTAATTTTTTGAGGAATCTCCATATTGTTTTCCACAGTGGCTGCACCAGTCTGCATTCCCACCAGCAGTGCAGGAGGGTTCCCCTTTCTTCACATCCTTGCTGCACCTATCCTGTGTTGTTTAGTTAATCAGGCCATTCTGATTGGTGTGAGGTGGTATCTCATTGTGGTTTTAATTTGCATTTCTCTAATGATTAGAGATGTTGAACATTTTTTCATCTGTCTATTGGCCATCTGTATGTCCTCTATGGAGAAGTGACTATTCATTTCTTTTGCCCATTTTTTGATTGGATTGTTTGTCTCTCTGGTGTTGAGTTTTACAAGTTCTTTATAAATTTTGGTTATTAACCCCTTATCAGATGTATTGTCGAATATGTTCTCCCATTGTGTGGTTTGTTTTTTATACTGTTCATATTATCTTTAGCCATACAAAGGCTTTTTAGTTTGATAGAGTCCCATTTATTTATTTATCCTGTCTTTTATTTCACTTGCCCATGAAGATAAATCAGCAAATATATTGCTGTGAGAGATGTCACTGAGCTTACTGCCTATTTTTTCTTCTAAGATGCTTATCGTTTCACGACTTATGTTTAAGTCTTTTATTCATTTTGAGTTTATTTTTGTGACTGGTGTGAGTTGGTGGTCTAGTTTCATTTTTTTTGCAGGTAGCTGTCCAATTTTCCCAACACCATTTGTTAAAGAGACTGTCTTTACTCCATTGTATGCTCTTACCTCCTTTGTCAAATATCAATTTTCCATAAAGGTGTGGGTTTATTTCTGGGTTCTCTGTTCTGTTCCATTGATCTATATGCCTGTTCTTATGCCAGAACCAAGCTGTTTTGAGTACAATGGCATTGTATAACTTGATATCAGGAAGTGTGATATCTCTCATTTTATTCTTCCTTTTCAAGATTGCTGAGGCTATTCACATTCTTTTTTGGTTCCATATCAATTCTTGGAATATGTGTGCTATATCTTTAAAGTATGTCATTGGTATTTTAATTGGTATTGCACTGAATTTATAAATTGCTTTGGGTAATATAGACATTTTAATGATGTTTATTTTTCCTAACCATGAACATGGCATATGCTTCCACTTGTTTGTATTTTCCTTGATTTCTTTTATCAATGTTTTATAATTTTCCGAGTACAAGTCTTTAACCTCCTTGGTTAAACTTACTTCTAGGTGCTTTATTTTTTTTGTTGCAATAGTGAAGGGGATTGTTTCCTTAATTTCTCTTTCTGACAGTTCATTGTTGGTGTATAAAAATGCCTCTGATTTCTCTGAATTAATATTATACCCTGCCACTTTGCTGTATTCATTTATCAGTTCCAGTAGTTTTTTGACTGTGACTTTAGGCTTCTCTATATACAGTATCATATCATCTGCAAATAATGATAGTTTTACTTCTTCTTTTCCAATTTGGATGCCTTTTATTTCTTCCTCTTGTCTGATTGCTGTAGCTAGGACTTCCAGTACTATGTTGAATAAGAGTGGTGACAGGGGGCAACCCTGTCTTGTTCCTGATTTTAAGGGGATTGCTTTAAGTTTTTTCCCATTGATTATGATGTTGGCAGTGGGTTTTTCATAGATGGCCTTTATCATGTTGAGATATATTCCCTGTATTCCCACTTTGCTGAGAGTTTTGATCATAAATGGGTGCTGGATATTATTAAATGCTTTTTCTGCATCTATTGAAATTATCATGTGGTTTTTCTTCTTCCTTTTGTTTATGTGATGAATCACATTGATTGATTTACAAATATTGTATACCATCCTTGCCTCCTAAGAATAAATCCCATTTGATCATGTTGTATGATTTTTTTCCATGTATTGCTGGATCCCGTTTGCTAATTATTTTCTAGAGGATTTTAGCATCTAAGTTCATCAGAGATATTGGTCTATAATTTTCTTTCTTTGTGTTGTCTTTGCCTGGTTTTGAAATCAGAATTATGCTCACCTCATAAAAGGAGCTTGGAAGTCTTCCTTCCTCTTAAATTTTTTGAAATAGCTTGAGAAGGATAGGAGTTATTTCTTCTTTGAATATTTGGTAGAATTCACCATTGAAGCCATCTGCCCTAGGGCTTTTGTTAGTTGGGAGTTTTTTGATAACTGTTATGATCTCATTTGTTGTAATCGGTCTGTTTAGGTTTTCTGATTCTTTCAGATTGATTTATGAAAGATTATATGTTTCAAGGAATTTGTCCATTTTACCTAGGTTGCTTAATATTTTGGCATACAATAATTTGTCCATTTGTCTTTGTAATATTTTCTTACAATATTTTGTATTTCTGTTGTGTCAGTTGTTATTTCTCCACTCTCATTTCTATTTTTATTTATTTGAGTCCTCTCTCTTTTTTTCTTGGTGAGTCTGGTTAAAGGTTCATCAATCTTGTTTACCCTGTCAAAGAACCAGCTCTTGGTTTCATTGATCCACTGTATTGTTCCTTTTGCCTCTATGTCATTTATTTTCACTTTGGTCTTTATTATTTCCTTCCTTCTACTACCTCTGGGCTTTACTTGTGTTCTTTTTCTAGTTTTTTTAGATGCAGTGTTAAGTTGTTTATTTGGGCTTTTTCTACCTTATTAAGGTATGCCTGTAGTGCTATGAACTTCCCTCTCAGGACTGCTTTTGCTGTGTCCCATAAATTTTGAGTTGTTATATGCTCAGTATCATTCGTTTCTAGGAATTTTTTTTATTTCTTCTTTGATCTCATTGTTAATTCATTCATTATTTAATAACATTCTATTTAATTTCCATGTGTTTGAGTATTTTTCAGTTTTTCTGTTGTGGTTGATTTCTAGTTTCATGCCATTGTGATCAGAGAAAATGCTTGATATGATTTCAATCTTCTTAAATTTGTTGAGACCACTTTTGTACCCTAACGTGTGGTCTATCCTCAAGAATGTACCATGAGCACTTGAAAAGAATGTATATTCTGCTGCTTTAGGGTGAAAGGTTCTGAAGATATCTATTAAGTCGAGTTGGTCTAGTGTGTCTTTAAGTCTGCTGTTTCTTTGTTAATTTTCTTTCTTGAGGATCTATCTAGTGATCTTAGTGGGATATTGAAATCCCCTACTATTATAGTATTGCGTTGATCTCTCCCTTTATATCCATCAAAGTCTGCTTTATATATTTAGGTGCTCCTATATTAGGTGCGTAGATGTTTAAAATGATTATATCTTCCTGTTGGATTGTTCCCTTTATCATTATGTAGTGATCTTCTTTATCTCTTACTATAGCCTTTGTTTTAAAGTCCATTTGTCTGATATAAGTATTGCTATACCTGCTTTTTTTTTCATTTCCATTTGTATGAAATATTATTTTTCATCCTTTTCCTTTCCATCTATGTGTATTTTTTGTTTTGAGGCATGTCTCTTGTAGACAGTATAAGTATGGGTCCTGTTTTCTTATCCACTCAGCTACTCTATGTCTTTTGTTTGGATCATTTAATCCATTTACATTTAAGGTTATTATTGATATGTAGTTGTTTATTGCCATTTTATTCTTTAAAGCTTTATTCCTCTTTTACTATATTCTTTTCCCTTTTTGTTCTGTTTACAATGGGCTCCTTAACATTTCTTGTAGCATAGGTTTGTTGTAATGAATTCCTTGAGTTTTTTTTGTCTGGGAACCTTTTTAAATTTCTCCTTCAGTTTTAAATGATAGCCTTGCTTGATAAAGAAATCTTGGTTGTAGCCTCTTGTTCTGCATTACTTTGAATATTTCTTGTCATTCCCTTTTGGCCTCAAGTGTTTCTGTTGAGAAGTTGGATGTCATCCTTATGGGGGCTCCTTTTTAAGTGATAGCCTTTTATTCTCTAGCAGCTTTTAATACTTTCTCTTTATCTCTTAGCTTTGGTATTTTAATTATGACGTGTCTTGCTGTAGATTTCTTTGGGTTTCTCTTTAATGGAATTCTCTACGGTTCTTGAACTTGTGTGACTTTTTCCTGCATCAATTTAGGGATGTTTTCATCCATGATTTCATTGAACAAGGTCTCTATCCCTTGTTATTTTTCTTCTTCTTTAGGAACCCCTATGATGTGAATGTTATTTCTCTTTAGGTTGTCACAGAGCTCTCTTGGAGTTTCCTCAGATTTTTTCAGCCTTTTCTTTTTGCTGCTCCGCTTTCATTTTTTCATTTATCTTGTCTTCTAAATCACTGATTTGATTCTCTGCTTCATCTAGTCTGCTTTTAATTGCTTCTAGTGTAGTCTTCATTTCTGATATTGTATTTGCTATTTCTGACTGGTTCTTCTTTATTATTTCAATATAATTTTTGGTGCTTGTAATCTCTTTATTTATGTGCTCATTGTGTCCATCCATTGTTCTAAGATCTTTCAGCATTATAATAATCATTATTTTAAACTCTGCATCTGGTAGTTTGCTTATTTCTATCTCACTCAGATTATTTTCTGGGAGTTTCTCTTGTTGATTCATTGGATTGCACTTCTCTGTCTTCCCATTTTGTCTGTGTATATCCTTCTCATTTGGGTGTATTGTTTGTAGAGCTGGCTGAGTCTATGGTTGGTGTTGTCTGCCTCCAATTTTCAGTTGTGTTATTTCAAGGTCTTTTTGATTTGGCATCAGCTGTTGTTTCATAAATAGAATTTTTAGTATTTTTACAATGTTTCATGAGTCTACTTGTCTATTCTTGCATCAACATCCTTCTATCTTAATTACTATGGCATTATATAATATTAAGTCTTGATATCTGATAATAAACCATCTACTTTGTTGTTATTCAGGTTAGTCTTAGTATTTTTGGGGTCCTTTGTTCTTTCACATACATTTTAAAATCAGCTTTCCAAGTTTCATGAAAACCCTGTTAAGAATTTGATTGGGATGTCATTGAAATTGTGAATACATTTGGTAAACATTAAAATTTCTATTATATATAATTTATATTTGTTCCAATCACTTAATGTCTTTTAAGGAGTTTTATTTGTAACAAAATATCTTTTGTTAGTGCTATCATTACTTAATTTTTTGTATTTTTTAGTTGTTGAACATCATAGTTTTTAAAAATTTACATTTTCTAATTGTTGCTGGTGAATAAAAATGCAATTAATTTTATATGTATTTTTAAATCCAGTATCTTGCCAAACTATATTGACTTTTCTCATAATTTACGTAAATAGGATTATGTAAATAGAATAGTATTAAATTTTTTTTATTTTTGCCCATCTTTGTTTCTTTAATTTTAGTATTTAGTCCATTTACATGTATTGTAATTACTGATATATTTTGAGGTTATTTCTAAATCTTATTATGCTTTTGAATTTGTATTACCTTTTCAGTGTTTTTTTCTCTCTCTTTCTCCCCCTCTCCTTGACCATTTTGCATTGATACTCTCTCCCCAACTCCTTTTCAATACTTCCATGCAAAATTATCTCTACCTTCCTTCAAAATAAGAGCCAGTATTCTCAGAATTTACCTTTTGAATCAAATTTCCCAGGTAAAACTGGGCCCTTACAATATTTCTGTTTATATTTTCTCAAAAGTATTATCTCCTCCCCTCGTTTTTAGGGGCTTTCAAATATATGATGGATCTTATTTGCCAGTTTTCTATTTTGACCACTTTCTCTCTAATCATTTTTATTTCTGTCTGTATCTCATTTTTATCATATCTTTTTTGGTTTGTTTTCTTGCTTTTGTTCATTTAAAAACATTCTCTTTTGGGGACTTTGTAATATAGTCTCTATTTAGCAGGGGTTTTCTTTTTTTCTTCAACATTTTTTTTTGTATTAATGAACTCTGTTCTAGTTCTTTTCTTTTTTGTATATTTCTGTTCACTTTTTTATATTTTGGAGACTAGGGTTTTTTTTTATTACAAATAAATGTTTGAGAATGTTTAGTTCCATTTAGAGTGTTGTATTACAATTTTCTTCTGCTTTGTAGTTTCTCTAATTTTTAGGTATTTCATATAAAGTTCTTAGCTCAAAGGCATTCTCTTCTGTTGGTATAGTTAAGTGCAATATTTATTTATTTATAATTTAAAATTTTTTCAATTTTACTTGACATATAATATCACTAGAAAGCCCGGCGGTCATACGAAATGACCGCTGTTCTAGATATTATAAATTGTAATTAAAATGATTTGTGCAAAGGTGTCTGCTAATTCATACTGAATTACCCAGGGCAGGCAGCGAGGACACCCCTTTGCTTACTGCCCCATGGAGTTTCCCCCTTCTACTTGCTTAATTGCTTAAAGTAGAGTGCAATGAAGAAAACCACTGGCGGTACATTTCTTAAGAGCCACCACTAGCTCAATAAATAAAGATGATTTAAATAATAAAATGTTAATTCACATGTCAAAGATCTCTTTGTACACAACATTTCTTGTGTAGATATTTCCATCATTTTTAAGCTCGCCTTGCAGAGGACCATCAATTATTTTTAATTTTACATCTGTTCTTTCACGAACTCTTGAACAGGCAACGTAAAGTTGACCGTGTCCAAATGCAGGCTCAGGTAAAAAAAATGCCAACACGCTTAAGCATTTGGCCCTGAGACTTATTGATGGTCATAGCAAAGGCAAGTTTTACAGGAAATTGTCTACGTCTCAATTGAAATGGCAACCCTGTTTGAGATGGAGCCAAATCAATTCTTGGAATGACATGTATTTCACCTTTAGAGGAGCCAGTCAAAGACTTAGCTATTATGATATTATTTTTCAATTGGAGAACCTCTAGTCTTGTACCATTGCAAAGACCCCTTCTGGTGTTAAGATTTCTTAACAGCATAATAATTGCTCCAATCTTTAACCTCAATTTGTGAGGTGGCATGCCAGAAGGCGGGACTATTTGAATGCCGTGGCAACTTCACCCCATTGGCTAGTACAGTTATGCAAGCAACCAGTAAGCTATCGGCGACAAACAGACACTTAAGCCGCATATAATAAAGATATTGGCCAGATGTATAACACAGTGTTTAGCCATTTATATAACTTATGAAGTGGTTACTCCAATAAATTTAGTACCAATCTGGCACCATACATAGTTATTACAATATTATTAACTATATTCCTTTTGCTGTAGTTTACATTTCAGTGACTATTTTTTTTATAACTAACAAGTTTTGCTTCTTAATCCCTTCTTAAATGGATGACATTATGATGGTGGTTGGGAAGTAGAGATGCTGGCATGTCTTGTCATTCTCTTTTATTTATGCAGAATCATTACTTTTCTCTTCTTACTCCTTTTTTTTTCACTTCCACATATTAAAAGGGTACTTCCTCCCCTTCTATTCATTTTCTTTTTTCCACAAGCAATGTTTTTCCAATAATACTACTGTCAGTTTTGCTGAATTTCTTGTAACTGGTGCTGTGATTCACTGAATTCTAGATTTATGTTTGCTATTTTAGAGCTTAGCATTGAGCATTCTTTTTATGGGAATGATTTTGTCCTTTTCTATGTCTTCTATTCATCTCTCTTCCAAGGAATGTCTTAAGACTGCCTTCCTACTGCTTTCCACCCCAATAGGCTTGCAAGTGGCAATGGGAGATCTAGAAGTATCTCTGTTGGAATTTAGTATTTATTTTTTTACTTAAAAGTAATTTGAAGTATTATCTCTTGTAGCATGTGTGGGTTATTTGTTCTCCTTTTTAATTTGATGATTTTGGAGAGGATATATGAAGAAATTTAGATCCAGATAGTTGCCATTATCTTAGTGTCAATAAGAATGCCTTTAAATATCTTATTGTGAAAAAACTCTTATATACATATAATATCAATACTCATATAGGAAATTGGCCAGAATCAAGTTACAAAGGAAAAAAAATACAATGGCCAGCAAATATATGAAAAATATGTAGTCTCTCTAATAATCAGAAACATTATCAATTTCTCATTCTCAATATAAAAAACCCTACTTTTTAGATGTCTACTCTTAACAAGGAAGTATAAAACCTGACAGTCTTATATACTCCTAATGGTAGTATAAATTGATAAAATTTTACCAGAGGGCAATTCAAATATAGACAAGAAACCTTTAAAATGACATATATTCTTTTATCTAGCTACTCATTTCCAGATATATTTGCAAAGAAAATAATCATCAAGCTACTAATAGGGTAAATCAGTTATTTATTAGATAATGTTTTTGATTTATAAAAGTCTGTTATCAATCTACATAGCCATCCACAAAGGCTTGTCCAAGATGAAAAATGATGTGAACCTATGTTTATTGAAATAAAAATGAATTTCTATGATTTTATTAAGTAATATATATCATACTTACAAAGTAGGATTATGTATTAATTTTACATTTAAGTAAATGTAAATTTACACACAAACACATACAGAAAAAAGTCTGGAAAAAATATACCAAAATTTATACTGTGGTTATCTTAGTGTGGTGAGATTATGTGTTATTTATATTTTTTCTTTCCATATACTTTTCTCAATTACTTGCTTGCTAAAAACATTTGACATATATGACTTCTGCATAAAATCATTTTCATTAGAAAATTATGATGGATATTGAGATCAGTGTTAAATTATGCTGATACAATTTAAGAACAATCTCTGAGGCGTGACTATCTAGGCTCCATTTATATTTGAAATGATCTTAAATGGATTCTGAAGGCAACTTTTTGACCCTAATAAATCCTAGAATATTCTTGACACATTTAGGGTTTAAGATTAGTTGTATATCTCCCTTTCTTCCCCCACTCCCATTTCTCTTATCATGTGAGCCAACTTGTGGACTGCAGATATTGTTAGAAAGTAGCTATGAGCACAGCAGTTTAATTTATCAACACTAGTACTTCTGGAATGTACCAGAAGTAACACTGTGCTTACTCAATGGTAAAATATAATCTACCAAACCCATCCTCCAAAAGAAACATTATTTTCTGTGACTTTTTACCAGCTAAGATTTCTCTCCTAGTTAAAAAAAAAAAAAAGTCAGCTAAAGTCCACATTAATGAAATAACCTTATCTTTCAACCAGCATACATAAAAGTAGAAAGTACTATCAGGTTCTCTACAACACAACTCATTTCTCCATTTATCTTGTGGCTTCTTCCCTCATCCATGGTGCACTGCAAGGAGCCCTAAGTGAGAATCAGGAGACCTTCCGTCTGGTGGTTCTCACGTGGCGAGACTTGGGACAAAGCACTTAATTTCTCTGGCCTATTGATTGTTTGTTTTTGCTTTTTATATTAAAGAATGTATAGGGAGGTGATGAGTAGATGTTTTGGACTTTCTAACAACTCTAATATTCTGTGAGTTAATAATTTTTTATTTATTAATGTACATCTTGTAAGCCAGGTAGTTATACCTGCTGGGTTTGGTTTTCTTTACTTCATCTATGTGAAACTTAAGGTTGGTAAGCATAAATCATTTTAAAATTACTTCTTAATGCATACTCAATAATTAGAGTGCATTAAAGATTTAAAAATGCTTTGAAAATAACTTTCAAAATTGTTTTAGCATCATTTTCATATTTGCAAAAGAATGAAAAGATTCCCTTTGTCAACTAGAGGCAATAAGAATATATGTTGATTTCTTGCTTTGATAATTCTTTATATTTTATTTTATTTTTATTTTTTTTACAAAGACAGAGAGAGAGTCAGAGAGAGGGACTGATAGGGACAGAAAGACAGGATGGGAGAGAGATAAGAAACATCAGTTCTTTGTTGTGTCTCTTTAGTTGTTCATTGATTGCTTTCTCATATGTGCCTTGACTGGGGGCTACGCAGGGTGAGTGACCCCTTGCTCAAGCCAGCAACCTTGGGCTCAAGCTAGCTACCTTGGGCTTCAAGTCAGTAACCTTTGGGCTCAAGCCAGCGACCCCATGCTTAAGCTGGTGAGCCCCTTCTCAAGCTGTATAAGCCTGTATGACCTCAGGGTTTTGAACCTGGGTCCTCCACTCCCAGTCTGATGCTCTAACCACTGCACCACCACCTGATCAGGCCACTCTGATCATTCTTGCCAAGATGTAGTGTGTGGGCACAGCTGAGTGTTTAAGTTACCATCCTGGCAGGGGTAGGAAGAAGCAGAAGGTAGATTTCATAGCTAGACAGCATCTTTTCTAGAATTACATTCCCATTATCAGGCAGGAAAGGAAATGTTTGGACATAATTTAAAAAATAATAACTGTCAGGTTTTATATTGACTCCTGCTAATTATTGTTATAGAAAAGTATTTGTATAAAAAATTTTGTGTTCCTTTTAATTATTCCAGTTGCTTCCTTGTCTATCTTAGAGAAGTCATTTGAACTCATGAGGTTTGTTTCTTCCAGCTATTAAATCTAAGATAACTTTTTGTACTAAGATTCATTATATATACATCAAAATAAAATAATATTGGTAAGAAGGACTTTTTACCTTTATTCTTATTGCATATGTTTACTGTAGGAGAATTAGAAAATAGAGATAAGGAAAAAAAGAAAACCTATAATTTTACTACCCAGTGATAACTGTTGTTAATATTTTGGATGTAATCTTTTTCTATGCATATTTTTCCCCAGTGCAACTCAGAATATATTCTCCATGCTGTTTTATGACCTGTGACTTATTTAAGAACATATCAAAAATAGCTTTGCCTATCATTTAACAACTATGATAGTTTACATTATTTTATACATATTAATTGCACAAATAGAGATGGATGTTTTAAATATTTATTTTATCTACCTTCTGAAAGGAAACATAAAATTGAATACCCTCACTTATATTATTACATTTTTTATTGTTCTATTTTATAAACAGTAAAATTCATCTCTTTTTTATGCAAAGTCTTATAAAAAAGCATGTAGTTATGTAAAAATCACAGAAATCAAGGTACAGAGCATTTCTATCAGCTCAGAATGTTCTGTTATGACCCTGGCCGGTTGCTCAGTGGTAGAGTGTCAGCCTAATGTGTGGATGTACTGGGTTTGATTCCCGGTCAGGACACACAGGAGAAGCAACCATCTACTTTTCCACCCTTCCACCTCACCCTTCTCTCTTTTTCACTGTCTCTCTCTTCCCCTTCTACAGCCATGGTTTGACCCAGGTGCTAAGGATGGCTCTGCAGAACCTCTTTCTCAGGTGCTAAAAGACTTGGTTGCGAGCATGCCCCCAGATGGGGGTGCATGCAGTAGATTGTCTCACTGTCTCCCTTCCTCTCACCTGGAAAAGAAGGGGGAAAACGTTCTGTCATGTCCCTTTGCCATTAACTTGCACCTGACTCCCAGATCCTGGCAACCACCATCTTTTGCCTGTCCCCATAGTTTTCCCTTTTCCATAATGTAATAGACATAGACATAGAATATGTCTCATAGAGTATGTAGTCTTCTGAGTCCAGCATCTTTCATTGAGCACAGTGCAGTCACCCAGTTGCTGTGGGTTCTAACACTTTGTTCTTTTTATTTCCAAGTGTTGTTCCATTGTTTGGATGCACCATGGTTTGTTGACCTGTTTACCAGTTAGATGACATTTGACTTGCTTCCAGTTTTCACAATTATGAATAAAGCCACAATATATATATATTTGCATTCAGATTTTTGTTTGAACATGTTTTTATTCTGTTGTACCCAAGAGAGGTTTGCCAATCATGTAATAAGTATATGTATAAATTTCTAAGAAACTGCCAAAGTATTTTCCAAAATGGGTGAACAATTTCTCATTTCTAGCAGCAATGCATGGACCTTCTAACTGCTCTGCATTGGTATCAGCACTGGGTATCGTCAGGTTTTTCCCAATCTAGTAGATGTGTGGTGGTACTTGATCATGGTTTTAATTGCCATTTACACAATGACTAATGATATTGAGTATCTTTGAATGTGCGTATTTGATATTTGCACACCTTGTTTGGTGAAATGTTTATATCTTTTGTCCAATTTTTAATTGGGTTGTTTGTTGTTATTACTGCATTTTGGGAGATCTTCATGTGTTTTGCACTTCATCAGGCAAATACCTAAAATATTAGTCAAGTCCCTTCCACAGAATCTTTACAAACTGACTGCATAATGAAATATAGGCTTATGAAGCTAGTCTAATCTTTCTTGCAATGTAATTAAAATAGAACATAATAAGATCAAATAGGACTGTTTTTAAAATCGAGATATAATTGAGATATAATACACTAAAACTTTAAAAATAAATTCCCTTCAAAATCTCTACAAGCTTCCATGTATTTGCTGGTTCTTCTCCTTGTTATAGATTATGACATTTCTCCTTCAAGATGGCTGAATCAAATATTTAGGGGATAACCTGGGTATATAACCATCATTTACAAACATGGTTTCTAGGCAAAAAAAATGTATTCTAAAAGTCCAAGAACTATACATTGGGACTGTCTTCTAATTCGGATTTTAAATTTTTGAAAAGCTTTAAAGTAAATAAAGTGAAAGGTAAAGAGTACATTCTAATTTTCTTCTAACAGAGGCCAGAATTCCTAGGTAGGTCTGCTCACAGATTAAGAGGAATCTGTTTGCTGATGCACTGGAGAAAAATGGTAAAATTCAACCTGCTCCAAAAAGCACGGATTATCTTCAAGCAGAGTTTGTCATCTCAGGTATTACAGATACTGGTTCTTTAGTAAAACAAATTTAGCACAAAAAGTATGGCTCCCTCCCCTTTTTAAAAATTCAATGGCATGATTATTTTATGTATTACTCACAATGGCATCAAAATGAGTGATATTCTTAAAATACCTACTAGGTAGCAGATAGGTATTAGCACTTTTCTTAATTAATCTCATTCCCATAACAACTCTTTGAAGTAGGTAATTCATCTCCATTTTATAGATTGGAAAACTGCGATTTAGAGAGGTTATATAATTTGCTCGAGATCTCACAATTAATAAGTGATGGATCCGGAATTCAAATCTAGTTCTGACTCACTCCAGAGCCCACTGTCCCTTGATGATTAAGTTGACTTTTTGGCTTGTAAAATAAATGATGAATGGGACAGATATCTTTCTTTAAAGATAAAGAAAAAGAGAAAAAAAAGGGAATTAAAGGGGAATGTAAAAGATTATTTAAGGTAAAATTCAATGACCTACGAATGAAAACTTTAAAGAGGTGAATGTGTTCTGCCAAAAGAAAAAAGACAAATCCTTGAAGAGGAAAATGGGATAGGGCATACATAGGAAAGAGACATTAAATGTATGAATTTCTCTTTCTGACCACTAGATGACACTATTGACAGAAAACACCTTGGTTGCTGTGGGGCGGTGGTGATAATGGTGGGAGCTTGAGGCAGGGAAGGTGGGAGCAGGATACTGAAGAAGGTTGTATGAGAAAGTAGCAGCTTATCTCCATAACAGGCATTCAAAGAAGTCAGATGTCATGTCAATCTCATGGACAATATCTTAATGAACAAAAAAGTACAATGTAGTCTGATCAGGGTCACGGTTGATCTAAATGTGCATCACTGATATGTTGACAGAGCACTGGATCTTGAGCTTGGCTTTTTAGGTCTGGAGCCTGACTCTACCACTACTGTTTGTGCTTTATTAGGCAAGTCACTTTACTCTTCTGAACCTCAGTTTCTTTCTACCTCCGAGAGACATTGTGAAAAGTAAATGGAATAATAGAGGTAAATCACTTAGGATAGCGCCTTCCTCAACCTTCTTGTTAAATCCTATCATTGTTATTATTATTATTAGGTAGAATCTCTAAAAAATGGCAGCTAAATTAAACTAAAAAATGAATGAGTTAACAGTTTCAAAACAGTAAGAGAAAGAGGCTTTTTGGTTCGGATAATAGAATTTATTTTGCTTTTGTTGAGTGTAAATAAAATGTTGTAAGCTCAAATGAGCACTACAGTTTAACCTCTTATATGCCTTTTAGTTTCATAATAGAAGAAAAGAGTTTATATCCTTGTATAGTTCACTAAGAAACCATGTAAGTACCATAATATTCATTGTCAACTACAGGCAAAATTTCAAGATGATAAAATTTACCTTGGATGCTTTCTTAGCTCTCACTTCTATATTGGTGTCCTTCCTTCTCTCTTTCTTTTCTCCCTCCTAACCTGACTTTTCCTTCTCTTCTCTCCAAGTCTCCAGTAATCTGATTCTGCTCTCTAACCACCTGCAACCACTCTGCAAAACACCCAGCATGCTTTTCTTCTCAAGTCTTCCCAATCCAAAAGTTGCAAAATTACTCCTTCCTCCTTCCTTATTCCCCTCAAAATTCCAATTTAGTCAATCCCTCTATCTTTGGGAGATCACAAGTTAAATTTGATAATTTATAATAAATTGAAAATGGATATTCTTACTTCCCCAGAAATGTTTGCATTTTGTAAAGATTACACTTGTTATATACCACTTGTTAGTGGTAATAAATCTGTAGTTGATGGGATTTTGAGCTATTTGAGAAAGTTAAATGAATATTTCTGGGCACCGTGGAGGAGAGTTTAGGAGTGCAGAAGTCATCCTTAAATCACAGCACTTAGGTAGCCACCAAGAAAATATAGATCATTGAGAATCACCAAAACTTGATTTTTACTTATTTGATACATTTTAATTTTTCTTCAACTTTTTACCAATATTACTTTTACTTAGGAAAATTAATTTTCCTTCATCTCTTTTTTATTTCTCCATTTTTTCTACATTATTAATGTGGCAGTGGCTCCTGGTTACTTTACAATAGTCATCCTTTTTTTTTTTTTTTTTTTTTTTTTTACCATAGTAATAAAACCCCTACTATTATGGCTACCAGAATAAACACCACATCCAGCAGCTTCTCTTGCAGCTAGGCTGGGCCATTTTTTTTACATTTTGGACAAGAATGTTATACATTCACACAAGAATGTTGTTTGCAACCTAAGGAACTCTTACAGGAAAGCACCACCCATCTCCTTCCCATTTCTCCTTATAGTTGTCTGGAAGGCAGATATGAAAACTAAAGCTCTAGACACTAGTTTGGATCAATGAAGTCCATTTCCTGGGGATAAACCAATAGGATGTAGGAAGGAGCTTGGATTTCTAATGAATCAATCCAGTTAGGGTACCAGCTTTGTACTTCTGACCTCCGGAATGTTGACATAATAGAAAACCATGTGTGTGTTTAAGCTACTGTTAATTTGCGTTTTTGTTACATGCAGCTGAATTTAATTCTAGCTACATGTAGGTAGTAGAAAGTTATAGTTGAACTAAATAACCAGCTCATGAATAATTGTAAATCCATGAAAGCATGTCAGTTATTTATTTATTTATTTATTTATTTATTTATTTATTTTAAATGAGAGAAAGAGACAGACAGACAGGCAGGCAGGCAGGAATGGAGAGAGATGAGAAGCATCAACTTATAGTTGCATCACTTTAGTTGTTCATTGATTGCTTCTCATACATGCTCTGACTGGGGGTGGGAGGATCCAGCTGAGCCAGTGTCCCCTTGCTCAGGCCAGTAACCTTGGGATTATGTTGATAATCTTGAGCTCAAACCAGGATCCTGTGCTCAAGTTGATGAGCCCGTGCTCAACTGGCAACCTTGGAGTTTTGAGCCTATGTTCTCAGTGTCCCAGGCCAATATTCTTTCCACTGCATCCCCACTGGTCAGGACATGAAAGCATATCTTAATACTTTATATCTTAATATACAACCTTACTTCTTAGCAGTGGAATCTCTTCCTCTAATGATCTTGACTAGAGACTGGCACTATTCAACAGAACTTTCTGTGGAAGCCACTAGTCATACATGGCTACTGAGCACTTGAAGTAGGGCTTTTGAGACTGAAAAGCCAAATTTTTAGTTTATTTTTAGTTAATTTAAACTTGAGTGACTACATGTGGTTTGTGGCTATTGAACTGATGCATCCACAATTTCCCTTGCTTTGAGTTATATTTTAAGCAAAGAAACTGCTGAAAATGATTAATGGATTGGTGAAGCCAGTTCCAGCTATCTGAAGCTATCTCTTTGATAGGTAGAGTGAAAATTGCAGAAAGATCAAAACATCCCCCCCCCTTTGCCCTTGCATTAAGAATATACTCCAATACATTGATTTTAAATGTATCATACTAGAATATTTCAGAATCTTAAAACATAGAAAGTTGAAATACAGATTTGTCTCTTTTGATAGCAGCCCTCAGAAGCCATAGGTCCTGTGTAGCTGATTTGTTCCTTGTCCATCCACACCAGGGCTGACCTTGACCTTGTGCTATTGTTTCAATGGCCCCACTGATTTCCAGGCACATTCACTCATTTCTCATGAACAACAAGGCCTCTTCCTGTATCTCAGGTGGTCACTGAAATTACCGGGCTCTGCCTACAGGTGGCACAGTGTGAGCGTGGCTGTATATCCTAAGGCCCTTTCTAGTCCTATCTTCTTGCATTCTTTGTAAAACTATAAACGGCTTAAACAAGCACCTTTTGCCTGTGGCCTAATTGTCATGTATTCTATCAACAGCCCTCAGAACCAGGGCAGATATTAGCAAGGTGACACTGCTTATTTTCTAACTCTTCACTACAAGCTCAAGATTTGCAACAGCTGGTGAGGGAAGAAAGCGATTTTGGCTTTCATATGTTTATCAGGGAACCTGCCTTTAAAGACTGCTTTCAGATTTAGGAAAGAATTCCAAAAACATCCAAGATTTTCACTGAGACCACATTGATTACACACACACACACACACACACACACACACACACGTACAATACACACACACACGCATGTACAATACACACACACAAACACACAATGCTGTGCTAGATGTTATAATTTTCTGAGCAAGTGGATTTTCTAATATATGACTTATTTAATGGAAGGATCTCCTTGACTCTGCTCAGAGCCTAGATTAATGCTTGACAGAAAACAGGAAACACATAAGTGGCTCCAATTATTTTCCAAAGGTGAAAAGCCAAGGACTGATTGTATATAGTTCAGGGCAGGTGATTATGGGTAAGATACCACCACCTGGAAAATTTTTGTCCCTCTTGTGGGTTCGGAGAATTTTGGTACCATTTAGATTTAGGATTAAATTTTGATTCCACAACTACTAGTTGTGTGATTTTTGGCAATTATTTTTAACTTCTTGGTTTACTTATCTATAAAATGTGGGTAATAATAGCTCCTGCTTCACAGAATCATTATATGATTTGTGTGATAATGTAATTTGATGTGGTTACTATTGTCCTTGCAACAGAGAATGTGTTTATAAATGGCATTATCATTTTATTATTTCAAGTAAGTAAACAAATACATCTTCATTCTTTTCATTAAAAAGCATTTAAAGTTCACATTTAACACATACTCTTATTCTAAGCATACATAATTGCTGATATAATCCTATAAAAATATGAAAAATAGATATGAACTGCATTATGCTATAATTCAAATTAGGTTTTGTTGAGGTAGAAAATGTTGGGGGGTGCTTCCTTAAAAAATCATTTCACAGGGAGAAAGTCAAGGCTCTAGCGTGAAAGGAGAATTGGCTCTTTTGAAGGAAGACAAATCAAGTCAAATGCACTGTTAAGTACTAAGAATACAGTAGTCCCCCTTTGTATGTGGTTTCACTTTCTATGGTTTTAGTTACCATGGTCAAGTGTGGACAGAAAATATTAAATGGAAAATTTCTGAAATACTATTTAGTCATAAAAAAAAGAGAAGGAAATCTTACCTTTTGAGATAGCCTGGATAGACCTGGAGCTTATTAATGCTAAGTGAAATATGCCAGTCAGAAAAAGACAAGTACCAAATGATTTCACTTACATTTGGAATCTAATGAACAATAAAATAACAAACAAAATAGAAACAGACTCATAGATACACAGAATAGACTGACAGCTGTCGGGGGGGGGGGGGAAGGGGGTTGGGGGCTTGGTACAAAAGGTGAAGCAATAAAGCAAAGAAAACAAAACTTATAGAGACAGACAATAGTGTGGGGATTTCAGGAGAAAAAGGGGGTGAGAGGAGGTTTTGGAATGTTGGGGGGACAAATGGTGATGGAGGGCCACTTGACGTCAAGAATTGTACATACAATGAAATATACAGAAGATGTACTGTAGAATTGTGCATCTGAAACCTGTATACTGTAATTTTATTAACCAATGTCACACCAAGAAATTCAATAAAGAATACAATGCATGCCATTTGGAGTAGCATAGAGAAATCTCACGCTGTCCCACTCCATCCCACTCAGGACATAAATCTTCTCTTTGTCCAGCTGTATCCACACCGTACATACTCCCCACCCATTTTCATTTAGTAGGTGTCTAGATTATCAGACTGACTTGTGGTATCACAGTGCTTGTGTCCAATTAACACTTATCTTTTTTTTTTTTTTTGTATTTTTCTGAAGCTAGAAACGGGGAGAGACAGTCAGACAGACTCCCGCATGCACCGGACCGGGATCCACCAGGCACGCCCACCAGGGGGCGACGCTCTGCCCACCAGGGGGCGATGCTCTGCCCCTCCGGGGCGTCGCTCTGCTGCTACCAGAGCCATTCTAGCGCCTGGGGCAGAGGCCAAGGAGCCATCCCCAGCGCCTGGGCCATCTTTGCTCCAATGGAGCCTCGGCTGCGGGAGGGAAAGAGAGAGACAGAGAGGAAGGAGAGGGGAGGGGTGGAGAAGCAAATGGGCGCTTCTCCTATGTGCCCTGGCCGGGAATCGAATCCGGGACTTCTGCACGCCAGGCCGACGCTCTACCACTGAGCCAACCGGCCAGGGCCAATTAACACTTATTTTATTTAATAATGCACCCAAAGTGCAAGAGTAGTGGTGCTGGCAAATTCGAATGTGCCCAAGAGAAGCCATAAAGTTCTTTTCAAAAGTGGTAATGTAAAAGTTCTCAACTTATTATGGAAAAAAGTAAAAGCATTGCTGAGGTTGCTAAAGATCTGTGGTAAAAACAGATCTTCTACCTGCAAAATTGTAAGAAGGAAAAAGAAATTCATGCTAGTTTGCTAGTTATTATTGTTAATCTCTCAAAGTGCCTAATTTATAAATCACACTTTATCACACACACACACACACACACACACACACACACACACATAATATATATAGGGTTTGGTACTATCTATGGTTTTAGGCACCCATGGGGCTGGGGATGGAAAATATCCCCATGGATAAAGAGGCAACTACTGTATGTAATAATTTATTCTCCCTGGAATATTAATAATATCCAGCTTAACTGAATAAGGACATGCAAAAATTTGAATTTATATATCTAAATAAAGGGAGAGAAAAACCTGCCAAAAAGAGAAATGTATGTCACACTGGGTCCTACAAAGTGGAGGCAACTCTCTCCTAGGACCTGGAGAACTATGGAAAAGAATCAGCACAAAATGTCAAAGTAGGTTGAGGGTCCATCTTGGATGTTCGGTGAGTAAATGAAACTGAAGATTCAGAAATTTAGCTCAGGAGGCTCCAAAATAAATGTTGGTTAAATGAAAAATTTTGAGTTGCCCATTACTAGACTAATATTAATAAAATGTACCACACCTCTCTCAAGCAATGGTTTAAATTAAGGTTTATTTCTTCTCATATAAATGATGTCTTGAGAAAGTATCCATGAGTGCTTTAGCAGCCCTATGAAGTTAGCATCCGGTTTCCTTCCAGCTCTCTGTTCCACCTAAGAAGTAGCTTCTGTCCTCATGGGCCAAGACAGCAGCTAGAATGCCAGCCATCACAACCATGTTCCAGACAGTAAGATGGAAAAAAGGGAGGAGAGGCAAAGAGTACATGCCAGCTGTCCTTAAAGGAAATTTCCTGGAATCTGTCACACAACAGTTCAGCTTACATTTCACTAGCCAGAAACTATGGCCCATGTCCATGATTAGCTCTAGGGAGGCTAGACAGTGGAATTTCATTTTTAAAGAATAAGAGGAGAATGGATATTAGGCTAGGCAACTAGCAAGCTCTACTAACACCTGTTCACTCTAATACTATATCCTCATTGAATCTAGACTTTCCTGTAGGGAATCACCGCTCTAATTCATGTTGTATGGCAGCCTTGAAATTTGGGCAAGATTTACTTCACTTTATGCTCCAGATCAAGAGTGGAGAAGTCTGACATCTCTGCTCTTTCCAAGCACTTGTGTTCACCATTTTTTTTCTGCAAAAGAATGGAAATATAATAATTGATGAAAGAACTCATTCTACTGCCGAGGCAGTAAAATATGCACACTATAACATGTTTATTAAATACATATATAATATTCAATCCATATATCTTTGAGATATATTATATATATCATATATATTATGGTCACGGGGCCAATATGACATTGTTCCCCTTCTTCCTCTTATTCAAATGGGATTTTAAAAATTGCAGTTGTCTTGTTCTCTCTCCACCATTGTGTATTGAGTATATTGATGGAGGTTACTTTACTACTTAGCTGTGTATCACTGGGCTATGAGGGGTTAAATGCAAGTTTTGTTGGGATAGTCTGACCATCAGCCATAGTTCCTAGGCTTGGAGCTGGATGTAGTAACTACATGAGGTGTTGTGTTCCATTGGGCAAGCTCGTTTACACAGGTGTGGACAATTCTGAAAGTACATGTATGGGAAGGTGAACATGGATGAATGTTGGTAGCCAAAGGGGTAGACTGAGGAGAACATTCATTGGTTGCCAACAGAGCGCTCAGCCCCCTTTTTGTTCTTCCTAACACTCTCTAGATTTCTAGCTGGGGAACTACCCCTCTACCATTGTGTTACAGCTGTACGAATGAGGCAGGTTGATATTAGACAGCTTAGATAATCTAATGCCCCTTGGCACAGTGGTTGGATTAGATAACCCAAACCTAAGTTATTCAGTGCACTTGTCAGTTCCCTAGCATCGGGCTCAGGGGTGGTCTAATCAGCAGAATGCTCATAATCCTCACTCAGTGATTTTGACATGAAGTCAAATTTCCTACCTCTCTTTCTCCTTCTCCCCTGCCACTCCTCCTCACCATGTCCTGGATATGAACAAGGAAGCTGGAACCTAAATTGCTACTGACAGCCATCTTTCAACCTGGAGAGGAATCAAAGAAACCATCTGAGGTGCAGGTAAGAATAAGTCTGAGAGAAGCAGAGCCAGAGTCCTGATCAAACCATACCTGAAGCCCACATTGCTTCTGGCCTTTGCACTGAGTCAACCAACAAATTCTTTTTATTGTTCCTCAGTTTGACTTGGTTAGTCTGATACTTGCAGCTGAAATTGATATATTAACGGATGAGGAAATCAACCAGTTATTACACAGAAGCTTGAGTTCAGGTTGAAATCAGGGGTTTAAACTAGATATAAGGCCCAGAGCATGGAAATGATCCAGTGCTCCTGGAAGGAGAAGCTCTACTCTAAACAGCATTTTTTAATGTAACAGAATTAAAAAATAGTCTTCCAGGGATTGGTCAACAGATCTGAAAGTTCAAAGTATGGCTGTGTTGCAAACTACCGAGTGAGCCAGTGGGAAGCAGAGATTTCCATAGAAAAGTCTTGCATTTGGATTCATTCTCATGCTATGGATACTAGTTCAAAAGCCTTCAGAGCAGATGGTAGGAGAATAAACAAAGAGTAAAAGAAGAGATGCTCAATCAAAAATCCTCAGTTATCCTCAGGAAAAAAAACTATTAAACATTATGGTTAAGAGTACAGACTTGGTGATCAGGCCTGGTTTTAAATGCTGGCTCTGCCACTGACTAACTAACATGTTGAGCCTTATTTCCTTATTTGTAAAATGAAGGAAAGATACTAACAATTTCTTTAAAGGTAGTTGTAATTGTTAAATGAGATAAGCTCTTTAGAGACAAATGAGGCTTGTACTTATTGGTAGAACTTTTGATAGGCTGTTTAAAAGTTGGGTGGGCTGCAAAATTTTGTGACTATCAGGAAGGCTGACCTGATATATAATGGTCATGTGGTTCAACTTTGAGATTTTCTTGAAATTTTTGTAACTCTCTTGCCAAGCTTTGGTCAGAAGAGAAGCCATCCTTAGTAAGAGTAGTTTGTAATTTACACTTGACGCAAAGTTAGAGTAGTTATTTTATTGGAGTCACGCTTGAATTCTCTGGCGAGAAAATGAAAGCCAGTACTGAAATCTCAGTGCCTCACACATAGTGGGTCAATAAATGCTAACTGAAGTCCAGGGGCGATCAGTTGATTGTTTTCCACCAGACAGGAAGATCAAAGGATGCTTTGGAAAGGGCACTGAGATTTACAAACACTTCAGACTTTCTTATTGTTTCTACATTTTAAGACCTTTGGGCACACGATTCATTTATGTTCTGGAATGAGGCCTGTAAACTGACTATGAAAAAGATAAATAAGTTGGCTATAGCTTACTTACCTCCTTTAGGAATGGTTCTGCTCCTAGGACTGATCTCAAAATTTCTCAGCACTCAGGAGGGCGGATGGTTAGTGGAAAGTTTCCCCGTTGTTGTTAGTTCACTCTGTGGCCTAAGGCAAGCCATTTAACCTCTTGGTGTCTGGATTTCCTCATCTGTGAGCCAGGGATAATAATACTCCCCTACCTCACAGGTGTGTTGGGGGCATTAATTAATGTTTGTCTAGTGCTCGGGGATCTGTGATGAAAGGCAAGCATCATTATTGTCGGTTTGCTGCAGGCAAGACTAGATTATAGTCCTCCAGATGGGTTGCATATGGGAAGTGGTTTTAGCAAAAGATTTTCCCAAATGAAATGCAGGCTTTAAGGTTTGGGGCCACTTCAAAAGAAAAGGTGCCAGTGGAACTTCATCCTCTCCTTCTTCTTGCCTTAGTTGGCTCAGGTTTTATTATCACACAGAGTTAGATACCAGCAGCCCAGCACTGGATCTTAATTTATTTGACAAGGAACATTCAGCTAGTTTGTTTCAGTCATCTCTGCTCTATGTAGATTTTTAAAGATCCCGATTAAGTCAGTGAAGTTGTTGTTGTAGAAAACTCATAATTTCTTGTGAAGGGTACTTAGTGTGTAGGGGTCATTGAGTGTGTCCATCTCACAGTAAGTGGGATAGACAAAGGCCTTGTGCTTTAACAGCACCAACTGGACAAGTCAAATAGGCAAGAGGTTTCAATCTTTTCATTTTGTTTTGTTAAACTCCCTCCCCCCCCACCCCTTTTAAAAATAGCCTTTTACACTAAAGAGCACTGGTATGTTCTTGAAAGCTTTTAAAGAGGAACATTTTGAGAAAAGACTTCTGGGCAAACAGACAACAGAAAGTCTGGATACATTAAGGCCTGGGAGGAAAGAAAAAAAAAATCTCACTTTTGAGTACTAGACAAATTCTGGTTTTCCAAAAATCAGAAAAATTGATTCAATTGCTATATTGTCACATTAAAGGGCAAAGACAACATTTCTTTCCCCATGATCAGAAGTGTGATTTCTCTTATAAATACAGAAGAAAGGGAAATGAATTATTTGATTAATATTATCATAGCAGGTAATAAGGAAACAAATAGGAAGAATTCTGGTTTTGGTTAATTTGTGCTGCAACTAATCTTCTGGGACAAACATTCTAAGGCAGAACTGCAACTGATGATAGGCTTTTAATGCATTTGATTCAGTTACAAAGCAAGCAGCAGTGTCATTCATTCAGCAAATATTTATTGAGTGTATTCTAAGAGTTGGGCATTGTTCTGGACACTGGGAAATAACTGATGAACAACACAGACAGGGTCCCTACTTCATGGCACTTGCATTTTGGTGAGGAAGACAGGAATACACAGAGAAGCAATTGCAGACACAGAGAACTAAAATTAATAATGGAATAGAGTTCTGTGGTGATTTAGTTTGGATGACTAGAGAGTTCCCTCCAGGAGCTGGCTTTAAGCTGGTAAGGACCCACAGTGGGAGCAGGTGTAAGACTTAATTTTAGAAAGTGACTTTGTTGTAATAAAGTAGTCTTCAATATGTATAGGATGGAACTGGAACTGTGGTGTCCTTCCAGTGTGGTGTTCAATTATGTTTTCTCTTCTTCTTCTTTTTTTTTTTTTTGTATTTTTCTGAAGCTGGAAACGGGGAGAGACAATCAGACAGACTCCCGCATGCGCCAGACAGGGATCCACCCGGCACGCCCACCAGGGGCGATGCTCTGCCCCTCGGGGGCGTCGCTCTGCCGAGACCAGAGCCACTCTAGCGCCTGGGGCAGAGGCGAAGGAGCCATCCCCAGCGCCTGGGCCATCTTTGCTCCAATGGAGCCTCGGCTGCGGGAGGGGAAGAGAGAGACAGAGAGGAGGGGGGGGTGGAGAAGCAAATGGGCGCTTCTCCTATGTGCCCTGGCCAGGAATCGAACCCGGGTCCCCCGCACACCAGGCCGACGCTCTACCGTTGAGCCAACTGGCCAGGGCCAATGTTTTCTCTTCTTTAGATTCTTCCATCAGCCACTGTATTATAAAGGAATGTGGATTATGTTTGAAAGCATCAAACTAGCTGGCTGGTGTTTTAGAAAGCACCAAGGACCATGCCAGGAGACCTGGTTGAGCCTGGCTCTTCCAATACCTTGCCAGGTTAGTCATACAGTCAATTTCGTTACACCTCAGTTTTCTTACCTTAAAAAGAAAAAGGAGATATCAGTGAGGTTTATTTTAGCTCTCTCTTAGGAATAATATAGAAGCATGATCAATTATTATAAACCCTTGTTTTTCAGAAATCTATAAAGATGATAAAAGAAAGTGGTAGAAATTTGAAAGGTGCTTATATCAGTAGCTCAAAAATTTGGGATGATTAGGCAGACAGCTGGGGGCACAAGTTAGATATCACGAGTATTTCTGCAACGGGCCTTGAAATTCCTTATTGTATTTTTAAAAAATTAGAGTTTTTAAACAATGAGCAGTAGAGAGTTTTCAAAATATTAGAAAAGTAAATAATCATTAGTACTATAATGTTTATGGTTTTGTTACATTCGAGTTTTCTCTGTCAGAAGCTGTCAGGAATGAATAAAATGTCTTAAAGTTTTGCAGTGAAAAATTCTACTTGCAACAAAAATTATACTGTTAAAAGTGAATTTTATCAGTAAATTTAGAAGGAATAATTTATATTCTAA
This sequence comes from Saccopteryx leptura, assembly GCF_036850995.1. Classification (NCBI taxonomy): domain Eukaryota; kingdom Metazoa; phylum Chordata; class Mammalia; order Chiroptera; family Emballonuridae; genus Saccopteryx; species Saccopteryx leptura. Next base: position 46,196,263 of record NC_089508.1, on the reverse strand, counting down.
TATCTCAAACTCTTCATAAAGAATTAAGGATTTCCTTCAATAATAATATTATAAACACAATTTTATGAGCAAATGAAATTATGTGTCATATTACCTTCTATCATGTTCAATACTTTTTAAAACAGTTTCATTATTCATTTGAACCTTCAGAAGTAAATTGGATAGAATTTATTATTCCCACATCACCTATGAGGAAAAAGAGGTGCAGTGTTGGAGCTGGGATTTCCCTGGAATTGGAGAGCTAGTCATGTCAGCTAGAATCCAGGACCCTGAATCCAGGCTAGAGCTCTGATCTTCCAAAAATGGACACACACACACAACCTGAGTTTCTCTTCTGTGTGCCATTGTTTTGTTTGTTCTGTTTTAAATGAAGGACCCCAAAGTTTTTCCAAGCATTTCTAGAAAACTTTGAGGCTCTTGTATGAACCATGAGCTTATGAACCAATCTGGGCAGCTACGTGAATCTGCCAGTCTTAGCCTTTCTTCTGCTGTTACCCTGGTCTTTTACGTCCTGCTTCTCTGTCAGGCACAGCTGTCACTTTTGTTGACCCACAGTTCTCTATTGTTATCTGAGATCTTGGTTGTGTTTCCCTTATTTTAGACGAAATCTGGGAAAGAATGGGCCACCTCATTCTGAAAACATTTTAACATAGCATGGTGATGCAAAACTGAGACAAAAATCCTTAAACATTTTCCCCCAATGGAGTAGAGAGTTTTAAAAAATTTGATTTTAAGTATCTGATTATCTAACATCAGTTTGTAAACACTATGTTCAGTTTTATGAGGCACAAAGAACTTAAGAATTTATGTCACTCTCCAGAACTTACCTTCGACTGGGAACACAAAATATTTAGCTTTTTCAATTAGAATTCAGTCAAATGATTATATGAAATAGTGTGCTGTATTATTTTAAGATACTGTTATAAGATCTGCTAAGTAGATCTACAGGTTCAAGAGACTGAAGGGTGCAGAGTAATCTACTTGAAGGCGATGGAGAAAAGATGGAAGAAACACAAGGGAATAAGAGTTGAATTTAGAGAGAATAACCAGGCATAATTTTGTTCAAATTTTACTCTTTATTAGTAATAAATTAAAATAAGGAGGGTTTTTTTTTTGATGACTCATAAGATAGATGTTGTATGAAAGGGTACTGGAATCAACAGGCACAACTAAGACGGCCAAACATGGAAAAATGATCATAGGTGGACCATTTGTTCCACTTGCCTTTTATCTTTTACACCTGTGTTTGAATTCATCCAAACTTGCATAAATCCTTTACACAGCTGTCGAAATTGCACCTGAAAAAAGGCTGAAGTAGTCTCAGACGGGCTAACATTTCATCATTCTGAATACTTAAACTCAAACAGGTTTAAACACTTTGCCAAACCCAAGGATAACGGGCTTCCCATTGATCTTTGCTCTGTTCAAGTATTCAACTGTATGTGCCAAAATGTACCCTGAAGATTGCATTGGATAAACTCCCACGATTCTTAGCTGCATCAAAGCTCAAAAATAAGGTTTGGCGGATGGCAGGTCTCTTTTGAAATCTACATAGAAACATATACTTTGATATGTGTAATTCTATAAAGAACAGTTGGGTGCTTAGACACACCAATCTTCTGAATTTAATTTTTCTTTTCTTATAAACAAGTAGTAAAGTATAGTATATTTCTGAAAAGAGCTAATCAAGTTTCAGGAATTTTCACTAGACCATGTTCAATCTGTATTCTAATCTCCATAATTTTAACTTTTAACTTGGTATCTATTGTTAAATTTTTAAAAAATTATAAATATATACATTGACATTATAAAAAATTCACACAGTACAAAAGATATAGACTGAAAAGTACTAGTTTTCCTAAAGTCTTTCCCACAAACTCCCCTCTCTGGAAATAACTCCTTCAATATTTGATATTTATCCTTCCAGACCTTTTATAAAATGAATTTATGTGTGTGTGTAATTATAAATATTATCATAAATAATATAAACTTCGAAATGCCACTATCTTTTCCTTAAACTATTATTAACCCTATGAGTAGTCAGTTTTTTTCATGCTCGCTGACCCCCAGGAGTGAGATTTTTTCAAAAAATGGAATTAGTTCCAGTTACAGTTTTATTAACTTAAAATCATGTTTGTTTGATAACCAATTTATGAAAAGAAGAAGAACATACATTTGCCTTTTAAAATGTTGCCTTATACATTTTTAAAATGAATTGATCGTACTCTGGTCAGGAGGCGCGAGCATGTACATGAACATTCATACTACTCAAAGGGTTAATATTTAAAAATTTTGCTGATTGTGGCCTGACCTGCAGTGGCACAGTGGGTAAAGTGTCGACCTGGAACGCTGAGGTTGCTGGTTTGAAACCCCGGGCTTCTCTGGTCAAGGCACATATGGGAGTTGATGCTTTCTGCTCCTCCCCCATTCTCTCTCACTGTCTCCCCCCCTCTCTCTGTCCCCTCTCTCTAAAATGAATAAATAAAATGTAAAATAAATTAAAAAAATAAAAATTTTGCTGATTGAGTGAAAATTTACATCTCTGAGTATAGGATTTGCTCTGGATAAGGACTAGATGCATTCAAACTGTACTTCAAACTTAATTCTCCATGTTCTGCTCCTCATTCACACTACCAAAAATTGAGAGCTTAGTAAACATGGCATCATGAAGAAATTAGTCTGAAAGTTGAATGTAAAGAAAATTTAGGGCTTACTTTCATGGATAGGAAGAAAAAAAAAAAGAAAATTTCAATTAGGGGAGCTTCTGTTAGCAAAGCCATAATAATCAGAGTCCTTGGCTATGTTTTCTTAGTTCAACCAGTCTGTGGTTATGATAGAGGAAAGCTTAGGCTATCTTCATGGCTGACTCCATGATCTCTAGGCTCTCATTAGAACTGTACTCAGTTCTACATGTTAATACACTTTTCATTTAGCATGCTTCTACACTCTGCTCAAGTGTCTGCTGCTCTTCCTCAAAAGAAGATCCTTTCTAAGAGAAGAGATGGATTTCCATTGGTGCTGCAAACGAAATCATAGAGTGGGACCTTGCTTGAGCTTGATGAATTGATTTGAAAAGAACTATAGAATTTTGACTGGTGGGAGATCTTGGCTATAAGACAGTTGGCAAGCTAATGCTGAGGCAGTTGCAAATGGCACTGATGGGAAGTTGTGGGTTACTGGGTAAGAGACAAGTTCATTCTAGCGGAGTACCTGTGGTGTTGAGTAGTAAGGCTGGAAACATAAAAGGGCACTTGGGCCTGAGCCAGAAGAAATAAAGAAGATGAGAGTCATGATGACATGAAGGGTCCTTTATTCATTATGTCATCATGTGTCATTTCTAGCCTTTTGGCTTCAAGCCTACCTTTCTTTATTTCCCTGTATTTCCTTAGCCATGCTAGGGCTGCGGCTCTGCAAATGATTGGCTTCCTGTGGGATTCTGTCATTTGGGGATGCTGATGGAGAAAAAAAGACCCGCTTCTTCTTGTTTTCTGTATGCTTCCTGTTTGCTTCCTGTTCCTGCTTCCAAGGCTGGGAACGTCATCCCAACCTTGCTTTTTTACACAACTTGGAGGCAGTAGTTGGTTCCAGGAGCAGCAGTTGGATCCAGTGAGCCTTTTTCTCAACACTGACAGAATATGCTTGTTGTACTTTCAACTCTCACCACACCAGCAGTGGCCAAGAAACAACCCCTTCTCCAAGATCTGGGTTCCAGCCCCACCATGCCCATCTAATGCAGAGACACCGGCCCCAGCAAACAGTGTTCGTCCTCACAGGGCTGAGCTTTTCAGCTCTGTGCAGCTCCTCTTTCTAAGCTTTATTAATTCCAGCCTCTCTTTGTTCTTGTAGCCTTAGGGACAGTAGCTGCTTCCTTTGATTGTTTCCTCTGTGATATCTAAAGTTGTTCCCTCTTATGGGTTTTTTTGTTCTTCAATATCTAGTTAATAATTCTTGATAATATTTCTCTCCCTTTACCAGACCCTACTGACACAGGCTCTTTGAAGATGGCATTATAAATAAAGGAGCTCATGAGTTCCTGTATCATTCATTCAGGATTGACGTGAGACCTGCATTGTGTGGGGACAGAAAAACTAGAAGGAAAGGGTACATTTGACAAACTATTGGTAGGAAAGAATCAGCAGGGAAACAGAAAGAGGGAAAGGAGCAGTAGAATAGACAAGGTTTCTATCCTGCTGGGGCAGAGAGTCATGATGCCAAAGGAAATTGGGAAATTTGAGGAAAAAAATGAGTCTAGTCATGGGGAAAGGCACGTGGAGATGTCTCAAAGACATCTGGTAAAATGGAACTGAAATTCAAGTGAGAACCACAGTGGTGGCCTCCACAGTGAGAATGGGAACTATGGCCGTGTTCCCTGAGGACGTGAGGCTGTGTGGACAGGAGTTGCTGGGTGTAAAAAGTGGTTCACTGTGAAGTTCAGTGTTAGACTTCATGCCTGTGACAAATAGGGATGACTTTTTTTTATAACACCCTGCACAGGTTAGAAGGGATAAGAACTGTAAGTCCACTATTTTAACCTGAAGAAGCTATTAGTGGCTATTTTGGATTCGGTTACCATTCACACATGCACACTTTAACTCTGGCTGATTAAATCAAGCAGACCGTAAATGAACAATATTGTCTTTCATTTTTAAAGATGGAAGCCGATGAGCAAGCAACATAAACAGCAGAGCAGCAGCCTATGAAGTTAGTTGTCATCAAATAAAACATACAGCAAAGTTAATCTGACACATTTAATAATATTCACAGTCATTATGGTGCTACAGTATAGTTAGGCACAGGTGGTAAGCATTTCTTATAAAATACTGTAATTCATATTGATGAGAGTCAAATTAATGTTTTTCTTTTTCTCTTCTTAGTTCTTTATCTAAAATGGATTGGTCAGCAGTTTTTACTGCACCATGAATTAAAATTTATTTACCAAACATGTATTGAGTTTTTATTATGTTCTAAGTATTGTGCTGGGCAATGGGGGATATAAATATGACAGTCTTGGCCTTGAAGTTGAGAAGTTTACGTGTATACTTTAATCTGAATCATCCAGATGCTACAGAGTGACTCATATATGTTACTGCATAATGGTCCTGTATCCCAAAGCCTAGGCTCTCCATGATTAAAAGTATGACTTCATCAGAGAGCCTGTCCTACTTCAGTGGACAACCCTCCGACCCCATGCCTGCTTGTTTCCTGCCTTCTGTTGGGCAACAAGGGGGTTGACTCTCTGCCAGCATTTCTCATTCTAAGTTTCTAGAATGGCAAAGGTCTGCACACCAGGGAGCTCTGGTGCATGGCCTTGGACTGTCTGGCTCAGGGAAATAAGACACACGTAGATGGCATATGGAGTGGGGAACTGTACGGGGGGAAGGGCTCTTTCCTTTTGGTAACTGGCAGTCTTAGGGAAGGGAAGGTAAAGGGTAGGAGGAAGAACTCAGGCCCAGGCTGGGAAAATAAAAGGAAGGATCTTGCTGAAGAAGAGGAAATGCTTGAGCAGGAAGGTTTCTGGCCTGAGAGACATTCCTTATTCAGGGGATGAGCCCTGAGTAACAGAAGCTGGTACAGTCTCTTACCTGTGCTCTTGAGTAGGGCAGAATGTATATTTAGGAGAGAGATCAAAGAACGTTGCCCCCTTATTCTGGCCCCTAGTGAATCAGTCAGGATAAATGAAGTCATGTTGCTATAACAAACAACCCCCAGATATTGGTGGTGTAACAGAGCTCAGTTTATTTCTCCATTTTTCTGTATGTCTATCATGGGCTGGCTAGGCACTTTTCTCTCTGTCATCCCACTCAGCATGTGGGCTAACAGATCTTCTACTCTCTGGGGGCATCAATGACTTCCAAGATAAGGGGGAGGAAAGAGAAAGACAAATTTCACATTGGCTCTTAAAGATTCTGTCTGGAAATGACATAGGACACTTCACTTATGTGTTATCAGCTAAAGCAAGACACATGCCCGTGCCTTTCTTTAAGGTGGCAAAGCAACCAGAAAGAAGAGAACTAGAAGCTATAACATCTAAGCACTGTGTAATTTTCCAAAGTCGCTGGAATCAGAATCCTCTACTGTCCCTGAAATGTCTTTTTTACCTATTCGATAACATTCGAAATTTCTTTAAAGCACATCAATTTGTGTGTAATTTAGAAAGGTTTTAAAAAAATCTAATAAACTAATAACACCCTTTCTTATCAAATTACAAATCTAGCCCTTTGTGGTTTGATATCTGGGAAGGACCTTACAGGACACAAAGGGAGATGCTCTAATGCATACTGGACATCTAAAAACACAACAATATGCTTTCATGCACGTTGCCTAGTTCAACTCTCTCGGTTAAGTCAAGATAGTTTTGTGGTTAAGAACAGAGTTTTGGAGACCAGATTGCCTGGGTTTGAATTTTGGCTTTACCATTTGGTACTTCTCTGACCTTAGGTAATTCCTTAATGTCTCTGTGCCTCATCCATAAAGTTTCCTTATCCATAAAGTATAGGTAACTGCTTCAGTGTGTTGTGAGTAAGAGTCAATATCTATAAAGTGCTAAGAACAGTGACTGGCTAAAGGTAAGATTGCTACACTGTGTCCCTAAAGTCATGGTGCACTTTTGACAGGTCACAGGAAAGTAACAAAAGATGATAGAAATGTGAAATCTGCACCAAATAAAAGGAAAACTCTCCCAGTTTCATACCTATTCAGTGCAGTTCGATGTGGGCTAACGCACAGATTTTTTAGGGCTCCTTAGGTAGCTATCCCGTGTAGCCTCTACAGACTCGTCACTGACTGATGGCTTACGAGAACGGGGTTTCTCCACCAAACTGCCGGTTTCCTTCAACTGCTTATCCCACTGAGTAATGTTATTCCTATGTGGTGGTGCTTCGTTATAAATGCGCCGATATTCACATTGCACTTTGGTCATGGATTCAAATTTAGCGAGCCACAGAACACACTGAACTTTCCTCTGTACCGTCCACATCTCGACTGGCATGGCCGTGGGCTGCTCCGCTGTATACATGGTGTTACGTCACCATCTGTGTATGTGCACATGCTGCCACATCATTTTACAGAAACTGGAAGGGTTTTCCTTTTATTTGGTGCAGATTTCACATTTGTATCGTCTTTTGTTGCTTTCCTGTGACCGATCAAAAGTGCACCATGACTTTACGGACACATGTATATAAGCATTTGTTAAACATGTAAAATAAACTCTACAAAACAGCCCCTAGAAGAAACTAGGGCTTATACAAGTTAAATAACTTGCTTCGGGAAAAGAAAGAGCCAATATTTGCTTCACTTCTTTACAAAGGTCTTTTCTTTTTTCTTTCCTATATTGGGTGGGAGATAACAACATCAAAAGGAAAAAGGGGACTGAAAATGAAGGCATGAAAGACAACTTTTTCCAGCTTCTCAACATTGCTTTTATGTGTGTCCAGAAGATTTTATGTTCTGAATGGCTCTTTAGTAGAAGCTGGTCAGTGAGCAAAATTGATTGTCTTACATAATACCGTTCAGTATTATGGGAGAAAGACATTATCACTGACATTCTTTTCATTATTGAGGTATAATTGACATATAACATTGTATTAGTTTCAGGTGTACAGTGTAATGATTTGATATTTGTATATATTGCAAAATGATCACCACCATAAGTCTAGCTACCACTTGTCACAATACATAGTTAAAAAAAATTTTTTTTTCCCTTGTGCTGAAAACATTTAGATCTACTCTTTACTGGCATATTTTTGTGCCAATGACCTGCCAAGAGTATGGGGCTATTGGTCAATTCTTGACATATTTATAATCTTAGGTGAAGAAACATAATTTCTCCAAATATAAAGTATGTGGTTGAAATATAAATGACACATTTTCTCCTTGAGGGAAGAGCCCTTGTGAATATCAACAGGACAGAAGAGCAAAATAAATTTAGTATGATTCAAATGTTAGGTGTGAAAAATATTTGGGACAAAGGATGGCCTTCCCATGATAAGCTGCAAAGAGCCAAGATATATATATATATATATATGGAGGAACCATACTGCCTAGTGGTTAATGGCAGACTCTGAAGTCAAAGAAACCCAATTTGAATCCAAGTTTTATCAGTTTGTCACTCTGTGATGGTCAGTTTTCTCATGGAAACAACAGAGACCATGAAATTATAGTTGACCCCAATAGTTATTCCATTTCTCCCTCATTGTGCAACATGTGCCTTGGGTGAAACTGACCCCAGCCCCAGCTTCAGGAGTGGGCTCTGATCAGTCTTAGCTCATCTTTGTACTTCCACCCCTTGTCCCAGTGATGGTCCCAGGGATGTACAGATAACTCATGCTTCAACCTGAAGAGGTGTTTCTGTTCTTTGGTTCTGGGAAAATGTCCATGCCCTTGAATGTAAATAAGAAAGCATGTAGTCCTGGCCCTGGCCGGTTGGCTCAGCGGTAGAGCGTCGGCCTAGCGTGCGGAGGACCCGGGTTCGATTCCCGGCCAGGGCACATAGGAGAAGCGCCCATTTGCTTCTCCACCCCTCCGCCGCGCTTTCCTCTCTGTCTCTCTCTTCCCCTCCCGCAGCCAAGGCTCCATTGGAGCAAAGATGGCCCGGGCGCTGGGCATGGCTCTGTGGCCTCTGCCTCAGGCGCTAGAGTGGCTCTGGTCGCAATATGGCGACGCCCAGGATGGGCAGAGCATCGCCCCCTGGGGGGCAGAGCACCGCCCCTGGTGGGCGTGCCGGGTGGATCCCGGTCGGGCGCATGCGGGAGTCTGTCTGACTGTCTCTCCCTGTTTCCAGCTTCAGAAAAATGGAAAAAAAAAAAAAAAAAAAAAAAAAAAAAAAAAAAAAAAAAAAAAAAGAAAGCATGTAGTCCTGAGTATGGCTGGCAACATGTTGTTATTATGCTGGGAATGAACCTGATGACAGATCCAACACATGGAGGAAAACAGAGATGAAGGAATTACAGAGAAATGGATCCAGAGCCTGGATTAAGCCATGCCTGAAGCCCATATACCACTAAACTTTTCAGTTATATGAGCATTAATTTTTCTTATTTGTTAAATCAGTTAATTTTTCACCTAAACCACTTTGTATGCTTATTTCTAGGGTGGTTACGTGTGAATAAATATCTTAGCAGAGTGCCCGGTGAGTTCTAAGACAGCATCCACAATAACAGTACAATTATTGTTGCATGGTGGGGGAGAGGTGGGAGTGCTACAGATAATGACATGTAACCAAGCCCCAGGGAGAGGGTGGTGATGAGTTTTGGTGCAGAGAATAGGAATTAAAAATAGAAACAATCACTTAAAACTTCAATTTCATCCATCTCTCAGGCTAATTACTAATTAGTTTGCTATCTAATTGGTAACTGCAGCTATTAATTATGTTAGCAAATAAAAGTCTTATAAATATACAGTCTCATATATTCTATAATTTAGAGTCATGAATCAGAAGGAGGTACGTGATTTGCTTGTCAGTTAAGAGGCCCCCAGAACTTCAAGATATAATAAAGAATGGAATGCAGCAGAGGTCTGAAGTATTTGTCAACAGTTGGATAAATGAGAAAGAAGATTAAAAAAAAACAAAAACCAACCCACAAAACTGAAGCAAAATCAATTCAGAGCATAATTCTGTTCTTTCCAAATCCCTTCCTGAGATTCTAAGTGATGCTGGTGGGCGTGATCTTCAGCTGTGTTGGAATGTGGGGGCTGAAGGCTGCCACTCTGTAGCAGGGGGGTGATGGACCGCCCTGTGCCCACCTGGGATCTCCCAGGGTTGGATCCGAAGGTGAGGGCGCTATTGACAGCCCTGGAGAAACAGGGAGAAAAGGAAGGGGGGTGTGGAGAGATAATGAGCTCCGTTTCTGACATGTTTAGTTTTAGGAGGTGGTGGGACACCCAAGTAGAGATATTCTGCAGACAGAAAGAAATATGGGACTGAAGAAAGGGTGAGAGGTCAAGGCTGGGGCTGGAGATTTGGGAGTCATCTGCATTCAGGTGGTAATTAAAGCCATCTGACGGGGAGCTTCCAAGAGCAGTGTGCTGGGAAGGAAGAAAAAAAAAAAAAAAAGCCCACAGCCCCAAGCTGAGCCTTTCTGAAGGAAAGAAGGAAAAGAGAGGGAAAGCCACTGGCAGGAGGTTCAGGAAAGAAATTATGAGAGGGACAGGAGGAAATCTATGGAATAGGGTCCTTACAGCCGAGGGCAAAGAGGAAATGCATGGAGACCCATTAAAACAGGCTCGTAGAAGTTGAAAAAGCTATAAAGAACAATTAGGCAATTGGAGGTTTCCATCATTTTACAAACACCATTAGAAAGGAAGCTAAGGTCATTTACCCTTCAAAGACTCAGAGAATCATTGGTATAGAATAAATAATTTGGGGAGGCTGAATTCTCAGTACTTTCCTTTTCTACTTAGAAAGGAAATAACATTTATTAATTTGGGGGGATTTATGAAGCTAGTTAGTATTGTCAGTTGAAAAAAATAAGTGAGATGATCTTATTTAATGCTATAAAGATCATCATCATAATGTTATTCATCTTTTTTGAAGATACTTCTTGCAAGTTATAGGAAAGGGGACATGACAAGGGAGCTTGACTCAGTAGGGTAAACAGTACCCTCAGAACCCAAGCATTAAGAAGAAAATAGGATGGGAT